>NC_088243.1:10674012-11012137 GCF_036934945.1 Oncorhynchus masou masou | reverse complement strand
GATCACTAGAGAGGAATAGACCTGTCTAGATCACTAGAGAGGAATAGACCTGTCTAGATCACTAGAGAGGAATATACCTGTCTAGATCAGTAAAGAGGAATAGACCTGTCTAGATCACTAGAGAGGAATAGACCTGTCTAGATCACTAGAGAGGAATACACCTGTCTAGATCACTAGAGAGGAATACACCTGTCTAGATCACTAGAGAGGAATACACCTGTCTAGATCACTAGAGAGGAATACACCTGTCTAGATCACTAGAGAGGAATACACCTGTCTAGATCACTAGAGAGGAATACACCTGTCTAGATCACTAGAGAGGAATACACCTGTCTAGATCACTAGAGAGGAATACACCTGTCTAGATCACTAGAGAGGAATACACCTGGTTGTATCAGTGTAGATTGTCTTCTATGGATTGTACTGAACTCAGCTCAATAAAGCTATTCTACTTACCCTCTGGGGGCCGGTTGGACGTGTCCACTACAACAACCCTGTTCCTAAAGAGGTTTTCAAAGACCTGTTTCAGAATCATGGCATCTGGGATATCCGTCACTTGTGAAGTGAAGTAACAACCAACTTAGATATTGCTCTATCCTGTGTAGGCCTGTCAAATGATTTAAATAATATGAAATAATAATAATTCAGTTGATGGCATGAGTTAATTGCGATGAATTACAATTTTAGAATTAGTAAAAATTTGCCCCTAAATAAACAATTCTACATTTAAAAGCTGTGCTTTGAGTTATATGTATTTTTCTTCACCTTTTATTTAACCAGATGGCCAGTTGAGAACAAGTTCTCATTTACAACTGAGACCTGGCCAAGACGAAGCAAAGCAGTGACACAGAGTTACACATGGGATAAACAAACGTACAGTCAATAACACAATAGAAAAACCTGTATACAGTGTGTGCAAATGAAGTAAGGAGGTAAAGGCAATAAATAGGCCAATAGTGGCGAAGTAATTACAGTTGAGCAATTTACACTAGAGTGGTATATGTGCAGATGAGGATGTGCAAGAAGAAATACTGGTGTGCAAAAGAGCAGAACAACAAAAACAAATAGGGGGATGAGGTAGATAGTTGGTTGGATGGGCTATTTACAGATGGACTGTGTACAGCTGCAGCGATCGGTAAGCTGCTCTGACAGCAGACATTTAAAGTTAGTGAGGGAGATACAAGTCTCCAACTTCAGTGATTTTTGCAATTTGTTCCAGTCATTGGCAGCAGAGAACTGGAAGGAAAGGCGGCCAAAGGAGGTGTTGGCTTTGGGGATGATCAGTGAAATATACCTGCTGGAGCGCGTGCTATGGGTGGGTATTGCTATGGTGACCAGTGAGCTGAGGTAAGGCGGAGCTTTACCTAGCAAAGACTTATAGATGACCTGGAGCCATTGGGTTTGGCGATGAATATGTAGCGAGGACCAGCCAACGAGAGCATACAGGTCGCAGTGGTGGGTAGTATATGGGGCTTTTCTGACAAAACAGATGGCACTGTGATAGATTGCATCCAATTTTCTGAGTAGAGTGTTGGAGGCTATTTTGTAAATGACATCGCTGAAGTCAAGGATCGGTAGGATAGTCAGTTTTACAAAGGTAAGTTTGGCAGCATGAGTGAAGGAGGCTTTGTTGCAAAATAAGAAGTTGCTTCTAGATTTAACTTTGGATTGGAGATGTTTAATGTGAGTCTGGAAGGAGAGTTTACAGCCTAGCCAGACACCTAGGTATTTATAGTTGTCCACATATTCTAAGTCAGAACCGTCCAGAGTAGGGATGCTAGTCGGGCGGGCAGGTGCGAGCAGTGATCGGTTGAAGAGCATGCATTTAGTTTTACTTGCATTTAAGAGCAGTTGGAGGCCACGGAAGGAGAGTTGTTTGGCATTGAAGCTCGTCTGGAGGCTTGATGATTGGTTGACAAGTTAACAATCAGGTGTGCTTGTCCGGGACTACAAAGCTTGAAGAATTTTGAAAAGAATAACAGGCAAATTTTGCTCAATACAGGTGTGTAAAGCTCTTATGAGACTTACCCAAGAAGACTCACAGTTGTAATCGCTGCCAAAGGTGTTTCTAACATGGATTGACTCAGAGGGATAAATACTTATCTAATCAAGGTATATTAGTTTTTAAATTTTCATTAATATTAAAAAAATAAAAAATATTTCACATTAGAGTATTGTGTGTAGATCATAGACAACAACTGATAATTCATTCTATTTTAATCCCACTTTATAACAAAGTGTAAAGAAATCCAGGGGGGGTGTTGACTTTGTATAGGCGCTGTATTTGATGCTGTCAAAAACATTATGGGATGTTATACTATTTTTGGCCAGACAGCATCAGATACATGGCATACATATAGAAAAGACAGAGGGGCGCTGTTTTGCTTTCTCTGATGCTTTCTTCTGTGAGATAGTTTCAGCCACTCTTGAATTGAAGGACAGTTGGCAGGTGCACAGTGCACTGTTCATATGCTGAAATTATTTTGGATGAACCTTGGGACTAAACACCTCCCTCTGCAACTGGATCCTGGACTTCCTGATGGGCCACCCCCAGGTGGTAAGGGTAGGCAACAACACATCTGCTACGCTGATCCTCAACACTGGGGCCACTCAGGGGTATGTGCTTAGACCCCTCCTGTACTCTCTGTTCACCCACAACTGCATGGAAAAACGACTCCAACACCCTCATTAAGTTTGCTGACGACAAAACAGTGGTAGGCCTGATCACCGACAATGATGAGACATCCTATAGGGAGGTCAGAGAACTGGCAGTGTGGTGCCAGGGTAACCTTTCCCTCAATGGGAGCAAGACAAAGGTGCTGATCGTGGACTACAAGAAAAGGCTGGCCGGACAGGCCCCCATTAACATCAACAAACTATCATGGTCCAAATACACCAAGACAGTCGTGAAGAGGGCACGACAACACCTTTTCCCACTCAGGAGACTGAGAATACCTGGCATGGTACCCCAGATCCTCAAAAGGTTCTACAGCTGTACCATCGAGAGCATCCTGACCGGTTGCATCACCGCCTGGTGTGGTAACTGCTCGGCATCGGACCATAAGGCGCTTGAGGGTAACGGGTACCGCCCAGTACATCACTGGGGACAAGCTTCCTGCCATCCAGGACCTATATACTATGCGGAGTCAGAGAAAAGCCCCCAAAATTGTCAAAGACTCCAGTCACCCAAGTCATAGATTGGTTTCTCTGCTACAGCACGGCAAGCGGTCTGGGACCAAAATGCTCCTTAACAGCCTCTACCCCCAAGCCATAAGACTGCTGAACAATTAATCAAATGGCCACCGGATTATTTACATTGACACCCCACTCGCTGTTTATTATCTATGCAGTTACATCACCCCTACCTACATGTACAAATTACCTCGACTAACCTGTACCCCCGCACATTGACTCGGTACCGACTGTATATAGCCTCGTTATTTTACTTTCTATAATTTTTTACTTCATTTGATAAATATTTTCTTGAACTGCACTGTTGGTTAAGGGCTTGTAATTAAGCATTTCACAGTAAGGTCTACACCTGTTGTACATGTGACTAATAATGATTTGAAGGTGACCTACTTTTTGAACTGATTCGTTTCAAAATCTGGTGAAAACAGCATGGTTGTGTTCATGGCACATTAAAAGGCAATACAATTTTACAGTTAAATTACATATCTTTACAGTAAATCCCATACATTTGCATTTAAGTCATTTAGCAGATTTAAGACACGCCTCTGCCTGGTGCCCCTGTACATTATTGAATGTGTTTTGTTAGTGTGCACACCCGTTTCTAAAATCAAAGTGCATGCATAGAAATCCGATTACCTTCAAAAACGATGGACGTAGGCTGGTTGCTGTATTTATAATTTTATTAAACAGTAACATGCAAAACAGAACAGCCAGAGGAATTACACAAAAGACTGAAGAAAACTAAATACAAATCCACATATCAAATACCGACATGTAGCGAATATATTTTTTTACATTTTGTATACGTTTGAATGATTCGAAATAGTTCTCCAAATCAGATACAAAAATTAAATGGGCTTTTTCTTCATAAAATGATTTGTGAATGAAAAATGTTCCTAATAAAATAAAGATATTTATAACATACTGACACGCAATTGCGGAAACACTGTAGTAAAACAATATGTCAAACTTAGATATTTCAATGGTTGAATGCATTATGTTTCCAAGATATAGTTTATCAGTCCAGAACACCGCACTATGAAACAATGACAGATTCAGTTTCTAGCTCACAAAAACTTTATTCACTGGTATTAGGTATATATTTAGAAATCAAGCGATTACACGGGTAGAATCAATGGATAATCTTAAAGAAGATCTCCTTTACTTTATTGGTCACCATACCTTTGTTGGAGTGAGCCAAGCACGGTGCCAGTTTACATCAAACGATGAAGTCCAACAAAATATAGCAGAGGGGATATAATTCCTGTAGAAAATATCCCTTAATAAACAATTGTTGAAGTTCTTATCTAGTAACCCTATGCTATTCATCTGAATATCGCTTACAATAAATGTTCCAAAATATGCATTATTCTGAAGTAAATATTTTATCCCACAAGGTATAGATTTTATAACAGTGTCATATTCCTTGCTTGAAACCTCAAAGTTCTATCTTTCCATTAATTCTCGCAGGGTAAATAGATTCCCACTAATACTAAGTAATTGGTTGACAAGGACAATGTTTTTCGAGAACCGAAGCTGGTTGCTGTAACCTCGTAGGGTTTTGTGCATTTTATCCAAGGTCTGAACCACGGCTTTCTGATGCGGGTCCTCTCGCAGCGCCCAGTCCAGGTGTAGTGCTCCAGCGGTCCGCTGTACGCTGCGGCGGCATTGCTGTCTTCTGCAGCAGTCTGGAGAGCATCTCCATCTGTCGAGTAGCCTGACCAGTAGACAAGATCACGGAATTAACGTTAACATCCCGATGCTGTGGTAGTAAGATATATAGCTAGACCCCTGTGGAGGTTTAACGTTACGTGTTTAGAGGAGCAAAAACTGTTATCCAGTTAACGTTACGAAGTTAACAAGAAAGCTGTCCAAAGATTTGTCAGCGATTCGTTATTCCCTCGTCTCAAAAAGGTACGTTTGTCAGCACCGTAACAATGCAGCTAGCTAGCTAGCTATTGATGTCATTATAATAATGGCTGATTTATGTGCTTGTTGCCAGTTAATTAGTTAGCCAGCCTGACTGGACAAGTCTGGAATGAAATGAAGTTTGACAGGTTAAGGTAACTCGCTAACTTTAGCTATACTAACTATTAACTGTCAGTTGAAACGACACACCAAAATAATAACAAATAATAACAAATTGATACCAAAATAATATTCTCACCTCGTCTGGAAATTTCTGTCACACCGTTACATACCGTTGTCGAGGAACAGGACCGCTCTTTCAGTAGAAGTCTAATGATGGACGACATTTTTGACGACAACATGCACGTCGCCATTTTGGCTTCAAATGCAACTTTATTGAATCAGGAAAAATTAACAAAATTATTCTTAAGTGAGCCAGGAGAGGGCTGTATTTCTCATTTAGTTAAGGACTGCAGTTCACATTATGCTTATTTTTTTTCATGAATAAAGAATAAAGTAGCTTACTAAATATGCACATTTGTTTTGCAGTGTTGGTCTATTTGATCTCAATTGGCAATGAATGGCATTGGCAGTAATAGTCTATGGGCCAGATCCCTAAATTCGTGAAGATGCCTTATCGTGGGTTTCTTGGTCTATGTCCCTAGTTGGAACATGTGTGTTAGCAGTGCAGCAATGGCAGCTTTCTCTGTGTTATCACTCTTTACTTCATTCCTCCATCTCATACATTTTTCCCATAGGGATTTTACTATGACAAAACAATGTCAGTATACAAGTTATTGCCCACATATACCCATTAATCAGATATAATTGAACAGCTAAGATTAACAGCTATCCATCAGATACAATTTCGGGAATGTTCACGTCAACGGAACTTTGACATTTGACCTCTAGTGTACATATCAGAATGACCTGTATAAATTGCTTTATAAAGGAAACCCAGATAATGTTTGACAAGTGGTTTTGAAAGTTCATGAAATTATGTTTCAACGGATGTACAGTGCCTTCAGAAAGTATTACTACCCATTGACTTATTTTGCCTGTGCCTAGCTCCATTCCGCTTATTTTTTATCCTGAATAACCTTATGTCAGTCATAAGTCCCAAAGAGGGTGTTTTGTCCTGTTGGCGCATTCATCCCAGTCATCAGTCCCAGTCTCCCGAGTGGCACAGCAGTCTAAGGCATTACATCTCAGTGCTTGAGGCATCACTACAGACACCCTTGTTCGAATCCAGACTGTATCAGAACTGGACGTGATTGGAAGTCCCATAGGGTGGCACACAATTGTCCCAGCGTCGTCCGGGTTTGGCCAGTGTAGGACGTCATTGTAAATAAGAATGTGTTCTTAACTGACTTGCCTAGTTAAATAAAGGTTCAATAAAAACATCTGCGATATAGCATTGGGTTAGGTACATATTTGTCATCCATGTGTGTACATTTACAATGGTAATGAAATGGTCAATTTTAGGAAATGTTACTTAACATACTATTTATAAGTAGAATGGAATGGTTTGCCTTGTGTGTTAGGATTGTGGGCTTTGACACTCTTATGTAGGTGTCATAACCAAACATAAAATATTGCAATATACTTGTATGTCACAATATATGTGTCATTACAGTGTTATGACAGTGCTATGACATGGTTATGACCGTGTTATGACGCTAGGTGTCCAATAAAGTGTTACCAAAAGGGTCAATGCAGATAGTCCTGGTCGCTACAGTATTTGGTTACCTATTAAACTAACTACAGTATTTCACAGTCTTATGGCTTGGGGGAAGAAGCTGTTCAGGACTCTGTTGGTTCCAGATGTGGTACATCGGTACCGCTTGCGGTGACTTGGGTGGCTGGAGTCTTTGACAATTTTTAGGGCCTTTCTCTGACACCACCTGGTATAGAGGTCCTGGATGGCAGAGAGCTCGGTCCTAGTGATGTACTGTGCTGTACGCACTACTCTCTGTAGCACTTTGCGGACGGATGCCAAGCAGTTGCTATACCAAGCCGTGCTATACCAAGCGGTGATGCAGCCAGTCAAGATGCACTCAATGGTGCGTGCCAATTTTTTTCAGCCTTCTGAGGGCGAAGAGGCGTTGTTGTGCCCTCTTCACGACTGTGTTGGTGTGTGTGGACCATGATAGATCCTTAGTGATGTGGACACAGAGAAACTTGAAGCTCTCGACACACTCCACTACAGCTCCGTCGATGTGAATAGTGACGTGCTCAGCCCTCCATTTCCTGTAGTCCACGATCAGCTCCTTTGAATTGCTGACGTTGAGGGAGAGGTTGTTATTCTGCCAACACACTACCAGGTCTCTGACCTCCTCCCTATAGGCTGTCTCATCGTCATCGGTGATCAGGCCTACCACCGTTGTGTCATCTGCAAACTTAATGATGGTGTTGGTGAACGTGGGTGAACAGGGAGTACAGGTTGGAGATGAAGCATGTCCCCTGAGGGGGCCCCGTGTCGAGGGTCAGCGTGGCAGATGCGTTGTTGCCTACCCTTACCACCTGGGGGTGGCCCGTCAGGAAGTTCAGGATCCAGTTGCAGAGGGAGGTGTTCAGTCACAGGGTCCTTAGCTTAGTGATGACCTTGGAGGCCACTATGGTGTTGAATTCTGAGCTGAAGTCAATGAACTGCATTCTCACGTAGGTGTTCTTGTCCAGGTGGGAAAGGGCAGTGTGGAATGGGAATAGGACTGGGTCCAGGGTGTCTGGGATGATGGTGTTGATGTGAGCCATGACCAGCCTTTCAAAGCATTTCATGGTTACAGATATGAGTGCTACGTGGTGATAGTCATTTAGACAGGTTACCTTGGAGTTCTTGGGCACAGGGACTATAGTGGTCTGCTTGAAACATGTAGGTATTATAGACTGGATAAGGGAGAGGTTTAAAATGTCAGTGATGACACTCGCCAGCTGGTCAGCACATGCTCTGAGTACACATCCTGGTCATTTTTCTGGTGAATGTTAACCTGTTTCAAGGTCTTACTCACATTGGCTACAGAGAGCGTGATTACACAGTCGTCCGGAGCCGCTGGTGCTCTCATGCATGGTTCAGTGTTGCTTGCCTTGAAGTGAGCATAGAAAGCATTTAGCTCATCTGGTAGGCTCGCATCACTGGGTAGCTCGCGGCTGGGTTTCTCTTTGTAAACTGTGATAGTGTGCTAGCCCTGCCATATCTAACGAGCGTCAAAGCCGGTGTAGTAGGAGTTGATATTAGTCCTGTATTGACACTTTGCCTGTTTGATGGTTTGTCAGAGGGCGTAGCAGGATTTCTTATAAGCGTCCGGATTAGTGTCCCGCTCCTTGAACGCGACAGCTCTAGCCTCTAGCTCTCAGTGCGGATGTCACCTGTAATCAGTGGCTTCTGGTTGGGATACGTACAGTGTACATACGGTCACTGTGGGGACAACGTTGCCAATGACTGATGTGGTAAACTCCTCAATACCATTGATCGGATGAATCCCGGAACATATTCCAGTCTGTGCTAGTGAAACCGTTCTGTAGCTTAGTATCCACTTCATCAGACCACTTCCATATTGAGCGCGTTACTGGTACTTAGTGTTTGAGTTTTTGCTTGTATGCAGGAATCAGGAGGATAGAGTTATGGTAAGATTTTCCAAATGGAGGGCAAAGGAGAGCTTTGTGTGTGTGTGGAGTAAAGGTGACTTTTTTATATACCTCTTATAAGGGCACAAGACGAGACCCAGATATAGACACACGAGGCAGATGGTTTGAGTCTTTGATATTTATCAACAATCCAAAAGGGGTAGGCAAGATAATGGACAGGAAAAAGGTCAAAACCAGTTCAGAGTCCAGGAGGTATAGAGTGGCAGGCAGGCTCGAGGTCATGGCAGGGCAGGCAGACTGGTCAGGCAGGTGGGTATGGACTCCAGAAAATAGGCAAGGGTCAAAACCGGGAGGACTAGCAAAAAAGCGAATAGAAGCAAGTACGGGAAAACACATTGGTTGACTTGAAAAACATACAAGACAAACTGGCACAGAGAGACAGGAAACACAGGGATAGATACAACAGGGAAAATAAGTGACACCTGGAGGGGGTGGAGACAATCACTAGGACAGATGAAACAGATCAGGGTGTGACACCTCTAGTTGCACACGTGACATGCTGGTAGAAATAAGGTAAGACGGATTTTAGTTTTCCAGAAAAATGTAGTGGGAAAGCTATGTTTTTGGATTGTATGTTTAGTGATAGAAGCACCAAATTGCACACACATAGCTAGAACAGGGTTTTAAAAAGATTTGCGGATACAAGGCCAATATGGCCGCCAAACAACTCAATGGGGTCGTATTGGATCAATTCCACATGACCATGCCTGTATGAAATATAATGGTAGTATGCCCAATAATATCTTAACATGTTCATAGGGATGTAGAATACACAACCAGGTGTGCCAGCTATATTCATTAAATTATTCACATAATTGTGGTAAGACTGTGCTCAAAAAAACTGGACAAATTGCTGATTTCTGAAGCCTACCACTCTGGAAATGGACACGAGCAATAGATTGACAATGACTTTAAACACAGTTCCTGGGATGAAATCACCCCAGTGACTGCATTCTGAAACACACTCACACCAACACACACTAGTGCTGAGCGATTAACCAGAAAGTATGTTCTTTTTCATTTTTTAAACAACTTTAATTAAAGCCTCTGGATTGCCGCAGCGGTCTAAGGCACTGCATCGCAATGCTAGAGGCGTCACTACAGATCCGAGTTCGATCCCGGGCTGTGTTACAGCCGGCTGCTACAGGGAGACCCCTGAGGCGGCAGACAATTGGCCCAGCGTCGTCCGGGTTAGGGGAGGGTTTGGGCGACTCCTTGTGGCGGTCTGGCGCATGACTTCAGACTGCAGCTGTACGGCGTTTCCTCCGACACGTTGGTGTGGCTGACTTCCGGGTTAAGTGTATTAAGAAGCCGTGTGGGTTGTCTACCTTTGCATCTCTCGAGTCCGTAAGGGAGATGCAGCGATGGGACAAGACTGTAACTACCAATTGTATGTCACAAATTGTTTTTTTAAAATTCTGAAAAAATATTTTTCATATATTTTTTTACATTTGAATTACATTTCGTTCTGTATTTTCCATGAGCTCAATGCAGTTTCTGTACAGATAGGCTAAATCAGATCAAGCCCGAACTGTGCGATGTAGTTGTAGTTTACAACAGGCCAATAGTCTACATAGTTTAGCGCAGAAAAAGTGGAAATGAACTACATTGAACAGAATCCATAGCGCACCTATTGTCCGGTGTGTTTATTTTATGCCTGCTATGTTAGAGAGAGTGAGTGCGACTGAACAATGCACGATCAAGGGGGATTTAGAGCAGTTGCTCAAGGTACTGTACATGTATCTTTAACTGAAAATACATTAAGTGATTGATCATTGGTATTCAGCAGTCATAAAAGTATGCCTTATTTATTTTGAACAACTACTAAAATAGTGATTTTGTCAGGCAGCAGCTTTAGAGGTGAGACGATGACTTGGAATGAAATAATAAAGTAATCAAATAAAACAAATGTAATATACACAAGTATACCAGACATTAAGGACACCTTCCTAATATTGAGTTGCAGCACCCCCTCCCTTTTGCCCTCAGAACAGCCTCAATTCATGGGGACATGAACTCGACAAAGTGTCAAAAGTGTTCCACAGGGATGCTTGCCCATGTTGACCCCAATGCTTCCCACAGTTGTGTCAAGTTGGCTGGATGTCCTTTGGGTGGTGGACCAATCTTGATGCAGACGGGAAACTGTTGAGGGAAAAACCCAGCAGGCTTGCAGTTCTTGACACAAACCGGTGCGCCTGGCAGCTACTACCATACCCCGTTCAAAGGCATTTAAATATTTTGTCTTGCCCATTCACCCTCTGAATGACACACACAAAATCCATGTCTCAGTTGTCTCAAGGTTTAAAAATCCTTATTTAACCTGTCTCCTCCCCTTCATCTACACTGATTGAAGTGGATTTAACGTGACATCAATAAGGGATCATAACATTCACCTGGATTCACCTGGTCAGTCTATGTCGTGGAAAGAGCAGGAGTTCTTAATGTTTTGTCCACTCAGTGTACACAACAACTGAAATATTTTATTAAAGTCATGTGAATAACTGATGGTTAAGAAGTGATAAGCAGTAATGGACAGTCCCTACCATCATGGGACTTTATTCATTATATTATTCTGTGTTGTTACAGCATTCAACCCACATAATGGATAGTGTATTAAAATTGAAACCGAACCGACCTAAAAAAGCACTAATCGCGGGGCACACACACACACACACACACACACACACACACACACACACACACACACACATCTATGTACACTCTCAACACTTTCAAATGAATTCCTATTGTAATTAGTGGTTGGTTTGAGGGTGTCTTCTATACCAATTATACATCCACCCAGTTTTGGGCCTGAGTATCAAGCAGCAAGACATGGGAGATACAGCCGGCAGGGTGTTACAGGCTTGTTGCCATGACAACGGGAGAATGTTTCCCAGCACTGGCACACACACACACACACACACACACCATTACAGTGGAATCCGCCTTGCTTGGAGATTCCGCTCTGCGGTGCAGTTGAAGACATTTAGAAGCAGGCAAAGACACAGACAGGACAGAGGGGGATTCAATAGGAGAACCACTGAACAGGGACATGCTCTCCAATCCTCATTCATTCTGATGGTGTGTGCATACCGCCTCTGTTCCATCCCTTTATTTTCTGTTGTCTTTGTCTGCACAAAGGAAGGATGAAGCATGCTGCATGCTAATGCTAGGTTTTAACCACTGTAATGATTCAGCATTGCCTGCGTGTCTAGCCTTCTGCGCTCTACATATGACACATGCATGTTGATGTTGTTTTCATCAGTAGGCTAGGCTGGCTCTTGAGGCTGCTGCTTTTCTAAGATTATAGTGAGCGCTGTCATCGTAATGCTAATTCATAGCTGTGTAGCCATGGTGAAGTCAATCCCCCCCCTTCCTCTGCCACTGCTGAATGCATTAGTGTAATGAGGAGTCTGAAGCCAGCCAGCCTGTGTGCCGTGCAGCAGAGACGAGAGGAGCAGAGAGAAAACATACAGCACAGCAGCTAAAGGCAAGATGGCTTCAACAGCCTGCTGAGGCAGTGTGCAGGGTTTAGAACCTTCTTCTGCTATTCTGGAATCTAACCGGGATCTAAGAAGGGAAGAGCTTGGTTCTCAAGCGTTCTAGATCAAAGGAGATCAGGTAATGGAAGCTCTGGGAGACAAGCAGACAGAATGTTGGGGTTCATGCACATTGAGGATAGGATGGACTGGATAGGATGGACTGCACTGTTTTTTATTATGTGCCATGCAGTCTTCAATTAATATAATTATTTATCCCTTTGTGTTTCCCTCCTTCCTGTGTCTCCCTCCAGCTCCAATGAGTGTACCTGCAGCAGCACAGAAAGCAGACAGCAACAGTGAAATGCAGTCGCCTGCAGTGTCTCCCTCCTTCCTCCCCAGCCAGCCAGGAAAGATCCCAGGCAGGAAGAGGGGGAGACCCCCACTACATCGCAAGATGGATTTTCCAACCCGCTACCCTGAATCCCTCCCTCCCCTCAAAGTGCCCAAGAAGAGGGGAAGAAAACCTGGCTTCAAGGTCAGTGTCAGGGATGGGAGGAGAGAGAAAGAAGAGGGTATTAGAGGAGGGGATGGAAGGAGAGAGAGAGGGGAGGGATGGAAGGAGAGAGAAAGAACAGGGTATTAGAGGAAGGGATAGAAGGAGAGAGAGAGAGGGGAGGGGATGGGTGGAGAGAGAAAGAAGAGGGTATTAGAGGAGGGGATGGAAGGAGAGAGAGAGGGGATGGGTGGAGAGAGAAAGGGGAGGGGATGGGATTGGAGGAGAGAGAAAGAAGAGGGTATTAGAGGAGGGGAAGGAAGAAGAGAGAGAGGGGATGGGTGGAGAGAGAAAGGGGAGGGGATGGGATTGGAGGAGAGGGAAAGGGGAGGGGATGGGATTGGAGGAGAGGGAAAGGGGAGGGGATGGGAAGAGCGAGAAAGAGGAGGGGATGGAATTGGAGGAGAGGGAGAGGGGATGGGATTGGAGGAGAGGGAAAGGGGAGGGGATGGGATTGGAGGAGAGGGAAAGGGGAGGGGATGGGATTGGAGGAGAGGGAAAGGAGAGGGGATGGGATTGGAGGAAAGGGGAGGGGGTGGGATTGGAGGAGAGGGGAAAGGGGAGGGGATGGGAATGGAGGAGAGGGAAAGGGGGAGAAAAAGGGGCAGGATGGGATGGGATGGGAGAGAAAGAGGAGGGGATGGGATTGGAGGAGAGGGAACGGGAAGGGGATTGGAGGAGGGAAATGGGAGAGGATGGGAAGAGAGGGAAAGGGGAGGGGATGGGATTGGAGGAGAGGGAAAGGGGAGGGGATGGGATTGGAGGAGAGGGGAGGGGATGGGATTGGAGGAGAGGGGAAAGGGGAGGGGATGGGAATGGAGGAGAGGGAAAGGGGGGAGAAAAAGGGGCAGGATGGGATGGGATGGGAGAGAAAGAGGAGGGGATGGGATTGGAGGAGAGGGAACGGGAAGGGGATGGGATTGGAGGTGAGGAAAAGGGGAGGGGATGGGATTGGAGGAGAGGGGAAAGGGGAGGGGATGGGATTGGAGGAGAGGGAACGGGAAGGGGATGGGATTGGAGGTGAGGAAAAGGGGAGGGGATGGGATTGGAGGAGAGGGAATGGGGAGGGGATGGGATTGGAGGAGAGGGAATGGGGAGGGGATGGGATTGGAGGAGAGGGAACGGGGAGGGGATGGGATTGGAGGAGAGGGAACGGGGAGGGGATGGGATTGGAGGAGAGGGAAAGGGGAGGGGATGGGATTGGAGGAGAGGGGATGGGATGGGATTGGAGGAGAGGGAAAGGACAGAGGATGGGATTGGAGGAGGGAAAGGACAGAGGATGGGATTGGACGAGAGGGAAACGAGAGGGGATGGGATTGGAGGAGAGGGAAAGGACAGAGGATGGGATTGGAGGAGGGAAAGGACAGAGGATGGGATTGGAGGAGAGGGGATGGGATTGGAGGAGAGGGAAAGGACAGAGGATGGGATTGGAGGAGAGGGAAAGGAGAGGGGATGGGATTGGAGGAGAGGGAAAGGAGAGGGGATGGGATTGGAGGAGAGGGAAAGGACAGAGGATGGGATTGGAGGAGAGGGACAGGAGAGGGGATGGGATTGGAGGAGAGGATGGGATTGGAGGAGAGGGAAAGGAGAGGGGACGGGATTGGAGGAGAGGGAAAGGAGAGAGGATGGGATTGGAGGAGAGGGGATGGGATTGGAGGAGAGAGAAAGGGGAGGGGCCAGTGGGGATGCAGGATGTTAATAAAATACATATGATGATGTAGTTTGACAGACTTAACTTCATTTATATTTAGTGGGAGTAATATATAACATGAGGTAGCCTTTGTTTAATTGAAAACAGTTTTAATTGATATTCTGATTGGTCCTGTATATGCCTAGCAAAATGAAATGCTTGGTAAATATTGCAATACGAAGAGGGGAGAAGTTTCTGAGTAAAAATATCAATGTGTAGATTTCTGTTGAGTGTTTACTAATGCCAATTGAGAACCATCATTTTTTAGTCTATTGTTGCTATCTCAGACTGTATGGCATGGCGCTTGCAACAAGAGGGTTGTGGGTTCGATTCCCGTGGGCCACCCATATGTAAAAATGTATGCACGCGTGACTCATTCGCTTTGGACAAACTCGTATGCTAAATTGCATGTATTATTTACAATTAGATACTGAGATCCAACCCCCTGTCTTCCTGCAGCTGAAGCCCAGGATGGTGCTGAATCCCCTGGCCATCTCTCCTCCCAGCAGCACCCCAGAACCAGACATGAGCTCCATTCCCCAGGATGCTGCTACCATCCCCCACTCTGCCACGCCCCAGGTGCTCACAGGTAACAATACCCACTCTGCCACGCCCCAGGTGCTCACAGGTAACTATACCCACTCTGCCACGCCCCAGGTGCTCACAGGTAACTATACCCCCCCGCCACGCCCCAGGTGCTCACAGGTAACTATACCCACTCTGCCACGCCCCAGGTGCTCACAGGTAACTATACCCCCCCCCCGCCACGCCCCAGGTGCTCACAGGTAACTATACCCACTCTGCCACGCCCCAGGTGCTCACAGGTAACTATACCCCCCCCGCCATGCCCCAGGTGCTCACAGGTAACTATACCCACTCTGCCACGCCCCAGGTGCTCACAGGTAACTATACCCCCCCCGCCATGCCCCAGGTGCTCACAGGTACCTATACCCACTCTGCCACGCCCCAGGTGCTCACAGGTAACTATACCCACTCTGCCACGCCCCAGGTGCTCACAGGTAACTATACCCACTCTGCCACGCCCCAGGTGCTCACAGGTAACTATACCCCCCCCCGCCATGCCCCAGGTGCTCACAGGTAACAATACCCACTCTGCCACGCCCCAGGTGCTCACAGGTAACTATACCCCCCCCGCCATGCCCCAGGTGCTCACAGGTAACTATACCCACTCTGCCACGCCCCAGGTGCTCACAGGTAACTATACCCACTCTGCCACGCCCCAGGTGCTCACAGGTAACTATACCCACTCTGCCACGCCCCAGGTGCTCACAGGTAACAATACCCCCCCCCGCCATGCCCCAGGTGCTCACAGGTAACAATACCCACTCTGCCACGCCCCAGGTGCTCACAGGTAACTATACCCCCCCCCCCGCCATGCCCCAGGTGCTCACAGGTAACAATACCCACTCTGCCACGCCCCAGGTGCTCACAGGTAACTATACCCACTCTGCCACGCCCCAGGTGCTCACAGGTAACTATACCCCCCCCCGCCACGCCCCAGGTGCTCACAGGTAACTATACCCACTCTGCCACGCCCCAGGTGCTCACAGGTAACTATACCCCCCCCCCCCGCCACGCCCCAGGTGCTCACAGGTAACTATACCCACTCTGCCACGCCCCAGGTGCTCACAGGTAACTATACCCACTCTGCCACGCCCCAGGTGCTCACAGGTAACTATACCCACTCTGCCACGCCCCAGGTGCTCACAGGTAACTATACCCCCCCCCCCCGCCATGCCCCAGGTGCTCACAGGTAACTATACCCACTCTGCCACGCCCCAGGTGCTCACAGGTAACTATACCCCCCCCGCCATGCCCCAGGTGCTCACAGGTAACTATACCCACTCTGCCACGCCCCAGGTGCTCACAGGTAACTATACCCACTCTGCCACGCCCCAGGTGCTCACAGGTAACTATACCCACTCTGCCACGCCCCAGGTGCTCACAGGTAACTATACCCCCCCGCCCCCGCCAGGCTCTAGGTGCTCACAGGTAACTATACCCCCCCCGCCCCCGCCAGGCTCTAGGTGCTCACATGTAACTATACCCCCCCGCCCCCGCCAGGCTCTAGGTGCTCACAGGTAACTATACCCACTCTGCCACGCCCCAGGTGCTCACAGGTAACTATACCCACTCTGCCACGCCCCAGGTGCTCACAGGTAACTATACCCACTCTGCCACGCCCCAGGTGCTCACAGGTAACTATACCCCCCCCGCCCCCCGCCAGGCTCTAGGTGCTCACAGGTAACTATACCCCCCCGCCCCCCGCCAGGCTCTAGGTGCTCACATGTAACTATACCCCCCCCGCCCCCGCCAGGCTCTAGGTGCTCACAGGTAACTATACCCCCTCTGCCACGCCCCAGGTGCTCACAGGTAACTATACCCCCCCCGCCCCCGCCAGGCTCTAGGTGCTCACAGGTAACTATACCCACTCTGCCAGGCCCCAGGTGCTCACAGTTAACTAAACCCCCCCCGCCAGGCTCCAGGTGCTCACAGGTAACTATACCCACTCTGCCATGCCCCAGGTGCTCACAGGTAACTATACCCACTCTGCCACGCCCCAGGTGCTCACAGGTAACTATACCCACTCTGCCACGCCCCAGGTGCTCACAGGTAACAATACCCACTCTGCCACGCCCCAGGTGCTCACAGGTAACTATACCCACTCTGCCACGCCCCAGGTGCTCACAGGTAACTATACCCACTCTGCCACACCCCAGGTGCTCACAGTTAACTATACCCCCCCCCCCCCATGCCCCAGGTGCTCACAGTTAACTATACCCCCCCCGCCAGGCCCCAGGTGCTCACAGTTAACTATACCCCCCCCCCCCCCGCCAGGCTCCAGGTGCTCACAGGTAACTATACCCCCCCCCCCGCCAGGCTCCAGGTGCTCACAGATAACTATACCCACTCTGCCACGCCCCAGGTGCTCACAGGTAACAATACCCAATCTGCCACACCCCAGTTGCTCACAGGTAACAATACCCACTCTGCCACGCCCCAGTTGCTCACAGGTAGGCCCCACCCCCACTCTGCCACGCCCCAGGTGCTCACAGGTAGGCCCCACCCCCACTCTGCCAGGCCCCAGGTGCTCACAGTTAACTATACCCCCCCGCCAGGCTCCAGGTGCTCACAGGTAACTGTACCCACTCTGCCACGCCCCAGGTGCTCACAGGTAACAATACCCACTCTGCCACGCCCCAGGTGCTCACAGGTAACAATACCCACTCTGCCAGGCCCCAGGTGCTCACAGTTAACTATACCCCCCCCCCGCCAGGCCCCAGGTGCTCACAGGTAACTATACCCCCCCCGCCAGGCTCCAGGTGCTCACAGTTAACTATACCCACTCTGCCACGCCCCAGGTGCTCACAGGTAGGCCCCACCCCCACTCTGCCACACCCCAGGTGCTCACAGTTAACTATACCCCCCCCCCGCCAGGCCCCAGGTGCTCACAGTTAACTATACCCCCCCCCCGCCAGGCTCCAGGTGCTCACAGGTAACTATACCCACTCTGCCACGCCCCAGGTGCTCACAGGTAACAATACCCACTCTGCCACGCCCCAGGTGCTCACAGGTAACTATACCCACTCTGCCAGGCCCCAGGTGCTCACAGGTAACAATACCCACTCTGCCAGGCCCCAGGTGCTCACAGATAACTATACCCCCCCGCCAGGCTCCAGGTGCTCACAGGTAACTATACCCACTCTGCCACGCCCCAGTTGCTCACAGGTAACAATACCCACTCTGCCACGCCCCAGGTGCTCACAAGTAGGCCCCACCCCCACTCTGCCACGCCCCAGGTGCTCACAGGTAGGCCCCACCCCCACTCTGCCACGCCCCAGGTGCTCACGGGTAGGCCCCACTCCCACTCTGCCACACCCCAGGTGCTCACAGGTAGGCCCCACCCCCACTCTGCCACACCTCAGGTGCTCACAGGTAGGCCCCACCCCCACTCTGCCACACCCCTGGTGCTCACAGGTAGGCCCCACCCCCACTCTGCCACACCCCTGGTGCTCACAGGTAGGCCCCACTCTGCCACACCCCAGGTGCTCACAGGTAAGTCCCACCCCCACTCTGCCACACCCCAGGTGCTCACAGGTAGGCCCCACCCCCACTCTGCCACACCCCAGGTGCTCACAGGTAGGCCCCACCCCCACTCTGCCACGCCCCAGGTGCTCACAGGTAGGCCCCACCCCCACTCTGCCACACCCCTGGTGCTCACAGGTAGGCCCCACCCCCACTCTGCCACACCCCTGGTGCTCACAGGTAGGCCCCACCCCCACTCTGCCACACCCCAGGTGCTCACAGGTAGGCCCCACCCCCACTCTGCCACACCCCAGGTGCTCACAGGTAGGCCCCACCCCCACTCTGCCACTCCCCTGGTGCTCACAGGTAGGCCCCACCCCCACTCTGCCACACCCCTGGGGCCTCATTTTTCAACCGTGCGTAAATGTTGTACAAATTTCTGGCGTATGTGGAGATTGTAGGATTTGCATGCACAACAAATTATTGGGATTTATCAAACTGTCGTACGCAACATATACACATGTTTTCATTGATAAATCAGAGCCATACTATATTTGTACTACAAACCCGCCTGGAAAACACCCTCCATTCACCTTTTATGGGAACAAAAACACCCTCTATTCACCTTTTATGGGAACAAAAACACCCTCTATTCACCTTTTATGGGAACAAAAACACTGTCATTTGCTGTATGATTTGGGAATGTTGGAACTGGGCCATGACAGTTTCTAAAAGAAAAAGCACAATAGCAAATGTTATCACATTTCTATCCAGGTGTGGGCAGAATGTTTTAATCTTTTGCAGTAACATTTAAGAATGCATGCCGCCAATAGCAAGTGCCCAACACTGACCTCACATTCTGGATGATTGACCGTCTGTTCAAACAATAAATAAATAAATAAATGCTACACTTCTTTTGTTTGTCAATAGATAATTGTGATAATATCACCTGTCTTGGTATAGTCTCTGAGATTAAATAGACAATGATGTTGCGCTCCTACGAAGGATGTGATCTTACCATTAGGCTACGTTTTAATGTTTTTCCTAGCAACGCTTGATTATAATTCCCTTAGTGTCAAACACTCAAAACAACAGTATTGACTTGTAATACAATTCTTCAACCACTAGAAGTTGACACTTTCCCATCAAATTCTAATTTGATAAATACCAATCTTTGCGGGAAAAGTGGTGCACGCAAGGTTGTCTTTTTTTGTGCTTATGCTCATCTGATAAACAAGGCCCTAGGCGCTCACAGTTTGCCTCACTTTTCCAATGTCTCCCTCCATAATGCTTTGTCTGGTGAAACATCTTGGGTGTTATGAAAAGTCATGTTGGTAATCACATTTCAAATGTAATTTGTATTCTGTTAGTTATAAGCATGTTGTACTCGTTAATTTAAGGAAAGCAACGTCACCAAAGGAGCCGACCTAAGTATCTTTGTCTCCACTGTCCCTCCTGCAGTGTGTATCTACGTACATCAAACAGGTTGACATGGTTACTAACCCTCGCTCCTACATCATCAAACAGGTGGACATGGTTACTAACCCTCGCTCCTACATCATCAAACAGGTTGACATGGTTACTAACCCTCGCTCCTACATCATCAAACAGGTTGACATGGTTACTAACCCTCGCTCCTATATCATCAAACAGGTGGACATGGTTACTAACCCTCGCTCCTACATCATCAAACAGGTGGACATGGTTACTAACCCTCGCTCCTACATCATCAAACAGGTTGACATGGTTACTAACCCTCGCTCCTACATCATCAAACAGGTGGACATGGTTACTAACCCTCGCTCCTACATCATCAAACAGGTGGACATGGTTACTAACCCTCAGGTGGACATGGTTACTAACCCTCGCTCCTACATCATCAAACAGGTGGACATGGTTACTAACCCTCGCTCCTACATCATCAAACAGGTGGACATGGTTACTAACCCTCGCTCCTACATCATCAAACAGGTGGACATGGTTACTAACCCTCGCTCCTACATCATCAAACAGGTTGACATGGTTACTAACCCTCACTCCTACATCATCAAACAGGTTGACATGGTTACTAACCCTCACTCCTACATCATCAAACAGGTGACATGGTTACTAACCCTCGCTCCTACATCATCAAACAAGTGGTTACATGGTTACTAACCCTCGCTCCTACATCATCAAACAGGTTGACATGGTTACTAACCCTCGCTCCTACATCATCAAACAGGTTGACATGGTTACTAACCCTCGCTCCTACATCATCAAACAGGTTGACATGGTTACTACCCTCGCTCCTACATCATCAAACAGCTCCTACATCATCAAACAGGTGGACATGGTTACTAACCCTCGCTCCTACATCATCAAACAGGTGGACATGGTTACTAACCCTCGCTCCTACATCATCAAACAGGTGGACATGGTTACTAACCCTCACTCCTACATCATCAAACAGGTTGACATGGTTACTAACCATCCTACATCATCAAACAGGTTGACCTAACATCATCAAACAGGTTGACATGGTTACTAACCCTCGCTCCTACATCATCAAACAGGTGGACATGGTTACTAACCCTCGCTCCTACATCATCAAACAGGTTGACATGGTTACTAACCCTCGCTCCTACATCATCAAACAGGTTGACATGGTTACTAACCCTCGCTCCTACATCATCAAACAGGTGGACATGGTTACTAACCCTCGCTCCTACATCATCAAACAGGTGGACATGGTTACTAACCCTCGCTCCTACATCATCAAACAGGTTGACATGGTTGCTAACCCTCGCTCCTACATCATCAAACAGGTGGACATGGTTACTAACCCTCGCTCCTACATCATCAAACAGGTGGACATGGTTACTAACCCTCGCTCCTACATCATCAAACAGGTTGACATGGTTACTAACCCTCGCTCCTACATCATCAAACAGGTTGACATGGTTACTAACCCTCGCTCCTACATCATCAAACAGGTGGACATGGTTACTAACCCTCGCTCCTACATCATCAAACAGGTGGACATGGTTACAACCCTCGCTCCTACATCATCAAACAGGTTGACATGGTTACTAACCCTCGCTCCTACATCATCAAACAGGTGGACATGGTTACTAACCCTCGCTCCTACATCATCAAACAGGTGGACATGGTTACTAACCCTCGCTCCTACATCATCAAACAGGTGGACATGGTTACTAACCCTCGCTCCTACATCATCAAACAGGTTGACATGGTTACTAACCCTCGCTCCTACATCATCAAACAGGTGGACATGGTTACTAACCCTCGCTCCTACATCATCAAACAGGTTGACATGGTTACTAACCCTCGCTCCTACATCATCAAACAGGTTGACATGGTTACTAACCCTCGCTCCTACATCATCAAACAGGTTGACATGGTTACTAACCCTCGCTCCTACATCATCAAACAGGTTGACATGGTTACTAACCCTCGCTCCTACATCATCAAACAGGTTGACATGGTTACTAACCCTCGCTCCTACATCATCAAACAGGTGGACATGGTTACTAACCCTCGCTCCTACATCATCAAACAGGTGGACATGGTTACTAACCCTCGCTCCTACATCATCAAACAGGTTGACATGGTTACTAACCCTCGCTCCTACATCATCAAACAGGTTGACATGGTTACTAACCCTCGCTCCTACATCATCAAACAGGTTGACATGGTTACTAACCCTCGCTCCTACATCATCAAACAGGTGGACATGGTTACTAACCCTCGCTCCTACATCATCAAACAGGTGGACATGGTTACTAACCCTCGCTCCTACATCATCAAACAGGTTGACATGGTTACTAACCCTCGCTCCTACATCATCAAACAGGTGGACATGGTTACTAACCCTCGCTCCTACATCATCAAACAGGTGGACATGGTTACTAACCCTCGCTCCTACATCATCAAACAGGTGGACATGGTTACTAACCCTCGCTCCTACATCATCAAACAGGTTGACATGGTTACTAACCCTCGCTCCTACATCATCAAACAGGTGGACATGGTTACTAACCCTCGCTCCTACATCATCAAACAGGTGGACATGGTTACTAACCCTCGCTCCTACATCATCAAACAGGTTGACATGGTTACTAACCCTCGCTCCTACATCATCAAACAGGTGGACATGGTTACTAACCCTCGCTCCTACATCATCAAACAGGTGGACATGGTTACTAACCTACATCATCAAACAGGTGGACATGGTTACAACCCTCGCTCCTACATCATCAAACAGGTTGACATGGTTACTAACCCTCGCTCCTACATCATCAAACAGGTGGACATGGTTACTAACCCTCGCTCCTACATCATCAAACAGGTGGACATGGTTACTAACCCTCGCTCCTACATCATCAAACAGGTTGACATGGTTACTAACCCTCGCTCCTACATCATCAAACAGGTGGACATGGTTACTAACCCTCGCTCCTACATCATCAAACAGGTTGACATGGTTACTAACCCTCGCTCCTACATCATCAAACAGGTTGACATGGTTACTAACCCTCGACATCATCAAACAGGTTGACATGGTTACTAACCCTCGCTCCTACATCATCAAACAGGTGGACATGGTTACTAACCCTCGCTCCTACATCATCAAACAGGTGGACATGGGTTGGTTACTAACCCTCGCTCCTACATCATCAAACAGGTGGACATGGTTACTAACCCTCGCTCCTACATCATCAAACAGGTTGACATGGTTACTAACCCTCGCTCCTACATCATCAAACAGGTGACATGGTTACTAACCTCGCTCCTACATCATCAAACAGGTTGACATGGTTACTAACCCTCGCTCCTACATCATCAAACAGGTTGACATGGTTACTAACCCTCGCTCCTACATCATCAAACAGGTTGACATGGTTACTAACCCTCGCTCCTACATCATCAAACAGGTTGACATGGTTACTAACCCTCCTACATCATCAAACAGGTGGACATGGTTACTAACCCTCGCTCCTACATCATCAAACAGGTGGACATGGTTACTAACCCTCGCTCCTACATCATCAAACAGGTTGACATGGTTACTAACCTTCGCTCCTACATCATCAAACAGGTTGACATGGTTACTAACCCTCGCTCCTACATCATCAAACAGGTTGACATGGTTACTAACCCTCGCTCCTACATCATCAAACAGGTTGACATGGTTACTAACCCTCGCTCCTACATCATCAAACAGGTTGACATGGTTACTAACCCTCGACCTACATCATCAAACAGGTGGACATGGTTACTAACCCTCGATCCTACATCATCAAACAGGTTGACATGGTTACTAACCATCATCAAACAGGTTGACATGGTTACTAACCATCGCTCCTACATCATCAAACAGGTTGACATGGTTACTAACCCTCGCTCCTACATCATCAAACAGGTTGACATGGTTACTAACCCTCGCTCCTACATCATCAAACAGGTTGACATGGTTACTAACCCTCGCTCCTACATCATCAAACAGGTTGACATGGTTACTAACCCTCGCTCCTACATCATCAAACAGGTGGACATGGTTACTAACCCTCGCTCCTACATCATCAAACAGGTGGACATGGTTACTAACCCTCGCTCCTACATCATCAAACAGGTTGACATGGTTACTAACCCTCGCTCCTACATCATCAAACAGGTGGACATGGTTACTAACCCTCGCTCCTACATCATCAAACAGGTGGACATGGTTACTAACCCTCGCTCCTACATCATCAAACAGGTTGACATGGTTACTAACCCTCGCTCCTACATCATCAAACAGGTGGACATGGTTACTAACCCTCGCTCCTACATCATCAGACAGGTGGACATGGTTACGAACCCTCGCTCCTACATCATCAAACAGGTTGACATGGTTACTAACCCTCGCTCCTACATCATCAAACAGGTGGACATGGTTACTAACCCTCGCTCCTACATCATCAAACAGGTTGACATGGTTACTAACCCTCGCTCGTACATCATCAAACAGGTTGACATGGTTACTAACCCTCGCTCCTACATCATCAAACAGGTGGACATGGTTACTAACCCTCGCTCCTACATCATCAAACAGGTTGACATGGTTATTAACCCTCACTCCTACATCATCAAACAGGTGGACATGGTTACTAACCCTCGCTCCTACATCATCAAACAGGTTGACATGGTTACTAACCCTCGCTCCTACATCATCAAACAGGTTGACATGGTTACTAACCCTCGCTCCTACATCATCAAACAGGTGGACATGGTTACGAACCCTTGTTCGTACATCATCAAACAGGTTGACATGGTTACTAACTCTCGCTCCTACATCATCAAACAGGTTGGCATGGTTACTAACCCTCGCTCCTACATCATCAAACAGGTTGACATGGTTACTAACCCTCGCTTGTACATCATCAAACAGGTGGACATGGTTACTAACCCTCGCTTGTACATCATCAAACAGGTTGACATGGTTACTAACCCTCGCTTGTACATCATCAAACAGGTTGACATGGTTACTAACCCTCGCTTGTACATCATCAAACAGGTGGACATGGTTACCAACCCTCGCTTGTACATCATCAAACAGGTTGACATGGTTACTAACCCTCGCTTGTACATCATCAAACAGGTTGACATGGTTACTAACCCTCGCTTGTACATCATCAAGTAGAACTAACCCACACTCTCTCCACTCTTGTGTATCCTGCAGTGTGTATCTACATCAACAAGCATGTCAACATGGGTCCTAACCTGGACAGGAAGAAGCTGCAGCAGCTCCCAGATCATTTTGGGCCTGACAGGCCCTCGGTGGTGCTGCAGCAGGCCGTCCAGGGGTGCATCGACAGCGCCTTCCAGCAGAAAGCCGTGTTCACTCTCCTCACACAGGGCTACGGAGGGGAGAAAATATCAGGTATAACTAGGGCCACGTGCTTTGGTTAATCATGTCACATGACCTGGATTTGAACCTTTTATGTTAAGCTTTTCCAGAAATGAGAATTAGACCAAAAATGAAAGCATTTGTCTGAGAATGGTGCTTGGACCATCTGACATACAAATAAAAAGAGACAGTTTGATGAAAAAGCTTTGAATAAAGGTTAGAAAATGACATGATTCACCATAACACAGGCCACTAGGAAAATACCACAGACCCACCTATTGTACAGTGTCACTGAGATTTTGGTTTTATATTTATTCATTTTATTCGTAGCAACTGGCCTGAGGGAAATGATAGAAATTGACATACACTGATTAGATAATCTAGTAACCATGAGAACATACGGATCTGTTACCCCGGGTTTTTTTGGCCATTTCCATCTTTTGAATGTCAGTGGATGAAATGCATTGGGCATCCGAGGTTGTAACTGTGGCTTTGAGACATGGCTGTAGACATGTGTCCCCTGGAGCAAAGTTAACTGCAACAAGATTTACTGCGATGGGAAATTAAAATATATTCCAGCGTTGCGTCCCAAATAGCTCCCTATTCACAGAGCAACACTTCAAATCAAATGTTATTAGTCACATGAGCCAAATACAACCTTACAGTGAAATGCTTACTTACGAGCCCCTAACCAACAATGCAGTTTCAAAAAATACGGACAAGAATAAGAGATAAACGTAACAAGTAATTAAAGAGCAGCAGTAAAACAACAATAGCAAGACTGTATACAGGGGGGTACCCGTACAGAGTCAATGTGCGTTGGCACCGGTTAGTTGAAGTATATGTACATGTAGGTAGAGTTATTGAAGTGACTATGCATAGATGCCATTGGCTCTGGAATAGGATCCCATCTGGGACACCACTCAAGGGGTTAATCAAGTATTTCTTTGTGTTCCAGCCACTTTCGATGGGAAGCAACACCTTCTGAGTCTTCCTGTGGTCAACAGCATGGGCTACGTTCTACGCTTTCTCAAGAAGCTCTGTCGCAGTTTGCACTGTGAAAACCTCTTCAGCGACCAACCAATCCCCCAGCATAATAATGCCTCCTACCAATCAGAGGGTAATGCACTGTCCTGTATTTAATTTAATTCAAAATGCTTTCATTATCCCACAAGGGAAATGTTGTAGGCAGAGGTGCAGATATGATGCATTGATTGTTTAAG
Organism: Oncorhynchus masou masou; assembly: GCF_036934945.1. Classification (NCBI taxonomy): domain Eukaryota; kingdom Metazoa; phylum Chordata; class Actinopteri; order Salmoniformes; family Salmonidae; genus Oncorhynchus; species Oncorhynchus masou. The sequence continues at coordinate 10,985,505 of NC_088243.1, read as the reverse complement.
CAATAAGGCCCGAGGAGGTGTGGTTTATCGGCCATATACCAGAACCCCCTGAGACGCCTTATTGCTATTATAAACTGGTTACCAAGGTAATTAGACCTGTAAAAATGAATGTTTTGTGATACCCGTTGGTTTGCAGTCTGATATACCACGGCTTTCAGCCAATCAGCATTCAGGGCTCGAACCACCAGGTTTTGAAGATATCACCCCTCAGACATTTTGTGGGCTCAGTTCCTCAAATATTGTGCTATATTACGCCAGATTGCACATGAAAGCACAGAATGACATTTTGTCAAATACACATAATTTGGTGTTTTAGTTGTGTAATCCCTGGTAATCCTAATCCATTATCCAAATCCCTGTATTCCAACCTAAACAAATGAGACCTCCATGCCAGAACACTACCTAGAACATTCTCTTGTACCTAAACAAGAACACCAGGGAAACCCTCCAAACAGTGTTTGTTTCTTCCGATTGGACCATAAAACCACAGAAGGACATTTCATAGACATCTTTAAAGGCTTCAGCTTCTATCGAAAGTTATTCAAAGTATTGCCAGTATGTTTTACTTATGTAATCTCTTTCCATTCATATCACAGCTGAAACCTCCATGCCAGAGGAGTATCTTCTGGACCCGTCAGACAAACGCTACTCAATGGACCCAGGTGACTCCGCCTTCAGTGCCATAAGCTCCTCCTACTCATCCAAACCATCCTATGGGTTCCGCTCCTCGCAGCAGTTCCCCAATGGCTCCTCCCCCTTGGGCATGTGTAGACAGACGTCCAGCCCTAACACCTTCCTGGAAGGCAACAGGATAGGTGAGAAATTGGAGAGTGGAGACTAGGCTTGCAGAATTCCGGTAAATTTCCCAAAATGCCCAGGTTTTCCGGAATATTCCCTCCGATTCCGGGAATCTTCCAACCGGGATTTCTGGAAAACCTGGGGATTTGGGGAAAATGTGTTTCTTGCTATAATCACAATGCCCTAACCAGGTAAAATAGACCAGCATAGAAATCCTTCTTGACATCTTTCTCTTTTCTCATGCAGCGTACAATCCATCTCAGGATTCCCAGGAGTCCAAGCCGCCCCCCAGTAAGGACCCTTCCACCTGGAGTGTAGAGGATGTGGTGTGGTTCATCAGAGACGCTGACCCGCAGTCCCTGGGCCCTCACGTGGACGTCTTCAGGAAGCATGTAGGCTACCCCTGGGCTCACTCATAATGAATATTTCCTTGATACCTCGTATCCACTCTCCGAACCTTCTCAAAACGCCTTGGATGAGACAAGGATGTGAGGAATCGCTGAAAGACAAATTGAGATTGAGGCCAGGATCTGCAACAGTTGGGGAAAATCCCTTTTCTTTTTCAGTTGTTCTGTTTCACGTGATGTTTTGATTTGAGTGGTTGGATTATATCTGGATGTGATGTTTTGATTTGAGTGGTTGGATTATATCTGGATGTGATGTTTTGATTTGAGTGGTTGATTATATCTGGATGTGATGTTTTGATTTGAGTGGTTGGATTATATCTGGGTGTGATGTTTTGATTTGAGTGGTTGATTATATCTGGATGTGATGTTTTGATTTGAGTGGTTGGTTTATATCTGGATGTGATGTTTTGATTTGAGTGGTTGGATTATATCTGGATGTGATGTTTTGATTTGAGTGGTTGATTATATCTGGATGTGATGTTTTGATTTGAGTGGTTGATTATATCTGGATGTGATGTTTTGATTTGAGTGGTTGATTATATCTGGATGTGATGTTTTGATTTGAGTGGTTGATTATATCTGGATGTGATGTTTTGATTTGAGTGGTTGGATTATATCTGGATGTGATGTTTTGATTTGAGTGGTTGGATTATATCTGGATGTGATGTTTTGATTTGAGTGGTTGGTTTATATCTGGATGTGATGTTTTGATTTGAGTGGTTGGTTTATATCTGGATGTGATGTTTTGATTTGAGTGGTTGGATTATATCTGGATGTGATGTTTTGATTTGAGTGGTTGGATTATATCTGGATGTGATGTTTTGATTTGAGTGGTTGGATTATATCTGGATGTGATGTTTTGATTTGAGTGGTTGGATTATATCTGGATGTGATGTTTTGATTTGAGTGGTTGGATTATATCTGGATGTGATGTTTTTTGAAATACTTACCAGGATTGAGGTCACTCCCAGTTCAGTAAACAACCCTGATACATGTGTCCACTTTACTTTTAGTGGAGATTTAATATAACCTGAGCTTCTGTTTCTATCCCACAGGAGATAGATGGCAACGCGCTGTTACTTCTAAAGAGTGACATGATGATGAAGTACCTAGGACTGAAGCTGGGGCCAGCCCTGAAGCTCTGCTATCACATCGACAAACTAAAACAAAACAAGTTCTAAATCTGAACATTTTTTCACGTCATCAATCTGTGGGACCCAACTTTGTGGATGCGTTCCAAATGGTACCCGTAACCCACTCGTTTTGACCGTAGCCCTATTGGCCCTGGTTAAAACTAGTTCAATATATAGGGAATAGGGTGCCATTTGAGATGCTATATTTTACTGATTATTTTTTGCATTTTCATACATCATGTATCTAAAGAAAACAATGTGATCATGTGATCGTGACAGAATACGTTTTTGGATATTCTAGTTTTTCTGTTGAAACAAGGTTTTGGTTTATACAGATGACAAAATGTGTAAATTGTGGAATGCATAACTGATACACTGGTTGATAATACCTGGAAGAGAGATACAGCTGTCCTATAAATTAGCTTATTAAGGCACCTATGCGCCCTGGTAAAACATACCAAGTTACGTTTATGATCTGTTGAGAAGTGTGGATTATTTTAGATAAACTGTTATTTATACTTGGTCTCAAATCTGCGGAATAACTTTGTTTTAATAGATATAGGAAAAGAGGGGTCTCCACAAATGTGACAAACACATCAAAATGGTCCCGTATGGTTTCATTCTATACCTTTACAAAAGTGACTTGAATATGTAGTAGGGTTGGTTTGATGAAGTTCTTAACACATCAATGCATGTGATTTAAAAACAGGAAGCTACAGTGATGTTAAACATTACTATACTTGGTTTTGTTATTTACACAAATTAATGTAAACTAAAATGGTTTTGCATATTGTTTTACATATTGTTTTGATAAAATTGCCAAAAAGATCATGTTTGTGCTGCAACACATAACGAGACATTTCTACAGTTTAATAAAATAATGATCTCCAGCCTCTTTTTTAATTATTTTTAATTATTATTTATTTTACCTTTATTTAACTAGGCAAGTCAGTTTCTTATTTTCAATGACGGCCGAGGAACGGTGGGTTAACTGCCTTGTTCAAGGGCAGAATGACAGATTTTTACCTTGTCAGCTCGGGGATTCGATCTTGCCTCCTCACAATATATTTACTATGGACATTTTTTACTACATATCATTCTCGAAACAGAGATGGAGAGCAATGGATGAGAACCCTCACTGCATACCTTCAATTGACCTACAGTGTTGGGTTATTAGGCCATATAGCATTGCTTGTGTACTCCTTAGGAACCTGTGTACGTCAGTGCTGCTGGATACAATTACATGTCATTCATGCCAAGTCAAATCAACCTGGGACTAGGTCTTTTATTTTGAAAAGAATATTGGAAAGATCTACACTGTAAATCAGAGAATAACCACTGTATGGATTCATTCATTTGTACTGGTGCTGAAGAAGTTCTCAATGTAATGAATATCTCATGTTTGCTTTTGTGTTGTGAGACTTAAATGGAAATCAATCAATGTGTATTTAACCCGGCTGTCTATCCTATCTAAGTAATAAAATTAAGAAAATATTAAGGAAACAAGGTGTGGTCTCACAAGCATATTTCTTGTTGATATCAAGCATCTTTCAGAATGAAATCGAGCTTGGGACTCATTTAAAAAATAATAATGAAATGTTACCCAATGTGACACAATCATGTGTCAATCCAGACAGTTATGTTTTCTCCTGATGCAGAATAATGTGTTAGCCTACAGGTTTACTTCAGTATATTTGAATTAGTTTAACAGTATGGCCTATCCTTTGTTTGGCTCATGGTCTATCCTTTCAGTCATGTTTGTTTTGGGATTGAACTGGCTATTGTCGGTTCGGCTATATGCAGAAACAGGTGCACGTAGACCTAGGCTTTACTGCAGTAGGCTTTGCAGTTGCATGTACATTTTAATCTGAATGAATATAACTGTTCAAATTGAATTATTTATTGTATATCCCATCAACAAAACAGCATGCAATCCACCAGGTAAAATAATTGTTTAGTTCATCCACGATGTGTTTATTGACTGGTTTTGGTCACCCCTTTCTTAATTTATCCATAAACCTATCCAACAATATCGTTGTTTGTGCTGAAAGGGAACAAGACTATTAAGTCATAGACAGCTCTATACTTATTTTATCGATGCAAACGTATAAGATCAAGCAATGGAGCAATGCACGGAGCATGGGCAACAGAAGACTGTTGACTGGTGGGGTGACGCCGTATGTCTAGAGTCGCATAACCAACGACGAGACGAGCGTGGGATCGGTCCCAATACTGCCGCTGCTGCCTGCCTCATTTGGAATAGCACGGAAAACCGTTCTTTTTTTCTCTGCGTCCTGAAGAGGCCAATTTCAGGGATAGTCCCATTTGGGCATTCTTGATCATCGGAAGGTTTTTACAGTGTCTAACAGACGACAGTACAGACTGCCATTAGCGGTAGCATCTCCAAAATAAGGTAAGAAGCATTTGTCTGCAGCAGACACAGTGAATGTTGTTTTTATGTTGTCATAGCATGTATTTTTAATTATTTTATATGATTGTCTAGAGACATAGGCTAATCATTTCCATTCACGATGTATCTCATAATTGGGGTATCCTGCCCTTAAAAACATTCGATTAATGAGATTTGGCGTTTTATTTGGGGGAGGAATTGTCACCTGCGCATCCATCATTCAAATTAATGCATAACGTTTTAAAAACACCCTGAGTTAATTCATTATATTTAGAAAATAATATCAAAATCGTGTTTTTCTCGTTGTTCTATTCAAATTTCATGAGAATGACCAGACAATCGTGTAATTTTATGGGTTGATTGTCAGTTTTTGTCATATTTTAAGATTATGCGCATGGTGAAAAATGACACGATAAATAGAGTGGTGTGATTTCACTTACGAGGTTTAATTCCCTCACCACTGCGTCGTTTCTATCGGAATGCACGTGCATACCTCTCTCTCTCTCTGTCCGAGCAGACTCGTACCATGAACTGGATAACCGAAACGACATGTTCTATCTGAAAAATAAATAGCCTATATCTATCCACATCACATGTTAGTTTCGCGCGTACATGTGAGGTGGACACCTATACCTTGTTAAATGTCTAACGACGTTAATCTTTAGATGAACAAATAGACCGTGGGAGCCAAACCCATTTTCACCTTGCCCCTGATCATTTCTCTCTCCTATCTTCGCTCAATATGTTTCTCCTCAAGGTCATTCGATGCATAGTAGCCTTTAGACTTAGGCTCATTTTATGTTATGTAACATCTAAATTATTTCAACACAAGCCTTTTGGTTGCATCATCTAAATATATGTCTTTTTTTTAATGAAAAATATAGTTTGCGCAAAATGTTGGGTATGCAACATAGCCGACATTGCAAATAAGCCAAGCCCATGTCAATATACTGTGCCTGTGTATCTTGTAATGGTTATGTATGCCAGGGGTGTAAAACTCCTCCCATGGAGGCCCAAGTGTCTGCTGGGTTTTGTTTTTCCCTTTCAATGAAGCCCTAGACAACCAGGTGAGGGGATTTCCTCACTAAATTGTGACCTTAACACATGGTCGTTGGTTCAAGCACAGTGCTCGCTGTCCATGACTACATGACAATATACCGTATGCATGTCCTACTGCATAGCCTACACCCAGGGCCATCAGTTATCCTGATCTCCCTCAATTGTCAATTTATAAATAGTCCTGAGTTCATTTGATTTGGATTATGTTTTCCAGGACAGGTCAGGATAACATCTGACATTTCGCATATAGGCTACAATATGAGCACCCATATAGTTTACATTATATACCGTGGTCAACAGATTTGCAAGACAGGTGTCAGCAGCAGCTAATGTTAATCCAGGCTGTGAGAATTGCACGTTTTTATTATTGAAGAGGATCAGAGAGCAGCTCACCAGATGGGCTGATTCCCTTGTTTATTCATTAGTCAAAAGGCTTCATATGATCACCGAAGTACCAACGATAGCCTGTTGCCCATTCACCCTACGGGCTACACACTGACTTCATCTAATCCCTCCACTGTGTGATGGATACCTTATCACTCACTCTGTTTCCATTATAATGAGTAGTTTCCTCTGGAGGTTTCTACATCGAGGTTATTAAACATAAACTGCAATTAAAAGCCCAGGTGTATGTCCCAAATGGCATTCTATTCCCTATATAGTGCACTAATTTTGAGCAGAGCCCTATAAAGTGAATACGGTGTCATTTGTGAAGCATCCCATGTGTCAGGCTACAGGTAATCATGGAGCCAAAATTGGCGTACGACAGTCTGTCACACAAGACTACAGGCTTCAGGTAAAATGCAGACCGGTAGCCTGATAGGTGATGATCGAACGCTTGATGAAGTGGTCATGCTGACGGCAGTGGTCCTGTCCGACACTGTGTGATGTCAGGCCAGATGCGATGTGGTGCCAACAGATTTAGAGAACACAAATAGAACACTGGCGTCAGGCAGGGAAAGCATCTGTGCATGTCAAAATCAACCTCATTGAAATCAACCAAGCAATTCATTATTGTCGTTTTTTTGTTGTTGAATCTTTTACAAAAGGACTGTTTGACACAAAACAGGTTTGAGAGCACAATTGTTGGTAAAACTTCCTATGAAAACCCTCCCATTATAATGCATTATAAGCATGTTTATAACATCTTATGCGCTATGCATAACGCACTATAATGCACATCATACATTTGAATGTGTGATAGGCTTTTTCTATAACCATGATAGAAATAAAATAATGGCATGTCTTACATACTGTGCTATATTGTACTACATGTTAGTAGAACAATACCTTGATGAAGGTTTATTGAGACCGAAACACTGGTCTATGATCTATTAAATATGTGCTGGAGTTTCCTTTCTATTCAAAATAAATCCTTTCTGCACCACAGGCATCATGGGAAAACAGAACAGCAAGCTCACCCCTGAGGTGATGGAGGACCTGGTGAAGAGCACAGAGTTTAACGAACACGAGCTGAAGCAGTGGTACAAAGGGTTCCTCAAAGACTGCCCCAGTGGTAGACTGAACCTGGACGAGTTTCAACAACTCTATATCAAGGTGTGTATGAGGTGTGGTACACCCGATGCTGGAGAAATGATGTATATGATGTTATAACTTCCAGCTAGGGAAACGATTGATATCCTGATTATATAATGTGATTGTAAGAAACCTTTGTGAAGCTGGAACAGACAGAATCAGGGCTTGACTTCTCTATATTAGAACTGTACTGTTGTTCATGTTTTCCCCGTCATATTAACCAATCATAATGCTAGTTAAAAATAGATGTTTTTAAATAGTTGGATATCAACAGCTGTCTCTCAATAAATGTTTCAACCCCGCAGTTCTTCCCGTACGGCGATGCGTCAAAGTTTGCACAGCACGCCTTCAGGACCTTCGACAAGAACAGCGACGGCACCATCGACTTCCGAGAGTTCATCTGTGCCCTGTCCATCACATCGCGTGGCAGCTTCGAGCAGAAACTCAACTGGGCCTTCAACATGTACGATCTGGATGGAGACGGCAAGATCACCCGGGTGGAGATGTTAGAGATCATCGAGGTAAGGAATAACACTGATGGCTGGCTTCCCGGACACAGATTAAGCTGTTTTAGTCCACTACTAGGTTTTAATCCGTGTCCGGGAACCAGCCCTATATGTTTTTTCATTTACTTGTACCCATGAAGCTTATACTAGCTGTTTAAGTTGTTTATCCAGTTTTAATTAATCAGCAGTGCATGTTATTTGAATGTACGCTACAAAGGCAAACATTGAGACAGAGGACGATCAAGTTTAGCCACCAGATAAATCAGGAGAACGTGTGTCCCGATGAGAGAGGTGGGATGTCCCTAGGGTGAGCAGCAGGTAAGGTAAGTGACCGTTGACAGGGGTGGGATGTCCCTAGGGTGAGCAGCAGGTAAAGTAAGTGACCGATGAGAGAGGTGGGATGTCCCTAGGGGGAGCAGCAGGTAAGGTAAGTGACGGTTGAGAGGGGTGGGATGTCCCTAGGGTGAGCAGCAGGTAAGGTAAGTGACCGTTGAGAGGGGTGGGATGTCCCTAGGGGGAGCAGCAGGTAAGGTAAGTGACCGTTGAGAGGGGTGGGATGTCCCTAGAGTGAGCAGCAGGTAAGGTAAGTGACCATTGAGAGGGGTGGGATGTCCCTAGGGTGAGCAGCAGGTAAGGTAAGTGACCGATGAGAGGGGTGGGATGTCCCTAGGGTGAGCAGCAGGTAAGGTAAGTGACCATTGAGAGGGGTGGGATGTCCCTAGGGTGAGCAGCAGGTAAGGTAAGTGACCGATGAGAGGGGTGGGATGTCCCTAGAGTGAGCAGCAGGTAAGGTAAGTGACCGTTGAGAGGGGTGGGATGTCCCTAGGGGGAGCAGCAGGTAAGGTAAGTGACGGTTGAGAGGGGTGGGATGTCCCTAGGGGGAGCAGCAGGTAAGGTAAGTGACCGATGAGAGGGGTGGGATGTCCCTAGGGTGAGCAGCAGGTAAGGTAAGTGACCGTTGAGAGGGGTGGGATGTCCCTAGGGGGAGCAGCAGGTAAGGTAAGTGACCGTTGAGAGGGGTGGGATGTCCCTAGGGTGAGCAGCAGGTAAGGTAAGTGACTGTTGAGAGGGGGTGGGATGTCCCTAGGGGGAGCAGCAGGTAAGGTAAGTGACTGTTGAGATGGGTGGGATGTCCCTAGGGGGAGCAGCAGGTAAGTGACCGTTGAGAGGGTGTGGGGAGAAAATGTCAATTGGGGGAGTAGGTTGCTGACTATTCAACAGCCTGATGGTCTGAGGGTGGAAACTATTGGCCAGTCTTCCAGTTTTTGCCATGATGCTCCTGTACTACCCGCATCTGAGTGATTGAAGCAGGGAGAACAGGGCGTATCTTGGGTGGCTTGGGTCCCTGATGATCATCTTGGCCTTCCTGTGACACTTGGCGGTGTAGGTGTCCTGTAGGGCAGGAAGTGTGCACCCAAATGGTGCGTTCGGCTGCAGGTATCAACCTCTGACGTGCATTGCTGTCTGCGGTGGTGGAATTGCCGTACCAGGCTGTGATGCAGACTGACAGTAATGCTCTCGATGCTGCTCCAGTAGAACACTGAGGGGCCTCGGGGATAGCATCCTGAGGTTGAAAAGTTGCTGTCGTTTCTTCTTCCCCATGGTCTCCGAGTAGTTTGACCATTTCAGCTTCTAGATGTGTACGCAGAGGAATTTGAAGTTATTGACTGTCTCCACGGCTGCCCTGTTGTGAGGATTGGAGTGTGTCCAGCCTGGTTCCACCTGAAGTCCACAGTCAGCTCCTTTGTTTTGCTAACGTTGAGAGAGAGGTTGTTTACCTGGTGCCACGCTGTCAGAGTGCCTACCGCTTCCCTGTGAACCATATCGTTGTTGTTGGTAATCAGGCCTACTGCTGTCGTGTCATCAGCTAACTTGATGATGGAGTTGGAACTGTGAGGCCAGAAGCTGAGCCATCGGGGCAGAAGGGCCTTGTTCAGGGAGGTGACCAAGATGCTCACTCTGTCAGAGCTCCAGAGTTCCTCTGTGGAGATGCGAGAACCTTCCAGACGGACAACCATCTCTGTAGCACTCCACCAACCAGGCCTTTATGGTAGTGGCCAGACGGAAGCTACTCCTCAGTAAAAGGCACATGACAGCCCACTCGGAGTTTGCCAAAAGGCACCTAAAGGACTCAGACCATGAGAAACAAGATTCTCTGGTCTGATCAAGCCAAGATTGAACTCTGCCTAAATGTCAAGTGTCACGTCTGGAGGAAACCTGGCACCAACCCTTTGGAAGCACGGTGGTGGCAGCATCATGCTGTGGGGATGTTTTTCAGCAGCAGGGACTGTGAGACTAGTCAGGATCGAGGGAAAGATGAACGGAGCCTAGTACAGAGAGATCCTTGATGAAAACCTGTTCCAGAGTGTTCAGGAACTCAGACTGGACCAAAGGTTTACCTTCCAACAGGACAACAACCCTAAGCACACAGCCAAGACAACGCAAGAGTGGCTTCGGGACAAGTCTCTGAAAATCCTTGAGTGGCCCAGCCAGAGCCCGGACTTGACCCCGATCGAACATCTCTGGAGAGACCTGAAAGTAGCTGTGCAGCAACGCTTTCCATCCAACCTGACAGGGCTTGAGAGGATCTGCAGAGAAGAATGGGAAAAACTCCCCAAATACAGATGTGCCAGGCTTGTAGCGTCATACCCAAGAAGACTTGAGGCTATAATCGCTGCCAAAGGCAGCATTTGCACAAATGCACAAATGTCTAAAAAAACTGTTTTTGCTTTGTCATTATGGGGTATTGTCTGTAGATTGGTGAGGGAAAAAACAATTGAATACATTTTATAATAAGACTGTAACGTAACAAAACATGGAAGAAAATCAAAGGGTCTGAATACTTTCCCAATGCACTGTATGCATTCCTTTTGTCCAGGTGGGTAAGGGCAGTGTGTTATGTTATATATATTTATATGTTACAGTGGGGAACATTGGTATATAATTTCAGAATTATCAAGATGAAACTTTGAACATGTTAACAGACTAATAACCAAGACTGTGTGAAAATAGGTCTTTCTTGAATTCATTACACCCCTGTTCCTTTCTGTGGTATCGCCTCACCTATCAACCCTGGTTGTCTATAGGCCATATACAAAATGGTGGGCACTGTGATCATGATGAAGATGAACGAGGATGGCCTGACACCGGAGCAACGGGTAGACAGGATCTTCAGCAAGATGGATAAGAATAACGATGACCAGATCTCATTGGATGAGTTCAAAGAGGCGGCCAAGAGTGATCCGTCCATCGTGCTCCTCTTGCAGTGTGATATGCAGAAGTGAGGAGGTGCTTGTCTGTATAAAACCAGACGTGCACACACTCTGCGGACAGGCAGCACATGTTTTAAATGTTTCATTAAGTTCTTCTTCTTCTCAGCCTTTTCCACAGGAAAAAAAAATATGCTTGGACTATTTTTCAATGGACTTGCTTCTTGTGGTTGTATGCATGAGAATGTCAAATAGCGGAATAATTTTTAATATATTACATTACACAGTATCATGATACATTTATATTTTATCGAACCTGACCTGCCAATGTGAATTGTGCACAAGTAATCCTATTCCACTTACCCATTCACTTTTAGGCTAGCTTGTATATCAGTGAAGCGCTATACATTAAATGATTCTGTTCCTGCAGTATTTAGATTATCCATGTCCACTACTGCAGCTAGCTGCTAATGCTAATGCTTAACATGCTGGTAATGAACAATCATTCCTATGATCATTGTAACTTGTCTCTATTAATAGCCAAACTTCTTGAGCTCTTGGAAAAATAGAGGAGATCCTTGTTCTTTCCAGATAAGGTGTTCTGTTCAGACTGACTGGAACTGATGTGTAGGTTCTAATATTTGCATGCATGTGTTTTGTGTTCAGACTCTATACTCGAACCTCTTGTTAAATTGTTGCATCTGCAAGCGGGGTATTCAAGGAGAACCCCCCCCCCCGAAAAGCATTTGGTATTGTTGCATGGGATGTACAGTAGTGATTCACCGACCATTACATGATTAACCTTCTGTGGGCGGCTGTTGCCCTCATATTTAATAACGTATACATGTGGAATTAATGTGACACTTGAGTTCTTGAACGACAGATAATATGGGCCCTGGTTGTAACCTCTCACACATACAGAAGATGTATCTGAAAATTTAGTATTGAATTAAAGCACAGAAGTAATTGAAAAACTAGAGAATAAATCTGCTGCTGATAATATACTACCCACTGGGCAGAAACTGGTTGAATCAATGTTATTTCCACGTTAAAAAAAAGATAATCAAATTGTTTTTTTTTAACCCAACTTTGAACCTAAAACCAATGACATGGTGACATTTGTTGTTGATTTCATGTTAGTTGACAACTCAACCAAATGTAAATCAAAACTAGATGTTGAACTGATGTCTGTGCCCAGTGGTTATCCATTATATTATTCTGTTGCTATCAATCAAAATCAATCAATCACCAGGCCAATAATAATCTATCTTCAATACCAGTCACCCATCACTCTTAGCATTGCTGGATACATTATACACCATAACATCCTAATAGGTTGGATTTCTCAGCCTGTACGTTTGCCCACTATTTACAATAGAAAGTTACGTCATACATATCACTATGTTTACCGTAACACAGAGCATGGCGTCTGGAGCTCTGTGTTACGTCATACATATCACTATGTTTACCGTAACACAGAGCATGGCGTCTGGAGCTTGTAAATGAAGCGCTTATTTCCAGAGCAGAAAAGCCTTACATGAGTTTACCGGACATACTGCATTACTACCAACGGTACTTTTATATTAAACATTTTAAAAATTATCAAAAAGGTTTCATCTTCTAATCTCAATCTACGTTTACAATGGTCTTTAAAAGATGCCGAATCCTCCACGAGATACAGGTGCTAGGATGAAAACATAGCTTCTGAAACTAAAGGTTGTAGTCCTGTATCAAATTTACACCTATATGGATTACAGATATTGTGAAAATGTGTACTTTTTATTGAACATAACCAGACTGATTTACCACTTGGAAGCTATGCAGGCATGTACTGGCAGACAGTCCACTTACTGTACCAATGGAATCTGGTCCCGTTTTCCATAGTTCTGGATACAGCATCATGTGGACTTGAATGCTCATAGCTGTTTATTATCATTAGTCTATATTATTACTACATCAGGGTGATCCTAACTCCATGGCAACAATCTTTGTCAAGTAAATGTTTATACTAAATTTAAAAATCCCAATTAAAAAAAAAAAAGAAGATAAGTGTATTTTGTTACCTTGGTTCTTTTTATGCATGTTGCATGTGTTGCACCCAAAATGACATGGTTCCATTCTTTATGTAGTACTAAAGAAACTCAATCAAATAAACATCTATGGGCTTTTACAAAAGGCATGGTCTGGTAAGTGTGATTCTATTTATTATCCAAGCAAGAATGGTACATATTTTCTTGATTGCTTATCCAACATTTTAAAACATGATGCTGTTTAGCAACCTGTTAGGTTCCAATGTATTTTTGTTGTTGTTGTTCCGAGGTTGAATTATTGGCCTTTCAAGATTCTTTAATTTAAGATACAGGTATTTCCATTTGTTTATTTTTCCCCCAATGTCTGTAATATGATGTATTACAACCGATGACAGTTGGATCAGCTAATATTTGTTAATCCATTTTATTGTAACAATGTAACAAGAATTAACATATAAATTAGGTTAGAAAGATTGGATGCGTAAAACATCTTTCAGTTGACAGTAGTTTAAAGCACATCATAAGCATTCAAACCAAATACAGTAACCTAAACATATTACAGTTAAATCAATAGCAGGGTCGGGCAAATTGTTTATGAACAAGGAATGAAACAAAACATAATTCCCAATGTATCAAAATTATACAGTGTCTTACTAACTGTAATCAAAGTCAAAAGATATCTACATCGAGTGTACACATACAGTAAGCTGAAAAAAGTAAATCAACAAATCAGCCAAAACCAAATTTACAGAATTTAAATTACAAGCAATTAAAGATGCACTATGCAAAAATCGCTCTCCATTTCCTGGTTGCTAAAATTTGAATAGTCGACTCATTTCAGTTTATGTGACAAAACAAGCAAGTATAGTGTAGAGAATCATTGTACCATCTAAACAGCTGTGAAATATATTTTCCATAAACAAAAATATTGTATTTTCAGCTATTTGAAGCTGGTGTACAAAACCGAAAGTAAGAGAGACAAAACTTAAGAACGGGAAGCATAGACATAGCGCACATAGAACAGATCTGCCACTTCTTAGACTTGCTTTCAACGAGAACTATAACACACATTTCTAAGCAAATTTGGTTGGGTCACACTCAAAAAGATACATATTGCAGCTTTAATATGTAGAAAATGTGAAATATGCATAGAGATGCGAAAGTAACGGTGTTGACAATGCAACAAAGATGTATCCACACAGCCACTACGAAAGTATATAGGCCTACATACTGTGTCATAAGGGGAATTCTTCATAATTCATCCGTCTGCTTGGCGCACAGCAATAAAGCAGTCTTAAGTCTCCCAGAGAGGCTTACGTATTCACTCCTAGAAAAAATGTATAGAATGTGTTTAAAAATCACACACTGTTCTAATGGCTTGTTCGGCGTGACGATGGCCTAATCCACCATCTATCAGGGTTGGGGTCAACTCCATTTAAATTCAGGAAGTACAAATTGTAATTTGGTTTACGAACCAAATTGCCCCCAGCACTGACATCTATCATCTACCCAGGTCTTCATCTCCTGTATGTCCTCCTGTCCTCTCTGGATCCTGCAGCTGGTGGATCTTGATGTGGTCACTTTTTGGCAAATTGCTGAAAGAAAAAAAGTGAGAGAATCCACCAACAACACACCTTTAATGTTCTGCGTAAGGGCAATATACACAATATAAGGGCAATATACACATGTACAATGTCCTCCTCCTACCTGGTAGATAGGGGGGTGATGAAGAAGAACTGACGAAGGTGCTGCCGTTCTGACAGCTCCAGGAGGAGATCCAGTGAGATACGACGATTGTGCATGTCCTTTGAAAAACAAGTTGGAGACAATTTTTTACCAGCGTTGATTCAGTAAGACCTACTATTTTACTATTTTGTTGGGATCCTCAATTAGACGCTGTCAAAACAGAAGCTACTCTTCCTGGGGTCAAAAGAGGATATAAAAACAAGTAAAATATACTGAACAAAAATATGAATGCAACAATTTCAAAGATTTTACTGAGTTACAGTTCATTCTAGACGATTCTGTGCTTCCAACTTTGTGGCAACCATTTGAGGAAAGCCTTTTTCAGCTGTCCACAAAGGGAGGTCCATACAGAAATAGCTTGCCGAGATCGGTGTGGAAGAACTTGACTGGCCTGCACAGCGCCCTGACCTCAACTCCATCACCTTTGGGATGAACTGGAATGCAGATTGAGAGCCAGGCCTAATCACCCAATATCAGTGCCCGACCTTACAAATACCTGTGACTGAATAGAAGCTATTCTTCGCAGCAATGTTCCAACATCTAGTGGAAAGCCTTCCCAGAAGACTGGAGGCTGGTATAGCAGCAAAGGGGGGGATCAACGCCAAATTATTGCCCATGATTTTGGAACAAGACGTTTGACGAGCAGGTGTTCATACACTTTTGGTCATGTAACGCCCGAAAAAAAAAAAAAGAAGGGGCCTCAGGATTTCGTCAAGGTATTTTTGTGCATTGAAATTGCGATCAATAAAATGAAAATGTGCTCGTTGTCCGTAGTTTATGCCTGCCCATACCATAACCCTACGTGGCACTCTGTTTACAATGTTGATATCAGCAAACCGCTCACCACACAACGTCATAGACATGAAATGCGGTTGTGAGGCTGGTTGGACATAAAGCCAAATTCTCTAAAATGACGTCGGAAGCGGCTTAAGGAAGATAAACAAACATTCAATTATCTGGCAATATCTCTGGTGGACATTCCTTCAGTCAGCCTGCCAATTGCACGCTCCCTCAAAACTTCAGACATCTGTGGCATTGTGTTGTGACAAAACTGCATATTTTAGAATGCCTTTTAATTGTCCACGGGCACAAGGTGCACCCATGCAATGACCATGCTGTTTATTCAGCTTCTCGATATACCACACCTGTCAGGTGGATGAATTATTTTGGTAAAGAAATGCTCACTAACAGGGACGTAAACAAATTTGGCATGGTGGCTGGAGGAATGCCCACCAGAGCTGTTGCCAGATAATTTAAATGTTTATTTCTCTACCATAAGCCACCTCCAAATTCGTTTTAGAAAATTTGGCAGTACGGCCAATCGGCCTCACAACTGCAAACCACAAGCAAGTATGCCAGCCCAGGACCTCTACTAGAGGTCGACAGATTAATCGGAATGATTTATGATTCATTAGGGCAGATTTCGAGTTTTCATAACAATCGGTTATCGTCATTTTTGGATACCGATTATGGCTGATTACATTGCACTTCATGAGGAGACTGCGTGGCAGGCTGACCACCTGTTACACGAGTGCAGCAAGGAGCCAAGGTAAGTTACTAGCAAGGATTAAACTTATCTTCCGGAGACACCTGAAACCCCACCTCTTCAAGGAATACCTAGGATAGGATAAGTAATCCTTCTCACCACCCCCCCCCCCCCTTAATGATTTAGATGCACTATTGTAAAGTGGCTGTTCCACTGGATGTCAGAAGGTGAATTCACCAATTTGTAAGTCGCTCTGGATAAGAGCGTCTGCTAAATGACTTAAATGTAATGTAAATGTAAAAAACGATCAATATTAACATAATCACTAGTTAAACTAGTACTATCATCAACCATGTGTAGTTATCTATCTTGTCCTGCGTTGCATATAATCGATGCAGTGCCTGTTCATTTATCATCAAATCACAGCCTATTTCGCCAAACAGGTGAAGATTTAACAAGCGCATTCGCAAAAAAAAGCACAGTCGTTGCACCAATGTACCCAACCATAAACATCAATGTGTACCCAACCATAAACATCAATGTGTACCCAACCATAAACACCTATGTACCCAACCATAAACATCAATGTGTACCCAACCATAAACATCAATGTGTACCCACCATAAACACCCATGGACCCAACCATAAACATCAGTGTACCCAACCATAAACATCAATGTGTACCCAACCATAAACATCAATGTGTACCCAACCATAAACATCAATGTGTACCCAACCATAAACATCAATGTGTACCCAACCATAAACATCAATGTGTACCCAACCATAAACATCAATGTGTACCCAACCATAAACATCAATGTGTACCTAACCATATAAACACCAATGTACCCTACCATAAACATCAATGTGTACCTAACCATAAACATCAATGTGAAACCAACTATAAACATCAATGTGTACCTAACCATAAACATCAATGTGTACCCAACCATAAAAATCAATGTGTACCCAACCATAAAAATCAATGTGTACCCAACCATAAACATCAATGTGTACCTAACTATAAACATCAATGTGTACCCAACCATAAACATCAATGTGTACCTAACTATAAACATCAATGTGTACCTAACTATAAACATCAATGTGTACCCAACCATAAACATCAATGTGTACCCAACCATAAACATCAATGTGTACCCAACCATAAACATCAATGTGTACCCAACCATAAACATCAATGTGTACCTAACTATAAACATCAATGTGTACCTAACTATAAACATCAATGTGTACCCAACCATAAACATCAATGTGTACCCAACCATAAACATCAATGTGTACCCAACCATAAACATCAATGTGTACCTAACTATAAACATCAATGTGTACCCAACCATAAACATCAATGTGTACCCAACCATAAACATCAATGTGTACCTAACCTTGAACATCAATGCCTTTCTTAAAATCAATACACAAGTATATCTTTTTAAACCTGCATATTTAGTTAATATTGCCTGCTAACCTGAATTTCTTTTTACTAGGAAAATTGTGTCACTTCTCTTGCGTTATGTGCAACAGAGTCAGGGTATATGCAGCAGTTTTGTCTGCCTGGCTCGTTGCGAACTGTGTGAAGACCATTTCTTCCTAACAAAGATCGTAATTAATTTGACAGAATTGTACATAATTATTACGTAACATTGAAGGTTGTGCAATGTAACAGCAATATTTAGACTTGGTTTTATATTTCACTGAAATAATAAATTGCATTTCATTGATGACAATTTGAATGCACAGAGATACCGTGACGCGATCCTGAGGCCCATTGCCGCGGCATTCATTCGCCACTATCACCACGATAATGCGCTGCCCCGTGTCGCAAGGATCTGTACACAATACCTGGAAACCGAAAATGTCAAAGTTCTTCCATGGCCTGCATACTCACCAGACACGTCACCCAATGAGAATGCTTGGGATGGTCTGGATCGATGTATACGACAGCATGTTCCAGTTCCCGCCCATAACCAGCAACTTCTCACAGCCATTGAAGAGGATTGTGACAACATTCCACAATTCTCTTCAATGGCTGTGCAAACAGCCTGATCAACTCCATGCGAAGGAGATGTGTCGTGCTGCATGAGGCAAATGGTGATCACACCAGATACGGACTGGTTTTCTGATCCACACCCCTACCTTTTGTTAAGGTATCTGTGACCAACAGATGCATATCTGTATTCTCAGTCATGTGAAATCCATAGATTAGGGCCTAATGAATTCATTTCAATTGACTGATTTCCTTATATGAAATGTAACTCAGTAAAATATTTTAAAATTGTTGCATGTTAAGTTTAGATTTTTGTTCAGTGTATTACATTAAGGTACTTAGTTGTAACCCAGAAATGATTTCATATTAATTAAAAAAATGACTGCATTGGGCCTTTAAATTAGTCATAGAAGTTGTAATCTTCAACGATTTCAAAATGTCTCATCAGCACGTCAGCTCAAACGAAGGTCTTGGAGATGAGCATTGACTTTGATGAAATACTATTTGACCAGCTATGTGAATCCAGGTGTGTAAATCTGTCTCACCATGTAGACGTCAAACTCGTCCAGGCACCTGAAGGGGGACTCCGTGATCTCCCAGAGGGAGAGGATAAAACACACTGTCGAGAAGGATCGCTCTCCTCCAGACAGAGACCGCATGTCACTCATACTGTCGTTCTCACGGCCTGGCGGCTTCACCTGTACACACAGGCCCAGGAGGTTAGAGAGGACAGACAGACAGACAGACAGACAGACAACAGGACACATGGAGTTGGGGTTCACACCCGTAGCTTGAGTGTCTAGTTTGATCAGGTTGTTGTTATGTGGGTCCTGTTGTCTGTAAATACTGATGATTTAATGCAGTCTTAAACTCAGTCCTCTTGAATGCCAAACACATTCCCGTAAAAAGCTAAATAAATGAACTGAACAATTATTATGAAAATGTTTTTGTCAAATTGATTCTGACGAGTACAGATACTTTATTTTATGTAAAAGCTACGGGGGCCATTTGAAAACTATGAGGATTAGCACACATACCGAGATGGACAGCGTCTCACTGTTGTGATCAAACATCATGGACCCGCAGCAATTCATCTTTATCAGGAAATTATTAAAGTATAACTTGCATCTCACAGAGAGGGACCTAGGTACATAAAAGTCAAGAGTGTGGGAATATTCAACATACGGTATTCGACAATCAGTATTACTAGGGCAAGTTGTGTACTAAAAGGGACAGTTGTGTCCTAAAAAGCATGCTCAATGGAGATCATCCATTTGTACAGGCTTAAGCTTAATCTGTATCTGGGAAATGAGCCATAGAGTATTATTTTGGGGGTTTAGAGCGATTTAAATAAATAACAAGTCATGAGCATTTTTAAAGCGGAATTGTCCTTTATGAAATGCGTCAAATGATCACGAATTACCTGCGCATTATTTTGTACCGGGTCTGCCTGTCGGACATTATGTTGTCAAGACGATCTATGAACTTCTTCAGATCTCTCACTTGGTTTGATTTGTCCCTGTAGTTAGCCAGGGCCTCTGCATACTCTCTGGTGAGGAGAAAGATAGTTGAAGTCGGAAGTTTACATACTTACTTTGGAGTCATTAAAACTCGTTTTTCAACCTCTCCACAAATTTCTTTTTAAGAAACTATAGTTTTGGCAGGTCGGTTAGGACATCTTCTACTGTGTGCACGACACAAGTAATTCTTCCAACAATTGTTTACAGACAGATTTGTTCACTTATAATTCACTGTATCACAATTGCAGTGGTTCAGAAGTTTACATACACTAAGTTAACTGTGCCTTTAAACAGCATGGAAAATTCCAGATAATGTCATGGCTTTAGAAGCTTCTGATAGGCCAATTGACATAATTTGAGTCAATTGGAGGTGTACCTGTTGATGTATTTCAAGGCCTACCTTCAAAGTCAGTGCCTTTTAGATTGACATCATGGGAAAATCAAAAGAAATTAGCCAAGACCCCAGAAAAAGAATGGTAGACCTCCACAAGTCTGGTTCATCCTTGGGAGCAATTTCCAAACGCCCGAAGGTACCACGTTCATCTGTACAAACAATAGTATGCAAGTATAAACACCATGGGACCACGCAGCCGTCATACCGCTCAGGAAGGAGACGCATTCTGTCTTCTAGAGATTAACGTAATTTGGTGCGAAAAGTGCAAATCAATCCCAGAACAACAGCAAAGAACCATGAGAAGATGCTGGAGGAAACAGGTACCAAATTATCTATATCCACAGTAAAACGAGTCCTATAACCTGAAAGGCCGCTCAGCAAGGAAGAAGCCACTGCTCCAAATCCGCCATAGACTGCACATGGGGACAAAGATCTAACTTTTTGGAGAAATGTCCTCTGGTCTGATGAAACAGAAATAGAACTGTTTCTCCACAATGACCATCATTATGTTTGGAGGAAAAAGAGGGAGGCTTGCATGCCGAATAACACCATCCCAACCGTAAAGCACAGGGGTGGCAGCATCATGTTGTGGGGGTGCTTTGCTGCAGGAGGGACTGGTGCACTACACAAAATAAATGGCATCATGAGGCCGGGAAATTATGTGGATATATTGAAGCAACATCAAGACATCAGTCAGGAAGTTAAAGCTTGGATGCAAATGGGTCTTCCAAATGGACATTGACCCCAAACATGGGTTGGGGACATTGACCCCAAGCAAAGTTGTGGCAAAATGGCTTAAGGACAACAAATTCAAGGTATTGGAGTGGCCATCACAAAGCCTCAATTCCATAGAAAATTTGTGGGTAGAAATTAAAAAGCGTGTGCGAGCAAGGAGGCCTATAAACCTGACTCAGTTACACCAAATCTATCAGGAGGAATGAGGCCTACAAACCAGACTCAGATACACCAGCTCTGTCAGGAGGCCTACAAACCTGACTCAGTTACACCAGATCTGTCAGGAGGAATGGGCCAACATTCACCCAACTTATTGTGGGAAGCTTGCGGAAGGCTACCCGAAACATTTGACCCAAGTTAAACAATTTAAAGGCAATGCTACCAAATACTAATTGAGTGCATGTAAACTTCTGACCCACTGGGAATGTGATGAAAGAAATAAAAGCTGAAATAAATCTCTCTACTACTATTTCACATTCTTAAAATAAAGTGGTGATCCTAACTGACCTAAGACAGGGAATTTTTACTCGGATTAAATGTCATGAATTGTGAAAAACTGAGTTTAAATGTATTTGGCCAAGGTGTATGTAAACTTCCCACTGCAACTGTATATACAAAAGCCTTGAAAAGTAATATTTCCAAAATGCCTTGACACAGTAGGTATAGCATGTGGGAACAGGCAGAAATGTCTTCTAAAATCACAATCTCCATAACTCAGAACTAAAATCTTGCCTAATTTGGTGTTTACCTAATCTGTCCACGAGAGATGAAACATCACAAGATGACAGACAGTTACATGAGCAATGTTTTATGAAACATCACAAGATGACAGACAGTTACATGAGCAATGTTTTATGAAACATCACAAGATGACAGACAGTTACATGAGCAATGTTTTATGAAACATTCATGCCGTTTGGATATGTACTGATGGAGTACCCTACCTAACCACCTGCTCGTGGTCTCCATGGCTACTCTCCTGAACGCTGATCTTCCTCCGTAACCTCGTGATCTCCACATCAATACTCCTGGCGCTGCGATCTACCTGTTGGCGCTCTGGGCTGATCTCTTTGGCCTTGGCCACAAAATCCTGTCAACAGTTTATAAACAGATTAACAACTGCCATTTACAGTATGTTCATTTCACCCAATTTGGCCCTGTCATTGGTTTTATATTTAGCAAAATAACATGCAGGATAACATGCAATAATTTAAATTCATCTTATATAATTCACCAATAAATATCCATATATGGGTTGATTTGTGTTTTTTGAGGTCGGTTCTGTTTTGGATAGATTATTTGGGTTGAATGCTGTAACACAGAATAAAACAACAAAAGTCCCATGATGGTAGGGACTGTCCATTACTGCTTATTACTTATTAACCATCAGTTATTCACATTACTTTAATAAAATATTTCAGTTGTGTATATTAGGCTACATTTGTTTTATGACTATTATTTAATTCCAAGCATAATTTTATGTCTGCTGAAGACCAGCTATCAATCACTTAGATAATGTTTTTTCAGGTAGTGATATGCTAAGCAACTGCTCTCTAGAACTGCTCTCTAGATCCCCTCACAATCACGAAACGTCGCTAAGCAACAGCTGCTCTCTATATCACATCACGATGAGTCGCTAAGCAACAGCTGCTCTCTATATCACGATAAGTCACTAAGCAACAGCTGCTCTCTATATCACATCATGATGAGTCGCTAAGCAACAGCTGCTCTCTATATCACCTCACGATCAAAATACATTGCTAAGCTACAGCTGCTCTCTATATCACATCACGATGAGTCGCTAAGCAACAGCTGCTCTCTATATCACGATAAGTCGCTAAGCAACAGCTGCACTCTATATCACCCCACGATGAGTCGCTAAGCAACAGCTGCTCTCTATATCACGATAAGTCGCTAAGCAACAGCTGCTCTCTATATCACATCACGATGAGTCGCTAAGCAACAGCTGCTCTCTATATCACATCACGATGAGTCGCTAAGCAACAGCTGCTCTCTATATCACCTCACGATCACGATACGGAAAAGTATACTATATGGAATTCAAATAATTGAACCGACGTTGGTTAATTAGTTGTTTAAAAAAATACATTTTGGTTAATCGCTCAGCACTAGGGTTGATTCCAACATTGGGACAAATATTAATCGCTTACTGTGACCTCCTCTTCTTTCAGAGCCAAATCACTTCTCATAGCCTGCATGTTGTCCTGATGATCCGTGAGTTTCTTCTCTAAGATCTTCAGGCTTCGTTCCAGTTTACTGCACTGTGCTTCAGCCTTACTCTGTTCCTCCTGATCAGTCAAGAACAAAACAATAACACACAGAGCACAACGTCATCACAAACAGTTTGTGTTTCTACCAAATAACTCACATTTCATTAGGTACCATTTCAACTATTAAAGTTACCCTGGATAAAAGTGTCTGTCAAGTGGCATTATTAAGCGCTGTCATCTTCACAGCATCAGGCTCTCCAAACATATCTACTGTACCTTCAGTGGCTCTGTCTCCTCAGCCAGCTGTTCTATCCTGTTCCTCACGTCAACATACTGCCAATCAACTTCCTTGGAAGTTCTCTTATGCTCCTCCAGCTCCTCCTTCGCTTCCTCCACAGTTTTCTTCTCACCGTCGATTCTCTGCTGGTTCTCTTGAGCCACTTCTTCCTGTAGCATTTGATAAAGTTAAACGTTTAAATGAAATGCACCGTGTTAACACTTCAATCAATCCAACAAACATAGATCATCTCTACAGGAAATCATGGCATCATTTGGAATCATGGATAAATAAAAGTTTGTTTTTTTTACCAAAGTGCTGATGTCATCAGCCTGTTCCTCCTCAACATTCTCCAGCTCGGTCACACCGGCCTTGACCTGATTCACTGTGGTCTGGATGCAAATATACAGGTAGACTGTTACACAGCATGCATGTCCTACGTTACATAGGGGGTGTAACATATTCAACAACAGATCGCACCCTGCATTAATATACAGGACATTTGTCGGTGCAATGCATGATGGTGCAACGCATCGGACTGCTGTCAGTTCAATGGGTCAATGTTTTCATTGCATATGTCCCTATTCAAATGAACAATTGGGGAAGAAAACTGAGCAGTGACAAACACATTATAAACAAAGTTCATCATATTACCAGAGTCTTTTTCAGAGTCATGATTGTGCTGTGTAGTTTGGCCTCCATGCGCTGGATGTCCTCATTGACTGAGCTCAGGTGAAGCTGAAACCGGGAGAGCTGGGCCTTGTAGTTCTCCAGCTCTGACTCCACCATGCTGAGCAATGACAAAAAACAATAAAAGTACAAATCAATACAATGCTCAAGGACAGTACCAGGACAGCGGCAGGTAGCCTGGCAGTTTAAGAGGCTAGCCAGTTCAAATCCTGGATCTGACTGGAAAAATCTGAGTGAGTGGGTGGGGGGGAGGGGGAACGTGAGCTGGTATCAAATCCTTGATGCCATTGTGCCCTCGAGCAAGGCACTTAACCCCCCAAAACAACTGCTCCCCGGGCACCCAGTGTGGCAGCCCTCCATAACTCTCCAAACCCTGTATATGTAAATATTAGGTCTGACACCATTTAGTCGACAGGTCGGTTGTAATAAATTAATTGTCCCCCTCCCCCCCTTTTTTTGTTACATGGTGCACAAGACACCTGTCTGATTCATGCCTGTCTCAGTGGACTGTTACATGGCGGAGGCCACAGGTATGGCACATTCCATCACTCTAAGACATGTGATAGTGAAATGGTTAAATCATGTCAAAAATAATGGTGGAACACTAACACATTTAATATAATTTAATAACAAATGCGCATTCTACCGCGTTATATAGTGTGTATATATACACACTTTATAATATATATATATATATGTCTTTTGCAGACTCCATCAGGTTATCTTCCAGAATGGACTTGTATTTGGCTCCATCCATCTTCCCATCAATTTTAACCATCTTCCCTGTCCCTGCTGAAGAAAAGCAGGCCCAAGCCATGATGCTGCCACCACCATGTTTGACAGTGGGGATGGTGTGGTCAGGGTGATGAGCTGTGTTGCTTTTACGCCAAACATAACGTTTTGCATTGTTGCCAAAAAGTTCAATTTTGGTTTCATCTGACCAGAGCACCTTCTTCCACATGTTTGGTGTGTCTCCCAGGTGGCTTGTGGCAAACTTTAAACAACACTTTTTATGGATAACTTTAAGAAATGGCTTTCTTCTTGCCACTCTTCCATAAAGGCCAGATTTGTGCAATATACGACTGATTGTTGTCCTATGGACAGAGTCTCCCACCTCAGCTGTAGATCTCTGCAGTTCATCCAGAGTGATCATGGGCCTCTTGGCTGCATTTCTGATCAGTCTTCTCCTTGTATGAGCTGAAAGTTTAGAGGGACGGCCAGGTCTTGGTAGATTTGCAGTGGTCTGATACTCCTTCCATTTCAATATTATCGCTTGCACAGTGCTCCTTGGGATGTTTAAAGCTTGGGAAATCTTTTTGTATCCAAATCCGGCTTTAAACTTCTTCACAACAGTATCTCGGACCTGCCTGGTGTGTTCCTTGTTCTTCATGATGCTCTCTGCGCTTTTAACGGACCTCTGAGACTATCACAGTGCAGGTGCATTTATACGGAGACTTGATTACACACAGGTGGATTGTATTTATCATCATTAGTCATTTAGGTCAACATTGGATCATTCAGAGATCCTCACTGAACTTCTGGAGAGAGTTTGCTGCACTGAAAGTAAAGGGGCTGAATAATTTTGCACGCCCAATTTTTCAGTTTTTGATTTGTTAAAAAAGTTTGAAATATCCAATAAATGTCATTCCACTTCATGATTGTGTCCCACTTGTTGTTGATTCTTCACAAAAAAATACAGTTTTATATCTTTATGTTTGAAGCCTGAAATGTGGCAAAAGGTCGCAAAGTTCAAGGGGGCCGAATACTTTCGCAAGGCACTGTATATATATATATATATATTATATATATATATATATATATATATATATACACACACACACACACTTTATAATATATATATATTATATATATATATTATAAAGTGTATATATATATATATATTATAAAGTATATATATACTTTATACTTTATAATATATATATATATACACACTTTATAATATATATATATACTTTATAATATATATATACATATATATATACATATATATATATACATACATATATATATATATATATACATATATACACATATATATATATATATTATAAAGTATATATATTATAAAGTATATATATTATAAAGTATATATATATGTGTGTGTGTGTGTGTGTGTGTGTGTGTGTGTGTGTGTGTGTGTGTGTGTGTGTGTGTGTGTGTGTATATATGACCTCCAACTTTTGAACGGAAGTGTATGTATGTGTGTGTCTTTCGGAGGGAAAAGGGTAAAAAAGTAAGTCAGATTTCCATTGGCCCTTGTGTGCAATTGACCAATAACGTGATCTTAATCTGGTACTTCCTGGTTAAATAAAATAAATAAAACAAATATTTACTGCTGATGTGTTTCGGAGCAAGGTACGTTATAAGAGCATACCACAACAACCATACTAAAATAAACGTAATAAGAGTCCAGATTAATAAAATAGGTACTTGCCGAATTTCTGTTTCCAGATCTCCCCCGAGGTATTTGGCCATGCTGAAGTCTGGA
This sequence comes from Oncorhynchus masou masou, assembly GCF_036934945.1. NCBI lineage: Eukaryota > Metazoa > Chordata > Actinopteri > Salmoniformes > Salmonidae > Oncorhynchus > Oncorhynchus masou. The sequence continues at coordinate 10,958,818 of NC_088243.1, read as the reverse complement.
GTGTAGTACCGGTTAGGGTACACCTGGTCTCCCTCCACAGTGAAGGCCTCACGGCAGTTCCTCGGGGGTCGGCCTTGTTGCATCACTCTCCTGGCTGCATTCTTCTCCTGCAATCACAACCGGGACAAGAGACATTGGTAGCTGGGAACTTACTCATGTTATTTTTTTATTTTTATTTCACCTTTATTTAACCAGGTAGGCTAGTTGAGAACAAGTTTTAATTTGCAACTGTGACCTGGCCAAGATAAAGCATTGCAGTGTGACAAAAACAACAACACAGAGTTACACATGGAATAAACAAACATACAATCAATAATACAGTAGAAATAATCTGTCTGTAAACAATTGTTGGAAGAATTACTTGTGTTATGCACAAAGTAGATGTCCTAACCGACTTGCCAAAACTATAGTTTGTTAACAAGAAATTTGTGGAGTGGTTGAAAAACGAGTTTTAATGACTCCAACATAAGTGTATGTAAACTTCCGACTTCCACTGATGACAAAGTTACTTTTAGATTTGTATAATTTTTAATTTAGATAGAATTATTATTAAATATGATTTGAGATACGAAGACTTTATGAAACTGTTCCACGAAAATGTGCATATGAAAATCCTAACTGGCACGCAGATCGGTAGAAATGGTAAGATAAATTGACATTCCAAATGTAAAAGGTTGCCGACCCTGGTGTAGCCTATTACCGGTAACTTCGGGAGCGTAACGGCAAAATAATGCAAAGGCCAGCAGCAGTGGGAGGTGGTGGTTCGGGAACAGGGGTTTTAATCCTCTGGTTTGTGTGTCTTAATTATTTAAATCACAGTGTGCTTAAAGCGTTGGACAAGCCCAGTAGCCTACATATAGTTGACTGTCAAAACACATAGGGTGTGTCTATATGGAAAAATACACATTTCAAAATTTCAACCAGTCGATTGGTCGAAAGAACAGGCAACTTTTGGTCAACCAAGATTTTTAAAATATATATATAGATATTTTAGTCGGGGACAGCCCTACTATCCAGCAAGGGGAAACATTTGCATGCAGCAAAGTCTACTGCCGATCTTATTCAAACTTCAGCTGCGTACTGCTCTGGCGGATTTAGGTATGGACAGACATGGACAGACATGGGCAGACATGGGCAGACATGGGCAGACATGGACAGACATGGGCAGACATGGGCAGACATGGGCAGACATGGGCAGACATGGGCAGACATGGGCAGACATGGACAACATGGACAGACATGGGCGACATGGGCAGACATGGACAGACATGGACAGACATGGACAGACATGGACAGACATGGGTAACATGGACAGACATGGGCAACATGGACGACATGGGTGACATGGACAGACATGGGCAGACATGGACAGACATGGACAGACATGGGTAACATGGACAGACATGGGTAACATGGACAGACATGGGCGACATGGACAGACATGGGCGACATGGACAGACATGGACGACATGGGCAGACATGGGCAGACATGGGCAGACATGGGCGACATGGGCAGACATGGGCGACATGGACAGACATGGGCGTCATGGACAGACATGGGCGATATGGGCAGACATGGGCGACATGGACAGACATGGGCGACATGGGTAACATGGACAGACGGGCAGACATGGACAGACATGGGTGACATGGACAGACATGGGTGACATGGGCGACATGGACAGACATGGGCAGACATGGGTAACATGGACAGACATGGGTGACATGGACAGACATGGGTGACATGGGCAACATGGACAGACATGGGTAACATGGGCAGACATGGGTAACATGGACAGACATGGGCAACATGGGCAGACATGGGCGACATGGGCAGACATGGGCGACATGGACAGACATGGGCGACATGGACAGACATGGGCGACATGGACAGACATGGGCGACATGGACAGACATGGGCGTCATGGACAGACATGGGCGTCATGGACAGACATGGGCGTCATGGACAGACATGGGCGACATGGGTAACATGGACAGACGGGCAGACATGGACAGACATGGGTGACATGGACAGACATGGGTGACATGGGCGACATGGACAGACATGGGCAACATGGACAGACATGGGTAACATGGACAGACATGGGTAACATGGACAGACATGGGCAACATGGACAGACATGGGCAACATGGACAGACATGGGCAACATGGACAGACATGGGCGACATGGGCAGACATGGGCAACATGGACAGACATGGACAGACATGGGCGACATGGACAGACATGGGCGTCATGGACAGACATGGGCGTCATGGACAGACATGGGCGTCATGGGCAGACATGGGCGACATGGGCGTCATGGGCAGACATGGGCGACATGGGCGTCATGGGCAGACATGGGCGACATGGGCAGACATGGGCGACATGGGCAGACATGGGCGACATGGGCAGACATGGGCGACATGGACAGACATGGGCGTCATGGACAGACATGGGCGTCATGGACAGACATGGACAGACATGGGCGACATGGACAGACATGGACGACATGGACAGACATGGGCGTCATGGACAGACATGGGCGACATGGACAGACATGGACAGACATGGGTGACATGTACAGACATGGGCGACATGGACAGACATGGGCAGACATGGACAGACATGGACAGACATGGACAGACATGGGTGACATGTACAGACATGGGCGACATGGACAGACATGGGCAGACATAGACAGACATAGACAGACATGGGCGACATGGACAGACGCCGAGGGCGGCATCTTGCCGGAGCGTCCGCAACAAAATGGTGACCTTTGCGAGATTTGTTTTCTATTGCTAATTTGCACGTCACGTCAATGATATCATGTCACCATGTGGTAATGTCGGTCAATTAACCTTGTCGGAGTGGGGTAGGTTATTTATTTATTTTTTTAATTGAATTTTACCCCTTTTTCTCCCCAATTTCATGGTAGCCAAATGTTTTTTTAGTAGCTACTATCTTGTCTCATCGCTACAACTCCCGTACATGCTCGGGAGAGACAAATGTTGAAAGGCATGCGTCCTCCGATACACAACCCAACCAAGCCGCACTGCTTCTTAACACAGCGCGCATCCAACCCGGAAGCCAGCCGCACCAATGTGTCGGAGGAAACACTGTGCACCTGGCAACCTTGGTTAGCGCGCACTGCGCCCGGCCCGCCACTGGAGTCGCTGGTGTGCGATGAGACAAGGATTTCCCTACCGGCCAAACCCTCCCTAACCCGGACGATGCTAGGCCAATTGTGCGTCGCGGCCGGTTACGACAGAGCCTGGGCGAGAACCCAGAGTCTCTGGTGGCACAGCTGGCACTGCAGTACAGCGCCCTTATCCAAAGCGCCACCCGGGAGGCTGGAGTAGTGTAGGTTGACCTCCGATCTCCCCACTGGAAGCCCGAGGTAGGGGGAGTGGGGGAATCTATCAAATAGCACACTAACTTTGTACAGTACTAATGCAATTAGTAAATTAGAAATTAGAAATGCCTGTAGCAGCATCCCCACCAAACCCTGCTGACTGAGGATGAACCACTGTCTACAGACCCTGCTGACTGAGGATGAACCACTGTCTACAGACCCTGCTGATTGAGGATGAACCCCTGTCTACAGACCCTGCTGACTGAGGATGAACCACTGTCTATAGACCCTGCTGACTGAGGATGAACCACCGTCTACAGACCCTGCTGACTGAGGATGAACCACCGTCTACAGACCCTGCTGACTGAGGATGAACCACCGTCTACAGACCCTGCTGACTGAGGATGAACCACCGTCTACAGACCCTGCTGACTGAGGATGAACCACCGTCTACAGACCCTGCTGACTGAGGATGAACCACCGTCTACAGACCCTGCTGACTGAGGATGAACCACCGTCTACAGACCCTGCTGACTGAGGATGAACCACCGTCTACAGACCCTGCTGCTGAGGATGAACCACCGTCTACAGACCCTGCTGACTGAGGATGAACCACCGTCTACAGACCCTGCTGACTGAGGATGAACCACTGTCTACAGACCCTGCTGACTGAGGATGAACCACTGTCTACAGACCCTGCTGACTGAGGATGAACCACTGTCTACAGACCCTGCTGACTGAGGATGAACCACTGTCTACAGACCCTGCTGACTGAGGATGAACCCCTGTCTACAGACCCTGCTGACTGAGGATGAACCACTGTCTACAGACCCTGCTGACTGGCCTTCAGTTCTGACTGACAGAATTAAGACACAACTAGTTTGCAGAGGACCAAGTGAAGTACCACCTAACTGTGTTTTCCCAAGGAATGAGAGTGATGGAAGCTGTCACCACCAGAATTTCAGGAAGACCTTGGAGAGTGGAGAAAAAAATCCCGAGAAGTTGGTTGGTGTATTCTGAAAGAAACAACAGCCTCTTCTGCTCCTGCTGCAAACTCTTTTCGAAGAAGAAAATTAATTTAGCAAACTCAGGACTGACAGACTGGGAACATGCAAGTTCTTTGCTGACTTCACATGACAGCAGTCCAGAACACCAAAACTGCAACTGCATGAAAACATGGAAAGAACTGGCAATGAGGATCAAAAAAGAGGAAACGATTGATAATCATGAGATGGCACTAAGGGAGGCTGAGAGGATAAGATGGAGAGAGGTGTTGACACCTCTGACTGCTATTGTGTAGTCTCTGACAATTAGACATCTAGCACTAAGGGAGGCTGAGAGGATAAGATGGAGAGGTGTTGACACGTCTGACTGCTATTGTGCAGTCTCTGACAATTAGACATCTAGCACTAAGGGAGGCTGAGAGGATAAGATGGAGAGAGGTGTTGACACGCCTGACTGCTATTGTGCAGTCTCTGGCAATTAGACATCTAGCACTAAGGGAGGCTGAGAGGATAAGATGGAGAGAGGTGTTGACACGTCTGACTGCTATTGTGCAGTCTCTGGCAATTAGACATCTAGCTACCTCGGCCACCAAATACAGAAGGAACTCATTGATTTGTTGAGCAGCAAGGTCATTTCAATAATGGTGAGTAACATCCAGCTGGCAAAATGATTCTCTGTCATTCTAGATTGCTCCTCAGATGTCAGCCACACTGAACAGCTGTCAGGTGTGATTAGAACTGTGTCACTGAAGGAGGAGCCCCACATAAAGGAACGTTTTATGGGGTTTTTTGGAAGCAGAGGAGTCCACGGGCCACATTTGGCATCCCTGATTCACAAAAGATTAGAGGAGCTAAAAATTCATTTTGAGGACTGCAGAGGACATTCTTATAATAATGGGTCCAACACGAGAGACAAAAACAAAGATGTCCAAGCCAGACTCCTGGAAATGAATCCAAGGGCTCTATTTGTGCCATGTGGGGCTCACACATTGAACCTGGCTGTGGCTGATGCTACTAAAAGTTGTCGATAACACAGGTTACTTTGGCACCTTTCACAAACTGTACACCTTGTTCTCAGCCTCCACACAGCGATGGGACATCCTGAAAAAACATGTGGACATCACTTTGAAGATGTGGACTGAGACAAGGTGGGAGAGTAAAGTTAAGTGTCCAGCCACTGAGGTATCAGGCAGCAGCAGGGAGAGACACTGAGGTATCAGGCAGCAGCGGTGAGAGAGACACTGAGGTATCAGGCAGCAGCGGTGAGAGAGGTACTGAGGTATCAGGCAGCAGCGGTGAGAGAGGTACTGAGGTATCAGGCAGCAGCGGTGAGAGAGACACTGAGGTATCAGGCAGCAGCGGTGAGAGAGACACTGAGGTATCAGGCAGCAGCGGTGAGAGAGACACTGAGGTATCAGACAGCAGCGGTGAGAGAGGCACTGAGGTATCAGGCAGCAGCGGTGAGAGAGGCACTGAGGTATCAGGCAGCAGCGGTGAGAGAGACACTGAGGTATCAGGCAGCAGCAGTGAGAGAGGCACTGAGGTATCAGGCAGCAGCGGTGAGAGAGACACTGAGGTATCAGGCAGCAGCAGTGAGAGAGACACTGAGGTATCAGGCAGCAGCGGTGAGAGAGGTACTGAGGTATCAGGCAGCAGCGGTGAGAGAGACACTGAGGTATCAGGCAGCAGCAGGGAGAGAGACACTGAGGTATCAGGCAGCAGAGGTGAGAGAGGTACTGAGGTATCAGGCAGCAGCAGTGAGAGAGACACTGAGGTATCAGGCAGCAGCGGTGAGAGAGACACTGAGGTATCAGGCAGCAGCGGTGAGAGAGACACTGAGGTATCAGGCAGCAGTGAGAGAGACACTGAGGTATCAGGCAGCAGCAGTGAGAGAGACACTGAGGTATCAGGCAGCAGGGAGAGAGACACTGAGGTATCAGGCAGCAGCGGTGAGAGAGACACTGAGGTATCAGGCAGCAGTGGTGAGAGAGGCACTGAGGTATCAGACAGCAGTGAGAGAGACACTGAGGTATCAGGCAGCAGTGGTGAGAGAGGCACTGAGGTATCAGACAGCGGTGAGAGAGACACTGAGGTATCAGACAGCAGTGAGAGAGACACTGAGGTATCAGGCAGCAGCGGTGAGAGAGACACTGAGGTATCAGGCAGCAGCAGTGAGAGAGACACTGAGGTATCAGGCAGCAGCAGTGAGAGAGACACTGAGGTATCAGGCAGCAGCGGTGAGAGAGACACTGAGGTATCAGGCAGCAGCGGTGAGAGAGAGACACTGAGGTATCAGGCAGCAGCGGTGAGAGAGACACTGAGGTATCAGGCAGCAGCGGTGAGAGAGACACTGATTGAGGTGAGGGATCAAATCAAAGACCCTGTGATAAAGATTGAGGCCCAGTCCTTGTCAGAGGAGGTGGGATCATACCGCTTCAGCACCTGTACGGTGATGTGGTATGACATCTGGAGCCAGATACAACATGTGAGCAAGCTGATGCCGTCTCCCAGGATGCATGTGGATGTTGCAGCCAGTCTTCTCAGAAAGACAGAGAGAGGTCTCAGCAACTACATGGCAACAGGCTTTATGACTGCACAAACGTCAGCCAAGGATACTTGCGAGGTTATGAATGTAGAGGACGTTCTACGACAAAAAAGGCTGAGGTCCTTTTCATACGAATCATTTAATGAGCCTTTGAGTGATGCCCTGAAGAAGCTGGTGGTGACATTTTTCAATGTCGTTGTTGATGCTGCAACCTCAGCCCTTCAGGAAAGATGTTCCACATTGGAAAATGTGGGAGAGAAGTTTGGAGTGCTGTCAACCTTCCTAGGTCTCTCCAATGAGGAGCTGACAGAACAATGCGTTAGTATGACACTGCACTATAAAGAACACTCAGACTTTGATGGCAGAGAGGTTGCACAGGATAGGAAGAACAAGCCTGACTTGCCATCGAAGACACGAAAGGGAGCCCTCAGAAATGTATCCAAATTTGTGGACTGCTCTCAGAATGTGTCTTACTCTTCCAGTGACCGTAACTAAAGCAGAACGGAGCTCTTCAAAGCTGAAGCTCATCAAATCCTACCTGAGGTCCACCATGTGACATGAACGCCTTAGTGGCCTTGCTGTCATCAGTATTAACCATACAATTGCTGGGCAGATTTCTTATGATGATGTCATTGATGACTTTGCATCAAGGAAGGCAAGAAAAGCCAGGGTTTAGACGGCAGTTGTGCAATTTAGTTTGTGTGTTTCCTGTTTGAAGTGCAGTAGTGTAATAATCCGGTTCTCTTCTTTACAAGTGTGTTATTCTATTTGTGTGATGTCAGATGTCTGCAATTTAGTTTTATTTGTGTGTTTTTTGTTATTAATAGGGTAATAATGTAATAATTAAATTCTCTTTTTTATTTGAATTTATATGCTACAATTTGTTTCTATTGGTCTTTGTTACTTCTTTTTGATATTTATGAATCTTCTTTTTGTATATATTTATATAGTTTTAAGGGGGGTTTCGCCCAGGGTGCCATGATGATCTGGCGTCTGTTGCCTTTAAAGAAGTAGCGTGACATCAGATCCTGGAGGACGGCCTCGTCCTTGTCTCAGCAGAAGGTCTTCATGAAGCTCCTCAAGCAGCTCTCCACTGCTATAGCTAAGGCAGGGTCCTTCACCCAGGGAGCCATACAAGCTCGAACCACCACTAGCTCCCAGTGGTGGAAACATGATAGATGATGTTGTTTCTATCTTCCAATTTACCTTTGTCGTGCCTCAATGCAAACTCCTTCAAACAAACAGTTTGTTGGACTGCACATTCAACTAGGAGCTTAAATCAGGGAAGAAACTAACCTTGATGATGAGAATGGATTCTATGCCTCTCATGTCGATGAGACAGTTTGCGATGACTGGGTTGGCTATGCTCAGAGAGTCAAGTACTGAGGGGTAGTCTGGGTGATTGACTCCACTGAAACACAACCAAATACAAAAAAAAATTAGCTTTACTGACAACAACAACAAAAAGTATAGATACAGTTTGTTATGAACATCTAACAAAACAATTTGGTAACAACGAGACAATGTATTCATAAGTCCATACAGTTTCACTCTAATAATATCTGTAACTAAATATGGTCAAGGATCAAATACGGTCCATAGTAGCTACCGGTATTCAACAACAAAACAATATGTGTTAATGTCCCAAATGGCACCTTATTCCCTACATAGTGCACTACTATTGACAATGTAGGGAATGTGTTGCCATTTCAGATGGAGCGATTGTGACTCACCGTCCTTGAACCTTGTAGACGGAGCCAGAGAAGGGGCTGACGATGATCTGGGGTCTGTTGCCTTTAGAGAAGTAGCGTGACATCAGATCCTGGAGGACGGCCTCGTCCTTGTAGTTGTCACAGCAGAAGGTCTTCATGAAGCTCCTCAAGCAGCTCTCCACTGCTACAGCTAAGGCAGGGTCCTTCAGGTTTATACATGCCCCTGATGGGAAACCATGGATGGATGGATGGGTAGATGGATGAATGAACAGAAAGAAAAACAGATGAATTAATGTTAAGTACATCTTTCTGAGGTTTCCCCACTGGGGGTAATTAGGAAGACTGTTGCACATGACTGTGCCATTTGGGCCAGATCACTATATGATTGGGCTACACTAAACCAAAGAAGGTGGAGAACCACTGACCTATAGGGCCAAGAGGTTTCTTGGTAAAACGACCTTGGATGTAAGCCTTGTCTATGTTGTCTAGCAGGTCAGGCATGTTATCTCCAAAGCGCTTCAGTTTGTTGGATCTACTGGCCAGGAGCTGGTTCTTCCTCTTCAGTTTTGCTTCCATCGACACCTGAATATTCTTCTCTTCCAACCTAGAGCATTCAATCAACACATGAGCATTACAGAAGTTTGAGTACTCATACTAAAAGAAGAACGTGAGAGCAAATGGTTGATGCAGAAAGTGGTGGTTATCACATTGCTGAGGCCTATATGTGAGTCTTCCCGGGCCACACCCTACTCCAACACCAAGCTTCTCAGTCTCAACCACGGATGTATAATAACAACTGGAGACTGTGTCCAAGATGTCCGACCGGGATTTCTGAGGTAATCTACTCAGGATTGCATACGCAGATTCATGGACCTTCCTTATATGGGTTGCATTCCGGTTTATACGGACCAACATCACATGTGCACAAGCACTCAGTGCGCACAGGGTGCAGCGACAACATCATCCAAAAATATGGCACACATTGTATGAATATAAAATGTTAATATCTTCGGCAAAGAGTGATAAAATAAAAAGGCTTCAGCAACAATTATTTGAATAATTTATGGATGTTTTGTGAACAAAGTTGATGACTAAAGTGTCTTATTGGGAATTTCCAAATCCGACTTCTCTATGTGGCTGTGTACGGAAATGGTCATTCTGGACCGGGCATCAGTTAAACTGCAGTACCGAAGCAAAACTGTAGGAGCAGTCGACACAGTGCTTCTAGAACGGAATCATGGCCCCTTAGGTCTCAACAACGTGAGGATGTGTAAAATTGCTAATGATCCGTAGGTATTTGTTGTAGTACTTGTTTCATACTGTAGAAGAATGCTACAGGTGGAAGAATGCTACAGGTGGAAGAATGCTACAGGTGGAAGAATGCTACAGGTGGAAGAATGCTACAGGTAGACGAATGCTACAGGTGGAAGGATGCAAACAGAATTCATTGGACTTAATCATTTAAAAATAACAGGTTTTTATCTGATCTTATCATACTGTACAATATGATAAGACCACATTCTTGGAAGAGAAAGAAAACAGGCTTTGAATCGTTTTCCTTTACCGTAGTTTGTCCAACTCCTCCTTCCCTTTGAACAGAGCCTGTTGCCTGTCCTTGATCTCCTGATTCAGAGCGGTGCACTGCGTCTCATGCTTCTCCAACTGCGTCCTCAGACTGGAGATCTTCTGCAGTCTCTTGGTGTGCTCTGCCTCGGCCTTCTTGTTCTGACTCCCACTACAGGGTTACATCAAAAGATCATTTCAACAAAAGCTGAATGTATGCAAGGAAATCAAAACGACAGTAGTTATGCAACTAAAAAATGTGGACCAGACCACAATGCAATGACTATTCATGCTTACGTAGTAAATCAGTGTGCGCAGTTAACAGTGGAAGCTACTCTGAAAACATAGTTTGTGAAGCTACCAATTACTTCACACTGGAAGAAGTTAAGAAAAATGTAGTTTACTTAAGTTACTTTGAAAAAGCAGTTCAGTACATCCAAACTACTTTGTGAAAAATTATTCTGAGATGTTATTGACCACAAATTGAAAAAACAGATCGACCTGGAGTCAGATGTTACCAGAAAGTGTAATTTAGTCTATTAAAACACAAAAACTGTTTCAAGTCAGAATTAGGAAGATGTGATGCCTACTTCACCCATACATTCAGTTCTTTTTGGGGAAAAAAAGGTCCAGTAGTTACAGTCCCTTGCGAAAGTATTCGGCCCCCTTGAACTTTGCGACCTTTTGCCACATTTCAGGCTTCAAACATAAAGATATAAAACTGTATTTTTTTTGGGAAGAATCAACAACAAGTGGGACACAATCATGAAGTGGAACGACATTTATTGGATATTTCAAACTGTTAACAAATCAAAAACTGAAAAATTGGGCGTGCAAAATTATTCAGCCCCTTTACTTTCAGTGCAGCAAACTCTCTCCAGAAGTTCAGTGAGGATCTCTGAATGATCCAATGTTGACCTAAATGACTAATGATGATAAATACAATCCACCTGTGTGTAATCAAGTCTCCGTATAAATGCACCTGCACTGTGATAGTCTCAGAGGTCAGTTAAAAGCGCAGAGAGCATCATGAAGAACAAGGAACACACCAGGCAGGTCCGAGATACTGTTGTGAAGAAGTTTAAAGCCGGATTTGGATACAAAAAGATTTCCCAAGCTTTAAACATCCCAAGGAGCACTGTGCAAGCGATAATATTGAAATGGAAGGAGTATCAGACCACTGCAAATCTATCAAGACCTGGCCGTCCCTCTAAACTTTCAGCTCATACAAGGAGAAGAATGATCAGAGATGCAGCCAAGAGGCCCATGATCACTCTGGATGAACTGCAGAGATCTACAGCTGAGGTGGGAGACTCTGTCCATAGGACAACAATCAGTCGTATATTGCACAAATCTGGCCTTTATGGAAGAGTGGCAAGAAGAAAGCCATTTCTTAAAGATATCCATAAAAAGTGTTGTTTAAAGTTTGCCACAAGCCACCTGGGAGACACACCAAACATGTGGAAGAAGGTGCTCTGGTCAGATGAAACCAAAATTGAACTTTTTGGCAACAATGCAAAACGTTATGTTTGGCGTAAAAGCAACACAGCTCATCACCCTGAACACACCATACCCACTGTCAAACATGGTGGTGGCAGCATCATGGTTTGGGCCTGCTTTTCTTCAGCAGGGACAGGGAAGGTGGTTAAAATTGATGGGAAGATGGATGGAGCCAAAAACAGGACCATTCTGGAAGAAAACCTGATGGAGTCTGCAAAAGACCTGAGACTGGGACGGAGATTTGTCTTCCAACAAGACAATGATCCAAAACATAAAGCAAAATCTACAATGGAATGGTTCAAAAATAAACATATCCAGGTGTTAGAATGGCCAAGTCAAAGTCCAGACCTGAATCCAATCGAGAATCTGTGGAAAGAACTGAAAACTGCTGTTCACAAATGCTCTCCATCCAACCTCACTGAGCTCGAGCTGTTTTGCAAGGAGGAATGGGAAAAAATTTCAGTCTCTCGATGTGCAAAACTGATAGAGACATACCCCAAGCGACTTACAGCTGTAATTGCAGCAAAAGGTGGCGCTACAAAGTATTAACTAAAGGGGGCTGAATAATTTCGCACGCCCAATTTTTCAGTTTTTGATTTGTTAAAAAGGTTTGAAATATCCAATAAATGTCGTTCCACTTCATGATTGTGTCCCACTTGTTGTTGATTCTTCACAAAAAAATACAGTTTTATATCTTTATGTTTGAAGCCTGAAATATGACAAAAGGTCGCAAAGTTCAAGGGGGCCGAATACTTTCGCAAGGCACTGTAGCTAGACTGCTACATGGCTAAAAAGTAATGAACTACTGAAAACACTACCTAGATGTGAATTTAGTTTAACTACCACCTAGCTACTGCAAAACGTAGTTCAATTCCTACTATTCAACCCTGACAGTTAATCCTTTCAAAAGTATATTCTACCAAACATTGACTATCACTCAAATCTCTCACATATTTTTCACTTTGTGAATTCTCTCGTGAAGAAGGGACTGTTCCTTCTCTGATTGCTTCAGTTTGTTCACAGCACGGAAATACACCACCTACAATAGAACAGCATAAAATACAGCTCAGACAAAGGTATTGCATTTCATCAAAGTGCTGCAAACATGCAGAAAAAGTATCGGTAAGCAAGGATATTGGTGAGGAAAATGTAAATTTCATGTTAGTCCTAAACAGCACCCTATTCCCTATGAAGTACACTACTTTGAACAGAGCCCTATGGGCCCTGGTCAACAAAGGTGCACTACATAGGTAATAGGTGCCATTTGGGCCCGTAAGCCTACATTTACTTCCTGGAATGGGACTGACCTCAACCCAGCCTCTTACCTCCTGCTCTTTTTGAGCTTTATTCTTTGACTTGACTTCTTCCTTTATCTTCCGACAGTCCTCTGACAGTGACTCCTCCTCTTCTTTCCGACTGTGAAGCCTGCTCTGGATCTCCTGCAATTTCTTTTCAGCTACTATCACTTTATTCTGGAGGGAAAAGAGAAGAAAACATTAAAAGCCCAGTGCAGTGAAAAACGAGATTTTCCTGTGTTTTATATACATTTCCACACTATGTTGAAATAATACTGTGAAATTGTGAAAATAATTATATGCCCTTTTAGTGTAAGAGCTGTTTGAAAAGGCCACCTGAAATTTCATCATGTTGTGGTGGAATGGAGTTTTGGCCTTCCATGGTGACATTACCATGCAATAAATGAGGTAATAGTCCAATAATAAGAGTTCTGAATAAGAGTTCTGTCAAAAAGAGTTCCATAACAGTTTTCCCCTCCCTCCCCACTCCCAGACAGTCCTAGCAAAATACCTGCTTGAGAATTGTTTTTAAAGCTGAGAATCTAAAAAAAATAAAAATGTTTTTACATTCACAGTAAGGTCCTTAAAATATATGAAATGATTAAATATTGAGATAAAAATGGCTGCATTGGAACTTTAAGATATAACACAGGCAGGATTTCTAAGAAAATCATAAGAGTTTCTCCAATGGATTTCTCAACAGATCCAACTGACAAGATATATATACACATACATATATATATACATACACACACACATACACACTCACACAAAAGTATGTGGACACCCCTTCAAATTAGTAGATTCGTCTACTTCAGCCACACCCGTTGCTGACGTATAAAATTGAGCACACATCCATGCAATCTCCATTGACAAACATTGGTAGTAAAATGGCCTTACTGAAGAGTTCAGTGACTTTCAACATGGCATCGTTATAGGATGACACCTATTCAACAAGTCAGTTTGTAAAATTTCTGCCCTGCTAGGGCTGCCTCGGTCAACTCTAAGTGCTGTTATTGTGAAGTGGAAACGTCTAGGAGCAACAACGGCTGTGGTAGGCTCACAGAAGCTCACAGAACGGAACCGCCGAGGGCTGAAGCGTGTACCGCGTAGCAATTAAAAATCGCCTGTCCTTGGTTGAAACACTCACTACCAAGTTCCAAACTGCCTCGTGAAGAAATGTCAGCACAAGAACTGTTCGTCGAGAGCTTCATGGCCCACATAAGCCTAAGATCACCATGAGCAATGCCAAGTGTCAGCTGGAGTGGTGTAAATCTCACCGCCATTTGACTCTGGAGCAGTGGAAACACTTTCTCTGGAGTGATGAATCACGTTTCGCCAACAAGCAGTCCAACGGACAAATATGGGTTTGGCGGATGCCAGGAATAGGCTACCTGTCCCAACGCATAGTGCCGACTGTAAAGTTTGATGGAGGAGGAATAATGATATGGGGCTGTTTTTCATGGTTCGGGCCCCTTAATTCCAGTGAAAGGAAATCTTAACGCTACAGCACACAATGACATACTAGACGATTCTGTGCTTCCAACTTTGTGGCCACTGTTTGGGGAAGGCCCTTTCCTGTTTCAGCATGACAATGCCCCCGCTGCACAATGCGAGGTCCATACAGAAATGGTTTGTTGAGATCAGTGTGGAAGAACTTGACTGGCCTGCATAGAGCCCTGACCTCAACCCCATCGAATGCCTTTGGGATGAATTGTAACGCTAACTGTGAGCCAGGCTTAATTGCATAACATCAGTGTCCAATCTCACTAATGCTCTCGTTGCTGAATGGAAGAAAGTCCCCGCAGCAATGTTCCAACATCTAGTGGAAAGCCTTTCCAGAAGAGTGGAGGCTGTTATAGCAGCAATGTTCCAACATCTAGTGGAATGCCTTCCCAGAAGAGTGGAGGCTGTTAAAGCAGCAAAAGGGGAACCAACTCCATATTAATACCCATGATTTTGGAATGAGATGTTTGACAAACAGGTGTTCACATATTTTTAGTCGTGTAGTGTACTTAGACAAATATACTTCACAAATACCTGACAGAGTTGAAGGTTTTCTTCGTGTTTGTGATTACTTTCCTCTGCGTCTATCTGTTCCTGTAGCTGTTGGACCAACCGCTCCTTTTCTCTCACCTGAAAGTAACAAAACAGAGGTGACATGACCAGATTATTTTCTTGCAGAAAATAATTTATGCCGTTTTTCAAAGAACTTCCAACACTTTTGAATGGCGTTGACTTAAGCCCAAACTAAACTAAACGGTGAATGAGAAACAACCAAGTAATGTCCTACCAAGCACCATGCCATCATCTTCTTCAGTTCCTCCAGAGTCTCCTTCATCTTACCAACAGATGACAGGTTTTCGTACCTCTCCTTCTTCTGCAAAAACTCCTGCTTGAGATCCTTTAGACACTGAAAGCAAAAGATAAACCATGTTGAGTCTTAACTTACTGTCCTATTTATATACTAACCAAAAATAGAAATGCAACACGTAAAGTTTTGGTGCCATGCATCATGAGCTGAAATAAAAGATCTCAGAAATTGTCCATATGGACAAAAAGCTTATTTCTCTAAAATGTTGTGCACAAATTTGTTTACATCCCTGTTAGTGAGCATTTCTCCTTGCCAAGATATGCCACACCTGTCAGCTGGATGGATGATCAAGAAGCATGATCATTACACAGGTGCACTTTGTGCTGGGGACAATAAAAGGCCACTCTAAAATGTGAAGCTTTGTCACACAACAATGCCACAGATGTCTCAAGTTGAGGGAGTTTGCAATTGGCATCCTGACAGCAGGAATGTCCACCAGAGCGGTTACCAGAAAATGTAAGTGTAACAGTATAACTTTAAACCGTCCCCTCGCCCATACCCGGGCGCGAACCAGGGACCTTCTGCACACATCAACAACAGTCACCCACGAAGCATCGTTACCCATCGCTCCACAAAAGCCGCGGCCCTTGCAGAGCAAGGGGAACTACTACTCCAAGGTCTCAAAGCAAGTGACATTACCGATTGAAACGCTATTTAGCGCGCACCGCTAACTAAGCTAGCCGTTTCACATCCGTTACATAAGGAAATGTGTCCCGCTACATGAGGCAAATGGTTGTCAAACCAGATACGGACCATTTTTTTTATCCACGCCTCTACTTTTTTTAAAGGTATCTGTGACCAACAGATGCATAAATGTATTCCCAGTCATGTGAAATCCATAGATCAGGGCCTAATGAATTTATTGTAATTGACTGATTTCCTTATATCAACTGTAACTCAATAAAATCTTTTAAATTGTTGCATGTTGCGTTTATATTTTTGTACAGGGTAATTTAATTGAAAACCTCTAACAAACCGGGTACATATATAGTGTTACATTGTTATCTTTTTTTTATGTAATAAAAAAAAATCATTTTTCGTTAAGTGTATCTGTGACCCTGTATGGAATGCACTTTAAAAATGTAATACATTTATTTTTGGGCCCCCATAAAATGTCATTTCCATGCGATAGCATTACCTCTTCTTGCCTCTCAACCTGTTCTCTGGTCACTGCTTTAGTCTGTTTGATGTGGATGTAGTCTCTTTTCATCTGCTCCAGTAGAGTCGCTTTCATGAAGAACTACAGAAATATTTAAAAAATGAAATCCCCAGAAGGAACTTTGGTTGCGCATGATGAAGTGGACATAGAATTAGAAATGCATATGGGACAAAAATGGTTGACAAAAAACAAGCGTGTAGACAAGAAAATGTCAGCGCTTAAATTACAAAATAAGGACAAAGAGTTTAAATTATAACCGTACCTTATACTTATCTGCTTCGCTTTTTGAATGGAGGAATTGCTTACTCATTTCTTGGTTAAGAATTGAGACTGGGTTATCCACCTGTGATTTACAGTGAACAGCAAAAGAGGCTTTTCAAATACGGACATACACTACCGTTCAAAAGTTTGGGGTCACTTAGAAATGTCTTTGTTTTTGAAAGAAAAGCTCATTTTTTTTGTCCATTTAAAATAACATCAAATTGATCAGAAATACAGTGTAGACATTGTTAATGTTGTAAATGACTATTCTAGCTGGAAATGACTGATTTTTAATGGAATATCTACATAGTCGTACAGAGGCCCATTATCAGCAACCATCACTCCTGTGTTCCAATGGCACGTTGTGTTAGCTAATCCAATTTGATTATTTTAGAAAGGATAATTGCTCATTAGAAAACCCTTTTACAATTATAGTAGCACAGCTGAAAACTGTTGTTCTGATTAAAGAAGCAATAAAACTGTCCTTCTTTAGACTAGTTGAGTATCTGGAGCATCAACATTTGTGGGTTTGATTAAAGGCGTAAAATGGCCAGAAACAAAGCACTTTCTTCTGAAACTCATCGGGCTATTCTTGTTCTGAGAAATTAAGGCTATTCCATGCAAGAAATTGCCAAGAAACTGAAGATCTGGTACAATGCTGTGTACTACTCCCGTCACAGAACAGCGCAAACTGGCTCTAACCAGAATAGAAAGAAGAGTGGGAGGCCCCGGTGCACAACTGAGCAAGAGGACAAGTACATTAGAGTGTCTAGTTTGAGAAACAGACACCTCACAAGTCCTCAACTGGCAGCTTCATTAAATAGTACCCACAAAACAACATTCTCAACGTCAACAGTGAAGATGCGACTACGGGATGCTGGCCTTCTAGGCAGAGTTGCAAAGAAAAATCCCTATCTCAGACTGACCAATAAAAATAAAAGATTAGTATGGGCAAAATAACACACTGGACAGAGGAACTCTGCCTAGAAGGCCAGCATCCCGGTGTCGCCTCTTCACTGTTGAGGTTGTCCCAAACTTTGGAACGGTAGTGTAATTAAAAATAAATAACATGATTCACTTTCAATAAAACACACGCACTCTATATATACACACACACACAATACCTGGATGTTGAAGTGATCCAAAATTGCAGTCAATTCATCTTTTTTATTTGAAACCAAGTGCCCTGGAATAGAAGGTAAAAGTTGATTAAAATAGAGAATAGATAAAGAGAACCGCCAGACAGACCGGCCAGACAGACACAGACAGCCCGACCCGACGGCCAGACACACAGCCCGACCCGACGGCCAGACACACAGCCCGACCCGACGGCCAGACACACAGCCCGACCCGACGGCCAGACACACAGACCGACCCGACGGCCAGACACACAGACCGGCCAGACTCACAGACCGACCCGACGGCCAGACAGACAGACCGACCCGACGGCCAGACAAACAGACCGACATGACGGCCAGACAAACAGACCGACCCGACGGCCAGACACACAGACCGACCCGACGGCCAGACACACAGACCGACCCGACGGCCAGACACACAGACCGACCCGACGGCCAGACACACAGACCGACCCGACGGCCAGACACACAGACCGACCCGACGGCCAGACACACAGACCGACCCGACGGCCAGATACACAGACCGACCCGACGGCCAGACACACAGACCGACATGACGGCCAGACATACAGACCGACATGACGGCCAGACAGACAGACCGACCTGACGGCCAGACCGACCTGACAGACAGACCGACATGACGGCCAGACAGACAGACCGACATGACGGCCAGACAGACAGACCGACCTGACGGCCAGACCGACCTGACAGACAGACCGACATGACGGCCAGACAGACAGACCGACATGACGGCCAGACAGACAGACCGACATGACGGCCAGACAGACCGACCGACATGACGGCCAGGCAGACCGACCTGACGGCCAGGCAGACCGACCTGACGACCAGACAGACAGACCGACCTGACGGCCAGACAGACAGACCGACCTGACGGACAGACAGACAGACCTGACGGCCAGACCAGACTGCCAGACAGACACAGACAGACCGTCCTGACGGCCAGACAGACGGACCTGACGTCCAGACAGACCGACCTGACGGCCAGACAGACAGACCGACATGACAAACAGACCTGACTGCCAGACAGACCAGCCAGACAGACACAGGCAGACCAACCTGACGGCCAGACAGACAAACAGCCTGACAAACCGACCTGACGGCCAGACAGACGGACCTGACGTCCAGACAGACCGACCTGACGGCCAGACAGACAGACCGACATGACAGACAGACCTGACTGCCAGACAGACCGGCCAGACAGACACAGGCAGACCAACCTGACGGCCAGACAGACAAACAGCCTGACAAACCGACCTGACGGCCAGACAGACCCAGACCGACCTGGCGGCCAGACAGACCGACCTGGCGGCCAGACAGACCGACCTGGCGGCCAGACAGACCGACCTGGCGGCCAGACAGACAGACAGATTTAAACTATTACCTGTTTTACTCTTCAACCTGCACGTCCGAACACCATCACTAGAAATCCTTTGTTCAATAGAAATGCATTCTCCGTAGACATCCCCTTTGTACGCGTCTGGTCCTCTGTTCCTCAGTTTCACTGTAACATCCGCTGTGCTGGAAATAAGTTCACCCACATGGACAGTGTATTGGTCTATTGTTTACATTACATTCAAAATAACTATTTGCAAACTCAGCGGTAATGAGAATTTACACCGTCCATAGAAAAAGAGATATGGAATGGGAGTCAATGTAAGTAACTAGAACTGACCTTTCACCATTTTTCACAAAACCTTTCAAAGATGCTCCTCTGTTTGTGATGGTGGCCTTTCCACCAAGGCCCACTATTAGAGCAGTCAGTATGGCACTTTTCCCACCTGCAAAACATCATCAGCTGAAAATCACATGGCACAACAACATAGCAGAAATAGGTCCCACTCACAGTACAACGAACAGCAATTCAACCGATACAGACAGGGGGGAACTGGAACTTGAATTCAAATTCAGTTATAATGACTGTCGGAGAAGGGTTAGAAAGTTGAGGGAAGGCATGGAAAACATGTGTATGGGGAGTCCTTTAACCAATACAAAAGTATCAGTTTAAAAATATTTCTTACTTCCATTGTTGCCAACAATGAAGTTCACATTGGGCCCGAACTGGAATGGACCGAGCAAATGGTGACACATGAAATTCTTTATGGTGATGCTTTCGATAACTCCAATATCTCCCAAACCCTAAAAATGAACAACAACAAAAATAGAAGAAAACTGTAAGCCATTACAAATCAATCTATCAATCAGATAATTGATGGGAGGCACTGACCGAGGGAGAGGTGGAGTGGTCATTAAATGATGTCCCATGATCCTCTCTGCCATCTTCTTCCTCTTTAACCACTTCCAATCTACGTTTCTTGGTGAATTTTTCATCATTCAGTACTTTGCTTTTCCGCTTCATTTTAGTAACATCTGGGTTCACGCTGTTGAAACAAAATATAGATATTAGTAATTATAAATATTAGTAATTACATGCCGAAGTCATGTTAGTTTACTGCCAGAGCACATAGGGAAGATTCTGGAGAGACATATGGGTCTCAAATGGATTGTTGCCAATGTTGCCTGTCTTGCTGTAGGCTACATTACAGATGTGGCTATCGCGTTTGAGTCGCTCTGGATGGCGCGGGAAGGGATGGCTGCCGATTTACGGGCTCCTAACCAACTGTGCTTTTACCCCCAAGCCATAAGACTGCTGAACAATTAATCAAATGGCCACCCGGACTATTTACATTGACCCCCCCCTCCCCTTGTTCTTACACTGCTGCTACTCACGGTTTATTATCTATGCATAGTCACTTTACAAATGAACTCGACTAACCTGTTACCGGTATCGCCTGTATATAGCCTCGTTATGTAATTTTCTTGTGTTTCTAAATAAACTTTTTTTTTATTTTTTATGAACAAGTAAATATTTTCTTAACTCCATTTCTTGAACTGCATTGTTGGTTAAGGGCTTGTAAGTAAGCATTTCACGGTAAGATCTACCTACACCTGTTGTATGCGGCGCATGTGAGCATTTTGATTTCATTTGAGTAAGTGATTTGACGTCTGATGTCTTGAAATTGGTGGCTTGAAATGATCCTCACGGGGAGAAAAAAATCATTGCAGATATTACAAAATGTGTACTTGTCTTACAGGTGGAAGGGTACGCTTCAGTGTAGACCCCTACCGCACAGGAAGGCGCCATGAAAGTACAAAGCTTGACATCTTCCATAAGAACGCGCAGGTGCAGACTAACATTGTAACGTTCCAATCCAAACTGATACAATCTAACATTTTTACGTTTCGTATTCAACTATATAAGGGCTGCTGAAGTTCCATATAGAGGGTGATATGACAAATACAGCTACAATAGGCCTACTCGATACTTTCTTTGCGAAGCATAAGGCTATCTTTGTTTGTAAGATCAGTGCATTAAAGTTTTAAACTGAAGAGACAAAAGCGTTCACCCCCGTCAGTCACAGGTCCAGACAAGCAGTCGTATTCTACTGCCTTTCGTTCAGGATAGTCTTAACTCCTAAATGTCCGTTTATGAGGTTGAATTATGCATTATGTGTTCTTCAAGAACAGATAAAAATAGAGCGCGTACGTACCCGACTCTGACTTCCTGGTGTGGTGGACGTGCTGCGAAACGGAGGAGGAGAAATGTGGGGGAGTGTGTTAACTTTGTATCAGGCTGTTTTCAAAGAGGAACACCTATTCTTCTTCGGTTTGCGTCAAATATGTTGCATTACCGCCCCCAACTGGACTATAATATAAATCCATTATACTTTGTAATACAAAATAGGAAAAGGGGAAAATAAAAAAACATAATTGACAAATCTAAAATAAAACACACCCTCCAAACTAACCTTACACTCATTCAAAACCCACTAGCCCACTCCAATACTTTGTCCCCATCTACTCATGCACCATGCCAACGGCCTGTGAGGCCGGTACCCCACCACTCAACACACCCTGTTGACGTCAAATCTCGTATACCCAAATACTTTTCTCTGCAGCTGCCACCACAACATCTGTTTTCTGTGATTTACAATCCATTTCTGCGGTACAGTTGATAACCATTGCTATGAACGCTAAGAAGCCAACCTTACTGAAGCATATTTCACTCGTTGGCCTATCCCTCGATGGAGGCATAGGTCTACTACTCACAGGGATCCTCTCAGGATGCCTCACCCTTGACGCATCCTCCTCTACTTTCTTCACTACCTCAGTATACAACATCTTCTGCACTAGTCTGACTCTAGCCACCTCAACCTGCCTCTCTCACACCGGACATGTCCGATCCACAGAAACATGGGCACCCCTGAAGTTGACACAAAACTTTATCCACCAAAAACACCATAATATTCTATCCCATGCCCTCCTGCACACTTCCCACATCTTGGAATCTCCATCCTACAAACTGCTGTGGCATGACCATTGTCCAGAGACTTAACATTAGTGAGTAATAAGTGGTGGATGGTGTGCATGCCTAGAAGTCTACTCCGAACACCTCTTCTCCGCTGATGGCAACTTGGAGCAGCCTCTGAGATAAGTTCAATTGCCCTGGGGGGGTACGAACAAAGGATCCAATTCGGGAAAGTCGTATTCCAAGTCGTAACGCTGGTGAGTTACTGCCGCTCTGATATCCAACAGTTATTTCAGGCTGTATGTAATAACAAAAAACCACCTGAAACAGAGCAGCGGATTCAGCACAAAAGGCTCTAACAGGATAACTGCTATATCCTAACATGACTTTGTCTGGTAGAGACTCTGACTAAACGAGTGCCTGCTCCCTCTGATCAGAAGAAACACAAAAACATATCACAAGTCCACTAACGTTACAGGTTACCTTCACTGATTCTACTGCACCCAAGTCCTTTCCCACCCAGCCTGAAACCACACATGGATCTGTCAAAAGGCAAGAATGTGGAGGCAGGGTAGCCTAGTGGTTAGAGCGTTGGACTGGTAACCGAAAGGTTGCAAGTTCAAATCCCCAAGCTGACAAGGTACAAATCTGTCGTTCTGCCCCTGAACAGGCAGTTAACCCACTGTTCCTAGGCCGTCATTGAAAATATGAATTTGTTCTTAACTGACTTGCCTAGTAAAATTAAATTTAAAAATGTTTTTTTCACTTTCTCCAAAAATGTAACTCCTACTGAACCGGATTCTTCTTTATCGTGATCGTGTCCATTGATGCCAGGCTCTGGTTCCGAACTCTTCACCACACTTTCCACCTCACTTAACTCGCCCTCATTCCCTTCCATTTCACCTCCAGAACTCGGTCAGGCGCACAGCTCACTCTATTTGCACTCAAGACCAATCTTCTTTTTCCACCTCCATCTCCATTTTTATGGTCATCTTCCTCAGATTCAAATCCAACCTCTGCTTTCGTCATTCTTTTCGATCTCTTCTTCCTCTTTTTTCCACCTCCATTCCTCCTCAGAAATCCACCATTCTGTGTCCCTGTCCAAATGTTCCTCTTTTCCCCGACTTAGCATGCGGCCCGGTGGCATCCCAACCTGACTCCATCTCATAAGCATCCTGCTCACCTCGGACGAGGAACACCTGTGTGAAGCTAGCCACAGTATGAGTCATAATACCCAGAAAAATTAGCGTTAAAACCCTACAATGGTTCCAATCGTTTTCCCACTATTATAATTTCTGTAGGGGACTTGAAAACTACTTCATATAAGGCCTGTGTTTTGTGTAGGCTAACCCAGGCATGGCGTTTTGATAACCTCACCAATCGATCAATATATTTGCCTGTAATTATCCCCCCCCCACACACATACACACACAGAATTAAATGCTAAACAGCTGCTAATGTGGCTATTACACATCACACATCCTGTGCTCTGACATAATCACTCAAGGTGCAGCGTGGAAATGTCCCATCCACATAGAAGGATTTTAGATGTGCAGATAGACTAAAAAACTGTCTATTTTACCATTACTATAGTCAAGTCTGTGGGTTATGGTATTTTAATGTAAACGTCACCATTTTAGTAATCAAGTTAGCTAGCTAGTAAAAAAAACAACTTTTAAAGTATTTCAGATGGGAGGAGCAGAAACCCAGTTACCACACTCTGGTCTGCAGCTGTCATTTTCCAATGGAAAAGAAAACTGTCCCTGTATTTACCAGAAAAGGTAGCTCATCCACCATGGCAGAAGAGGGAGATACACCATGTTGATTGGGATAGAAGAACGAACAATGAGGCATGTGGATTGGGTGTTGAGGGATCACTTGCCATATTGTCCAAGGTGGGTTTCTGTTATGATAAACAATACCTTTTCTGTCCAGATAAAGATGTAGATACAGCTTTGAAAAAATACCCACCACGGACTGAATCCCAGTTTGTTTTCCAGTCCAACAGGAGTGAACCACCTCAAGCCATCCGGTGCATGGACATGCTCTGCACGTGTGATCCGAGCGCAAGTGTCCAGTTGTAGAGACGACAGCAGATTGAGTCTGTGGACGGAGATACGATACAATAAATGCAAAGACATGTTGACTTTATGTCCCTTTCTCCCCATGTTTAAGACATGCGGAACATCAGGCTCACCCCACGAGAAGCAGTGCATGATCGACGACACCCTCAGCAAGGAGATCTGCTGGAAGTGATGTACTCTCTCACTCTGGGGGTAAGACATTATTTAAACCTCACCGATATAAATTCCCACTCTGCCCATAATACATCGCAATGTGAATTTTGTTGCACTACTGAATGAAACTGAGGAGATGCACTCAGACCAGCCTTTGTGATTGAACTTACGTTAACTGCATTACTTTAGATAGCTGCTTGGAGCAAAACTTGAAGGTAATACATTATAACCTATTCTAGGAGCCTATTGTTTGTGTATGATCTTTAGTCACTGTTCACTTGTTTTTCAACAATGTCAGGTACAGGCAAGTATGATAAATTCCCACTGTGCCCATGAGAAAGTTAACTACATTAATGTATGTAATATAACCTATTCTGAGAGCCTAATGTGTGTGTGTCTGTGCGCGTGTGTGTATGTGAACTGTGGAATATTTATGGGCCATTGTCTTCCCTTAAAACAGGTACTGACAGGAGGAACAATATGTTTCTGTCAGAGCTCGTCAATTCTAAATGTCAATATATTTTTTGATTCTATCTCATCCATGACAACATTCTAGAACTGAGTTATCACTCATCTACAGTGCCTTGCGAAAGTATTCGGCCCCCTTGAACTTTGCGACCTTTTGCCACATTTCAGGCTTCAAACAAAGATATAAAATTGTATTTTTGTTGTGAAGAATCAACAACAAGTGGGACACAATCATGAAGTGGAACGACATTTATTGGATATTTCAAACTTTTTTAACAAATCAAAAACTGAAAAATTGGGCGTGCAAAATTATTCAGCCCCGTTAAGTTAATACTTTGTAGCGTCACCTTTTGCTGCGATTACAGCTGTAAGTCGCTTGGGGTATGTCTCTATCAGTTTTGCACATCGAGAGACTGAACTTTTTTCCCATTCCTCCTTGCAAAACACCTCGAGCTCAGTGAGGTTGGATGGAGAGCATTTGTGAACAGCAGTTTTCAGTTCTTTCCACAGATTCTCGATTGGATTCAGGTCTGGACTTTGACTTGGCCATTCTAACACCTGGATATGTTTATTTTTGAACCATTCCATTGTAGATTTTGCTTTATGTTTTGGATCATTGTCTTGTTGGAAGTCAAATCTCCGTCCCAGTCTCAGGTCTTTTGCAGACTCCATCATGTTTTCTTCCAGAACGGTCCTGTATTTGGCTCCATCCATCTTCCCATCAATTTTAACCATCTTCCCTGTCCCTGCTGAAGAAAAGCAGGCCCAAACCATGATGCTGCCACCACCATGTTTGACAGTGGAGATGGTGTGTTCAGGGTGATGAGCTGTGTTGCTTTTATGCCAAACATAACGTTTTGCATTGTTGCCAAAAGTTCAATTTTGGTTTCATCTGACCAGAGCACCTTCTTCCACATGTTTGGTGTGTCTCCCAGGTGGCTTGTGGCAAACTTTAAATGACACTTTTTATGGATATCTTTAAGAAATGGCTTTCTTCTTGCCACTCTTCCATAAAGGCCAGATTTGTGCAATATACGACTGATTGTTGTCCTATGGACAGAGTCTCCCACCTCAGCTGTAGATCTCTGCAGTTCATCCAGAGTGATCATGGGCCTCTTGGCTGCATCTCTGATCAGTCTTCTCCTTGTATGAGCTGAAAGTTTAGAGGGACGGCCAGGTCTTGGTAGATTTGCAGTGGTCTGATACTCCTTCCATTTCAATATTATCGCTTGCACAGTGCTCCTTGGGATGTTTAAAGCTTGGGAAATCTTTTTGTATCCAAATCCGGCTTTAAACTTCTTCACAACAGTATCTCGGACCTGCCTGGTGTGTTCCTTGTTCTTCATGATGCTCTCTGCGCTTTTAACGGACCTCTGAGACTATCACAGTGCAGGTGCATTTATACGGAGACTTGATTACACACAGGTGGATTGTATTTATCATCATTAGTCATTTAGGTCAACATTGGATCATTCAGAGATCCTCACTGAACTTCTGGAGAGAGTTTGCTGCACTGAAAGTAAAGGGGCTGAATAATTTTGCACGCCCAATTTTTCAGTTTTTGATTTGTTAAAAAAGTTTGAAATATCCAATAAATGTCGTTCCACTTCATGATTGTGTCCCACTTGTTGTTGATTCTTCACAAAAAAAATACAGTTTTATATCTTTATGTTTGAAGCCTGAAATGTGGCAAAAGGTCGCAAAGTTCAAGGGGGCCGAATACTTTCGCAAGGCACAGTAAGTCTGGTATCCTGGGAAATCTGGTTAATGATTATATAATTGATTACGTGGCTCTTTCCGTATAGAATGTTGACAGCTGTATATACCAGATTATATTGCCGGGATGCTCAAACTTAACTTAATAGCTACACTCACCGATACAGAATCAAAATTATCCCTCATGCTGGTCCTGATTAAACTGGTAAATTGCCCATCACTATAGCTGCACTTCTTCACATGGCCAGATCTTTAGTGGTCTAATAATACAAAAATATTTTTGATGTACTGCTCTGCTAATTAGCTAGCTAAAGCATAGGCAGTGGCTAGCTATGACAGAGAAAAGGAAAGCTCAGCACTTTATTCAATTCATTTCAATACAGCACATGGATTCATCATGGATTGGGCACAGGTCTCGGATCGCGCTGGGGAACGGTAGCTGACAGTGTCAGGCAGAGATGACATGTAGGAGTTTCCTGCAGGAATTTGTAGTCTTGCTGAGGTCTTCTCTGTTGCAAAATAGCATTTTGAGTAATGTAAGTAAATTGAGGCAAATATACAGTTGAAGTCGGACGTTTACATACACCTTAGCCAATTATGTTTAAACTCAGTTTTTCACAATTCCTGACATTTAATCCTATTAAAAAATTCCCTGTCTTAGGTCAGTTCGGATCACCACTTTATTTCAAGAATGTGAAATGTCAGAATAATAGTAGAGAGAATGATTTATTTCAGCTTTTATTTCTTTCATCACATTCCTAGTGGGTCAGAAGTTCACATACACTCAATCAATATTTGGTAGCATTGCCATTCAATTGTTAAACATGGGTCAAACAAAATAAATTGAGTGAATTTTAGCCCATTCCTCCTGACAGAGCTGATGTAACTGAGTCAGGTTTGTAGATCTCCTTGCTCGCACAGGCTTTTTCAGTTCTGCCAACAAATATTCTATGGGATTAAGGTCAGGGCTTTGTGATGGCCACTCCAATGCTTTGACTTTGTTGTTCTTAAGCCATTTTGCCACAACTTTAGAAGTATGCTTGGGGTCATTATCCATTTGGAAGAGCCATTTGCGACCAAGCTTTAACTTCCTGACTGATGTCTTGAGATGTTGCTTCAATATATCCACATAATTTTCCATCCTCATGATGCAATCTATTTTGTGAAGTGCACCAGTCCCTCCTGCAGCAAAGCACCCCCACAACGTGATGCTGCCACACCTGTGTATCACGGTTGGGATGGTGTTCTTCGGCTTGTAAGCCCACACACACCCCCCTTTTCCACCAAACATAACGATGGTCCTTTATGGCCAAAATTTTCTATTTTTGCTTCATCAAACCAGAGAACATTTCTCCAAAAAGTACCATCTTTGTCCCCATGTGCATTTGCAAACCGTAGTCTGGCTTTTTTAATGACGGTTTGCAGCAGTGGCTTCTTCCTTGCTGAGCAGCCTTTCAGGTTATGTCGATATAGGACTCATTTTACTGTGGATATAGATATTTTTGTACCCGTTTCCTCCAGCATCTTCACAAGGTCCTTTGCTGTTGTTCTGAGATTGATTTGCACTTTTCGCACCAAAGTACGTTCATCTCTAGGAGACAGAACGAGTCTCCTTCCTGAGCGGTATGACAACTGGTGGTCCCATGGTGTTTAAACTTGTGTACTATTGTTTGTACAGATGAACATGGTAGCTTCAGGCGTTTGGAAATTGCTCCCAAGGATGAACCAGACTTGTGGAGGTCTACAATTCTTTTTCTGAGGTCTTGGCTGATTTCTTTTGATTTTCCCATGATATCAAGCAAAGAGACGCTGAGTTTGAAGGTAGGCCTTGAAATAAATCCACAGGTACACCTTCAATTAACTCAAATGATGTCAATTAGCCTATCAGAAGCTTCTAAAGCCATTAAATAATTTTCTGGAATTGTCCAAGCTGTTTAAAGGCACAGTCAACTTAGTGTATGTAAACTTCCGACCCACTGAAATTGTGATACAGTGAATTATAAGTGAAATTATCTGTCAACAATTGTTGAAAAATTACTTGTGTCATGCACAAAGTAGATGTCCTAACCGACTTGCCTAGTGGCAAGAGTGTTGGACTAGTAACCAAAAGGTTGCAAGTTCATATCCCCGAGCTGACATGGTACAGATCCCTCATTCTGCCCTTGAACAGGCAGTTAACCCACCATTCCTAGGCCATCACTGAAAATAAGCATTTGATCTTAACTGACTTGCCTAGTTAAAAAAACACAAGAGAGTGGTTGAGTTTTAATGACTCAAACCTAAGTGTATGTAAACTCCCAACTTCAACTGTATTGATAAAACTCACCTTGTCCGAGAGAGAATTACACATTTATCAAAAGGTCACACCAAGGTAAGCATAAACCAAACACATACTTCATATGAAGTGTTTGTCAAATTCACTATGTGAAAAATGAAATAGCAGAAAGACAGTTGGAACCATTTCCGTGTTTGACCTCTATGTTTTATGGGTATCATGACCTGTCTTCTGTGGCGGGCTAGAAGGAGAAGAGTTTATAAAAAATATGTAGCTCGCCAGCTTGTAGTCCTAAAACCCGGAAATAAGTTAGATCGTTAAGCCATCCCCGTGGGGAAAAATAATTGGGGGAAGGAATAAACGTTGAAAATAAGGTCTGAGGTTAACATGAGATCTTATAAGTTAATGTTCTATGAGATAATAGCAGTCCAGTTAACATGACCTTTATGAATTATGAAGCCTTTGTGATGTGTTTTATTACACAAATTATTCAAAATTCACAAAAATTATGTTAGCTCATAAAGATTATGTCATAGAACAAAACACATAAGATCTCCTAAGCCTGTGTTTAACACAGGCCTTATTTTTGGCGTTTATCCAAACAGCCTACAAAAACGCCATTCATTTTCCTCATAGGCTTTGTCCAATGAACCATGGCGGAGTTAGTGCCTACAAAAAGATGCCATTACTATTTCTCTCTATTAGCATCGTAGCTCTTGCGGGATTTTTACAGTCGGAAATCCCCTCCCTAGTCAGCCTATTATGCCTATTGACATTCATATTGCACTGTACAACCTTACCTATGGATTGTGGATCAATGAAATGGAGTATCAGTCTACTCAGTGACACCCACTAAACAACTGAAGAGTTTATACAAATATTAGCATTATAACTCACATTGCGGGGACTCTGAAACCGCTGTGAAATTAGCCACGTGAAAAAGAAATGTCACCTTGGTACTGCCACAGGTTATAGTCATTACTATATTAACAACAATATGTTTTTGTCAAACATAAATGATCCAAACCACAATTTCATTTCCCTGGTAGAATTGGGAAGTTTAGACTCCCTGTGTATTCAGTTGCTCATAGTGAACCACCAACTCCAGCATTCATAGCAAATGCAATTTTTTATTTTTTTTTACCTTTATTTAACCAGGCAAGTCAGTTAAGAACAAATTCTTATTTACAATGATGGCCTGGGAACAGCAGGTTAACTGCCTGTTCAGAAGCAGAACAACAGATTTGTACCTTGTCAGCTCAGGGGTTTGAACTCACAACGTTCTGGTTACTAGTCCAACACTCTAACCACTAGGCTACCCTGCCACCCCTAAATACCGCCCACTAAGGTAGATGGGGCGTGCCCATAAACTTGGATAATTGTTTACTTTAAAACGACTAACTTCTATATCCAAGATTTTTTTGTGCTGTGCTAATTACAAACAAGTGCAAAAATGTGTTATCCAGAGCACGAAGCACCACCCCTACACGAATTGTAGTCATTCAGACTGGAAAAATGTATCAGCTTGTATGTTTAATTAATCAATCCTTATCTATAAAGCCCTTTTACATCAGCCAATGTCACAAAAACCCAGCCTAAATCCCCAAACAGAATGCAATGCAGATATAGAAGCACGGTGGCTAGGAAAAACTCCCTAGAAAGACTAGAACCTAGTAAAGAAACCTAGAGAGGAACCAGGCTCTGAGAGGTGGCCAGTCCTCTTCTGACTGTGCCGGGTAGAGATTATAACAGTACATAACAGAAAGATGTTCAAACCTTCACAGATGACCAGCAGGGTCAAATAATAATAATCACAGTATTTGTAGAAGGTGCAACAGGTCAGCACCTCAGGAGTAAAGGTCAGTTGGCTTTTCATAGCCGATCATTCAGAGTTAGAGACAGCTGGTGCGGTAGAGAGAGAGTCCAAAACAGCAGGTCCAGTGAACACGTCATTCCATAGCCACAGGCAGAATAGTTGAAACTGCAGCAGCAGCACGACCAGGGCGACTGGGGACAGCAAGGAGTCATCGAGCCAGGTAGTCTTGAGGCATGGTCCTAGGGCTCAGGTCTTCCGAGAGAAGAGGGAGAGAGAGAAAGAGAGAGAATTAGAGAATTAGAGGGAGAATACTTAAATTAGCACAGGGCACCGAATTAGACAGGATAAATACTTCAGACATAATAGACTGACCCTTGCCCCCCGATACATAAACTATTGCTGCATAAATACTGGAGGCTGAGACAGGAGGGGTCAGGAGACACTGTGGCCCTATCCAACGATACCCCCGTACAGTAACAACCAGGCAGTATATAACCCCACCCACTTTGCCAAGGTACAGCGCCCACACCACTAGAGGGATATTTTCAACCACCAACCTACTACCCTGAGACAAGGGCGAGTGTAGCCCACGAAGACCTCTCCCACAGCACGAACCCGAGGGGGGCGCCAACCCGGACAGGAAGATCACGTCAGTGACTCAACCCACTCAAGTGACGCACCCCTCCTAGGGACGGCATGGAAGAGCCCCAGTAAGCCAGTGACTCAGCCCCTGTAACAGGGTTAGAGGCAGAGAATCCCAGTGGAGGGAGGGGAACTGGCCAGGCAGAGACAGCAAGGGCAGTTCGTCGCCCCAGTGCCTTTCCGTTCACCTTCACACTTCTGGGCCAGACTACACTCAATCATAGTACCTACTGAAGAGATAAGTCTTCAATAAAGACTTCAAGGTCGAGACCGAGTCTGCCTCTCTCACATGGATAGGCACACTATTCCATAAAAATGGAGCTCTATAGGAGAAAGCCCTGCCTCCATCTGTTTGCTTAGATATTCTAGGGACAGTAAGGAGCCCTGCATCGTGTGACCGTAGCGTATATGTAAGTATTGTCATGACGTTGGCCTGATGGGGGAGGTTTATGACCACCATAAATAACCCCCCCCCCCCGTTTCTCTCTCTCTACTCTATAGAGTTGACTCTTGAAAAGCCCTTTGTTAACATAGAGATTCTGGGAACATCATAAGGTGGGAGCCATATTTTGGTAATCCAACCAGTTGGGAATATGCGTTGGTACATAATGAACATGATGTCAGATCAGTTGGCGTCTGAGACATGATTACTGATGACAGGACTACATAAACTGTATCTTGGAAAATCTACACATTCTAATTATCAGATTCACATGGATTGTTGTGCAATTTAAATGTTGAATTATGAAACTTTGTGAAAAGATGAAATGTAATTTTTAGCGTCTTAATGAGAGAACGGTTTGTCATAAGACCCCACTCGACTCACTCAGAGGCCCCGCCCATGTGAACAGACATGGGTTGTAAATGATGAAACTCGCCCTTCTTTCACCACTATATAAACCTGTTGACGAAAATTCAACTTCCTGTTCCAAGGACATGAGGACTTGCGGTCCCCACAATAAAAGGACAAAGACCACCTACAGAACTAAGCCAACCTCAGTGTGAGCTCTGGTTGAACGACAGGAACCGAACAAAATTAGCATTGAATCTCAACGTGAAGGTGACGACCTACACACCCGAATGATGAATTTCGACTATACCAGCCAGAATATAGCATGAGCATATAGCATGGCTACTTGGTATGAACTTTGAACTCTTATTCACTAAAGAAGTGATACCCTCTCCGCCCGCTAAACATGTGCTAGGAGAGGACGGACAGAGTATCCATTCTACCATGCTCCAGTTCACCACTAGACATTCTTCAGAGGACCAGAGATCCATGCTGGACCAACCCGCCTTCTATCTACGACTAATCTACCGAAGCACAGCTCAGAGTAAATACACTGCTCAAAAAAATAAAGGGAACACTAAAATAACACATCCTAGATCTGAATGAATGAAATATTCTTATAAAATATTTTTTTCTTTACATAGTTGAATGTGCTGACAACAAAATCACACACAAATTATCAATGGAAATCAAATTTATCAACCCATGGAGGTCTGGATTTGGAGTCACACTCAAAATTAAAGTGGAAAACCACACTACAGGCTGATCCAACTTTTGTCCTTAAAACAAGTCAAAATTAGGCTCAGTAGTGTGTGTGGCCTCCATGTGCCTGTATGACCTCCCTGCAACGCCTGGGCATGCTCCTGATGAGGTGGCGGATGGTCTCCTGAGGGATCTCCTCCCAGACCTGCACTAAAGCATCCGCCAACTCCTGGACAGTCTGTGGTGCAACGTGGCGTTGGTGGATGGAGCGACACATGATGTCCCAGATGTGCTCAATTGGATTCAGGTCTGGGGAACGGGCGGGCCAGTCCATAGCATCAATGCCTTCCTCTTGCAGGAACTGCTGACACACTCCAGCCACATGAGATCTAGCATTGTCTTGCATTAGGAGGAACCCAGGGCCAACCGCACCAGCATATGGTCTCACAAGGGGTCTGAGGATCTCATCTCGGTACCTAATGGCAGTCAGGCTACCTCTGGCGAGCACATGGAGGGCTGTGCGGCCCCCCAAAGAAATGCCACCCCACACCATGACTGACCCACCACCAAACCGGTCATGCTGGAGGATGTTGCAGGCAGCAGAACGTTCTCCACGGCGTCTCCAGACTCTGTCATGTCTGTCACATGTGCTCAGTGTGAACCTGCTTTCATCTGTGAAGAGCACAGGGTGCCAGTGGCGAATTTGCCAATCTTGTTGTTCTCTGGCAAATGCCCTAAAAATTGTCAAAGACCCCAGCCAGCCCAGTCATAGACTGTTCTCTTTACTACCGCATGGCAAGCAGTACCGGAGTGCCAAGTCTAGGACCAAAAGGCTTCTCAACAGCTTTTACCCCCAAGCCATAAGACTCCTGAACAGGTAATCAAATGGCTACCCGGACTATTTGCATTGTGTCCCCCCCCAACCCTTATTTTACGCTGCTACTCTCTGTGTAACATATATGCATAGTCACTCTAACTATACATTCATGTACATACTACCTCAATTAGCCCGACTAACCCGTGCCTGTATATAACCTCACTACTGTATAGAGCCTCTCTACTGTATATAGCCTCGCTACTGTATATAGCCTCGCTACTGTATATAGCCTCGCTACTGTATATAGCCTCGCTACTGTATATAGCCTCGCTACTGTATATAGCCTCGCTACTGTATATAGCCTCGCTACTGTATATAGCCTCGCTACTGTATATAGCCTCGCTACTGTTATAGCCTCGCTACTATTATAGCCTCGCTACTGTATATAGCCTCACTACTATTATAGCCTCGCTACTGTTATAGCCTCGCTACTGTTATAGCCTCACTACTATTATAGCCTCGCTACTGTATATAGCCTCTCTACTGTATATAGCCTCGCTACTGTTATAGCCTCGCTACTGTATATAGCCTCGCTACTGTATATAGCCTCGCTACTGTATATAGCCTCGCTACTGTTATAGCCTCGCTACTGTATATAGCCTCGCTACTGTATATAGCCTCGCTACTATTATAGCCTCGCTACTGTATATAGCCTCGCTACTGTATATAGCCTCGCTACTGTTATAGCCTCGCTACTATTATAGCCTCGCTACTGTTATAGCCTCGCTACTGTATATAGCCTCGCTACTGTATATAGCCTCGCTACTGTATATAGCCTCGCTACTGTATATAGCCTCGCTACTGTTATAGCCTCGCTACTGTATATAGCCTCGCTACTGTATATAGCCTCGCTACTGTATATAGCCTCGCTACTGTATATAGCCTCGCTACTGTATATAGCCTCGCTACTATTATAGCCTCGCTACTGTATATAGCCTCGCTACTGTTATAGCCTCGCTACTGTATATAGCCTCGCTACTGTATATAGCCTCGCTACTGTATATAGCCTCGCTACTGTTATTGCCTCGCTACTGTTATAGCCTCGCTACTGTATATAGCCTCGCTACTGTATATAGCCTCGCTACTGTATATAGCCTCGCTACTGTTATAGCCTCGCTACTGTTATAGCCTCGCTACTGTATATAGCCTCGCTACTGTATACAGCCTCGCTACTGTTATAGCCTCGCTACTGTATATAGCCTCGCTACTGTATATAGCCTCGCTACTGTATATAGCCTCGCTACTGTTATTGCCTCGCTACTGTTATAGCCTCGCTACTGTATACAGCCTCGCTACTGTTATTGCCTCGCTACTGTTATAGCCTCGCTACTGTATACAGCCTCGCTACTGTTATTGCCTCGCTACTGTTATAGCCTCGCTACTGTATATAGCCTCGCTACTGTTATTGCCTCGCTACTGTTATAGCCTCGCTACTGTATACAGCCTCGCTACTGTTATAGCCTCGCTACTGTATATAGCCTCGCTACTATTATAGCCTCGCTACTGTATATAGCCTCGCTACTGTTATAGCCTCGCTACTGTATATAGCCTCGCTACTGTATATAGCCTCGCTACTGTATATAGCCTCGCTACTGTTATAGCCTCGCTACTGTATACAGCCTCGCTACTGTATATAGCCTCTCTACTGTATACAGCATCGCTACTGTATATAGCCTCGCTACTGTATACAGCCTCTCTACTGTATATAGCCTCGCTACTGTTATAGCCTTGCTACTGTATATAGCCTCTCTACTGTATACAGCATCGCTACTGTATACAGCCTCGCTACTGTATACAGCCTCTCTACTGTATATAGCCTCGCTACTGTTATAGCCTCGCTACTGTATATAGCCTCGCTACTGTATATAGCCTCGCTACTCTTGGTGAATGCTGTTTTTTAGTTAGCTGCACGACAGTATCAAAAATACATTTTGGATTGTTCTTATACTCCTAAATTAAATTGTAAAAATAGGATGATCGCGCAGCAGTGAGTGCTCTTCTATACTGCACAGTACTGTCTTTCCAAGCTAGTCGGAAGACTTCCAGTTTGGTGTAGCGCCATTTTCATTCCAATTTTCTGGAAGCTTGCGTCAGGGCTTTGGCATTTTCTGTATACCAGGGAGCTAGTTTCTTATGACAAATGTTTTCTGTTTTTAGGGGTGCAACTGCATTTAGGGTATTACGCAAGGTTAAATGTAGTTCCTCAGTTATGCTGTTAACCGATTTTTGTACTCTGACATCCTTGGGAAGGTGGAGGGAGTCTGGAAGGGCATCTAGGAATCTTTGAGTTGTCCGAGAATTTATAGCACGACTTTTGATGATCCTTGGTTGGGGTCTGAGCAGATTATTTGTTGTGATTGCAAACGTAATAATATGGTGGTCCGACAGTCCAGGATTATGAGGAAAAACATTAAGATCCACAATATTTATTCCATGGGACAAAACTAGGTCCAGAGTATGACTGTCACAGTGAGTGGGTCCAGAGACATGTTGGACAAAACCCACTGAGTCGATGATGGCTCCGAAAACTTTTCGGGGTGGGTCTGTGGACTTTCCATGTGAATATTATAGTCACCAAAAATTGTAATATTATCTGCCATGACTACAAGGTCCGATAGGAATTCAGGGAACTCAGTGAGGAACGCGGCCAGGAGGTCTATAAACAGTAGGTTTTAAAAAGTGATTGATTAGGCTGCATAGATTTCATACCTAGAAGCTCAAAAGACGAAAATGCAGTAAATTTTTTTTTTTTTTTTGTAAATTTAAATTTGCTATAGTAAATGCTAGCAGCATCTCCGCCTTTGTGGGATGCGCGGGGGATATGGTCACTAGTGTGCCGAGGAGGAGAGGCCTCATTTAACACAGTAAATTCATCAGGCTTAAGCCATGTTTCAGTCAGGTCAATCACATCAAGATTATGATCAGTGATTAGTTCATTGACTATAACTGCCTTGGAAGTGAGGGATTTGACATTAGGTAGCCCTATTTTGAGATATCACAAACTCTTCTTTCAATAATGGCAGGAATGGAGGAGGTCTTTATTCCAGCGAGGTTGCTTAGGCGGACACCGCCATGTTTAGTTTTGCCCAACCTAGATCGAGGCACAGACACGGTTTCAATGGGGATTGCTGAGCTGACGACACTGACTATGCTGGTGGCCGACTCCACTAAGCTGGCAGGGTGGCTAACAGCCTGCTACCTGGCCTGCACCCTATTTAGCAATGAATCTGCCGATAGGAACATCGAAAGACGCCTAATGGCTCTGTTAAACAAGGACAACCATATCTACATGCACAAACATCCATAGTGCGATCAGTATAACACAGAGCTTTCGAAATGACACAAAGCAGGACTACATTTATTTTCAAGTAATTAAAGAGCAGCAGTAAAAAAATAACAATATATACAGGGGGGTGCCGGTACAGAGTCAATGTGTGGGGGGCGCTGATTAGTTGCGGTAGTATGTACATGTATGTAGAGTTATTAAAGTGACTATGCATAGATGACAACAGAAAGTGGCAGTGAAGTGGGGAGGGGAAGGGTAATGCAAATAGTCTGGGTAGCCATTTGACTAGATGTTCAGTGGTCTTACGGCTTGGGGGTAGAAGCTGTTTGAAGCCTCTTGGACCAAGACTTGGCACTCCAGTACCGCTTGCCGTGCGGTAGCAGAGAGAACAGTCTATGACTAAGGTGGCTGGAGTCTTTGACAATTTTTAGGGCCTTCTTCTTACACAGCCTGGTATAGAGGTCCTGGATGGCAGGGAGCTTGGCCCCAGTGATGTACTGGGCCGTACGCTCTACCCTCTGTAATGCCTTGCGGTCGGAGGCCGAGCAGTTGCCATACCAGGCAGTGATGCAACCAGTCAGGATGCTCTCCATGGTGCAGCTGTAGAACCTTTTTAGGATCTGAGGACCCTTGCCAAATCTTTTCAGTCTCCTGAGGGGGAATAGGTTTTGTCGTGCCCACTTCACGACTGTCTTGGTGTGATGGACCATGTTAGTTTGTTGGTGATGTGGACACCAAGGAACTTGAAGCTCTCAACCAGGTCCAACGCAGCCCCATTGATAAGAATGGGGTCGTGCTCGGTCCTCTTTTTCCTGTAGTCCACAATCATCTACTTTGTCTTGATCACATTGAGGTAGAGGTTGTTGTCCTGGCACCACCCAGCCTGGTCTCTGACCTCCTCCCTATAGGCTGCCTCATTGTTGTAGGTGATCAGGCCTACCACTGTTGTGTCATCTGCAAATGTAATGATGGCGTTGGAGTCGTGCCTGGTCGTGCAGTCATGAGTGAACAGGGAGTACACGAGGGGGCTGAGCACGCACCCCTGAGGGGCCCCTGTGTTGAGGATTAGCGTGGCGGATGTGTTGTTACCCACACTTACCACCTGGGGGCGGCCCGTCATTCATATTGCACTGTACTGCCTTACCTATGTATTGTGAATCCATGAATTGGGAGTCTACTCATCGACACCCACAGAACAAATCTGTTTAGCGTTTACATAGAATGTCATATTTAATATTAGCATTGCAGCTCTTATTGTGGGACTTGACTACCCCATTTTATTGATCCACAATCCATAGGTAAGGTTGTGCAGTGCAATATGAATGTCAAATATACATAATAGTTTGACTGGTACGCTTAATGTGGCTCACTTCACAGTGGTTTCAGAATCCAGCAATATTGAGCTACGATGCTCATATTAGTGTAAACTCTTCACAGTTGTGTTCCGTGGGTGTCACTGATACCCCATTTCATGAATCCACAATTCATAGGTAAGGCTGTAGTGAATTATAAGTATACCACCAATGCAATTGTAAAATCTAATACATCCACAGTGCAATCAACTGATTTTTGTTGAATTTATATAACTTTCCAAACTTGTTTAACATTATCTAGTCTAAATATGGCAAGATTCCACTATTTGTATCAATGAAAATTAGGGACCTTTATTTTGAAGGTCGAACCGCAAATTCCACTATTGTGGCTAATCCTTATTTTGGCTAGCCTCACATAGGTTAGAGGACCGACTCGTTTGTGTTGGCTTGTTGCCAGGAGCGCGCAACGGTCAGATTTGAGCTGCATTCAGAGTCGCACTGTTAAAAAGTTCTACATGGTCTGATTAAGGTCTATTGACCGACATCTCAGCTACTATTAAAATAAATTAGAAGGAAGTGTGCCGAGTCTTTCTCCCGTTTCTCCAGTAGATTCTGCCTCATCTCTTATATATTGTTTTGTTGTAAACATGCTCATGCACTTTATCAATGTATATATTTGCGGCTGTGTGTACAACAGGTGACACGCACCCCATAGAGATAGAACACTCTAGTGCCCAGAAGCCCATTTTAGTATGGGCAGTGTCCATTGAGGACTTTCACCATTTTGAAGTAGTCAACTGGGTGGGACTAGCTATGAGTTAAGGAAGGATCATCAGGTGGAGATCAACCAATGAATTATACTCCTGAGCAAACATTCCATAACTGAAGGTGTCAGTAAATGTTTCCAACCTTTGCTTTATACCTGATCAAACACACTAGGTGACAGTGTGGACCCTTTCAGTTAGTTTGCCAACTCATAGAAGTAGAAAAAGCAGAAAACTGACTACTTCAATGG
This sequence comes from Oncorhynchus masou masou, assembly GCF_036934945.1. Taxonomy (NCBI): domain Eukaryota; kingdom Metazoa; phylum Chordata; class Actinopteri; order Salmoniformes; family Salmonidae; genus Oncorhynchus; species Oncorhynchus masou. Next base: position 10,919,445 of record NC_088243.1, on the reverse strand, counting down.
AGATGACCTCAATATACAATGATGCTCTGTCGAAATAAATATATGGCGCTCCCCCACCCATAGACTGGCTACGATAAACACTCATTATTTGGCGTCCATTGCATGTGGTGGTTGGTTCCAATTGGATTGCGATGAGGAAATACAAAATGTTCACAAACATGAGTTACATCAGACTTGGTAAGGATTTATAATTTAATTTCTAACTGATTAGAACTAATTCGACATACTGCTTATGTCAAATAGCAGAAGTTTTCATTCACAATGGGATGACAGAGCACACCTCGCTGGGACATCCAGTTTGACCATCTCAAACTGGCTACTAGTCCTGAATGTGGCATTGTGTACAGCATATAGTCACGCATATTTATATAGTCAAAGAACCTAAACGTTCCTGATCTGTCACGAATGTTGAATGTAATTGAACTTACTCAGCTGATTGACCGTGGGGCTGGGACCTCAATTATAACCTTTAGGTAAATGTCTGCAGCAACAATTTATGAAAAGTCTGCGCACCTACGAATGTAATGAGATTCAAAAAATTGGCGCACACCATAGATACGCATTTTCGCCGTTATAAATCAGAACAGTCTTAAAATTGTGTGAACGAGCTTTAAAACTCCGCATGGAAAACGCCCTCCATTCATTTTCCATTGTCACGTTCCCCTCCAAACATTTCATGAGGTTTAATTACGTGACGCATGAAAAAGTATGTCAATTTACTCAATTTACCTGGTAAAATAAAAAATACAAATAAATTATGAACTTGGTGGTGAATGTGCTGATGAGCTTGTTGTTGCTTTACAATAATATTATTCTGGTGACATAATGATTGATGCTTGGCTGCCATTTGACAAATACAAATAATATCGCTCTTATCCATAATAACATCATAATGTAGTCTACCCGCACTGTATCTGCGATCTATTGGCTGGAGCGCATGAGCCAACACCAGAGTGGGCACATTCGCTACAAAACTCAGAGTTGAAAATGCAATGAACCCCATTTAACTTGTATTTTTCATTTGGTACATGGGAATTTAACGGGAATGTATGTATGTGTACTACTTCATCGCGCACAGTTTTTTATCCACAACAAGTCAGTTTGATGGCAACACATCTCTGGTTGGATAATGCGCTTATTGATATATGCAGATTTTAGAATATTCGTATGAAAATCTGTCGCAAATTGGATGGAAACCTAGCTAATAACCAATGGCGTGTATTCATGGACGCCAGGTGCCCCCAAATATTTGACCCCCCCCCCAAAAAAATATATACAAGTCGGGAAGTTTACATACTTAGGTTGGAGTCATTAAAACTCGTATTTCAACCACTCAACACATTTCTTGTTAACTATAGTTTTGTCAACTCTGTTAGGACATCTACCTTGTGCATGACACAAGTAATTTTTCCAACAATTGTTTACAGACAGATTATTTCACTTATAATTCATTGTATCACAATTCCAGTGGCTCGGAAGTTTGCATACACTAAGTTGATTGTGCATTTAAACAGCTTGGAAAATTCCAGAAAATTATGTCATGGCTTTAGATGCTTCTGATAGGTTAATTTACATTATATGAGTCAGTTGGAGGTGTACCTGTGCCTCTTTGCTTGACGTCATGGGAAAATCAAAAGAAATCAGCCAAGACCTCAGAAAAAAAGTTGTAGACCTCCACAAGTCTGGTTCGTCCTTGGGAGCAATTTCCAAATGCCTGAAGGTACCACCTTCATCTGTACAAACAATTGTACGCAAGTATAAACACCATGGGACCACGCAGACGTCATACCGCTCAGGAAGGAGACGCGTTCTGTCTCCTAGAGATTAACTTACTTTGGTGCGAAAAGTGCAAATCAATCCCAGAACAACAGCAAAGGACCTTGTGAAGATGATGGAGGAAATGGGTACAAAAATATCTATATCCACAGTAAAACGAGTCCTATATCGACATAACCTGAAAGGCTTCTCAGTAAGGAAGAAGCCACTGCTGCAAAACCATAATTTAAAAAATGCCAGACTACAGTTTGCAACTGCACATGGGGACAAAGATCGGGAAGGCTTGCAAGCCGAAGAACACCATCCCAACCGTGAAGCATGGGGGTGGCAGCATCATGTTGTGGGGGTGCTTTGCTGCAGGAGGGACTGGTGCACTTCACAAAATAGATGGCATCATGAGGCTGGAAAATTGTGTGGATATATTGAAGCAACATCTCAAGACATCAGTCAGGAAGTTATAGCTTGGTCACAAATGGGTCTTCAAAATGGACAATGACCCCAAATAAACTTCCAAAGTTGTGGCCTCAATCCTGTAGAAAATGTGTGGGCAGAACTGAAAAAAGAATGAGGAGTGGGAGTCCCCGGTGCACAACTGAGCAAGAGAACAAGTACATTAGAGTGTCTAGTTTGAGAAACAGACACCTCACAAGTCTTCAACTGGCAGATTCATTAAATAGTTATCGCAAAACACCAGTCTCAACGTCAAGTGAAGAGACGACTCCGGGATAAAAGAGTGCTTTCGATAACTATTTTTTGCAATTATAATTTATGTTTTTTTCCATCTGTTTTAAGTGGCAACCTATCATATTGTGTTGTGCATACTTTTTTATCTTCTCATGATCAAGGTAGCCTACTACGTATAAGCATTGGTTTGTTCCTAATTTAGTTTTGAACAAAAACAGTCTCATATGCAAGATATATATTTTTGTCATATATCATCAAAGAAATGATATGAAAGTATATATCATATGGATGACCATATATTTAAAAAAATATGTCCATTGCAAAAGTTGAACGCACTGACTAAGTCGCTCTGTCTAGAGTGTCTGCTTAATGTAATTGTAAAAGTGGTAGCCTAACACACGAGGCTGCTGAGGGGAGAACAGCTCATAACAATGGCAGAACGGAGCAAATGGAATGGCATCAAACACCTGGAAACAATTTGTTTGATACTATTCCGCTCCAGTCATTACCACGAGCCCGTTCTCCACCAACGTCCTGTGTAGCCTACCATCCACATATCTAACTCGGGGAGGCAGGGTAGCCTAGTGGTTAGAGCATTGGACTTGTAGCCGGAAGGTTGCAAGTTCAAACCCCTGAGCTGACAAGGTACAAATCTGTCATTCTGCCTCTGAACAGGCAGTTAACCCACTGTTCCTAGGCCGTCATTGAAAATAAGAGTTTGTTCTTAACTGACTTGCCTGGTTAAATAAAATAATTATTTTTTTGTATTCCCAGGTTAATTGTGACCCGCCCTGAATTCTACTCAAAATGTGTTCCATTCCTGGATTGCCAATTCCAGGATCCCAAGTCACAGTTCTCATTACAAGGGTAAACCTAAATCCTATCTGTTCTCTGGTGGAATTGTGGGGAAACTTTGATCAACAAAGGCAACATGCTTACCAGCAAATGAGAAGGGGAGTTCAGATTCCCAGACAGAGGTTTTGTGAATCAGAAGGAAACCCTGGAGACTTGTGTCTAGCTCATCTGAATGTAACCTGGCACAGAGCTAGGATACTTTCTAGACATGGGCATCATTACAATGTGTTTCTCATTGATGAAGGGAGAGCTCATGTTGCTACAAACAACACCTTAGCATGGGGTCAGAATGACTGTTTTCTTTTACCTCCAGAAGTGGAGTTCTGTGTTCTTGCCAATGTATCCCCCTTATCCCATGAAAACAAATGGACTCCAACAGCCTCCGATTTTTTGGAGTCTCTTTGCGGCAAAACGGTCAATGGAATGGTTCAGGATGTATTGATGCCAGACAGAACAGTCCTCCTTAATATTCCGATCATTAACAAACATATGTATGAAGTCGGCTTTGCCAGAAAACTCCCCAGTGACAAGTTCAAACAACTTGTTCTATCGTCTCTGAACTTTCCAAAGAGTCAGGTCTCCTCCACGGAGACATTGCCACCTACAGTGTCACACAAACGGACTGATACTGGGAGAGAAATTGAGAAGTTTCAACAATTCTTCTATCCAGAACTGCTAACAGACTTCATTGAGACTGTGGAAGTTACAGAGGTGATAAACCCACACCGTATCTTCTGCAAACTCTCAATTTTCTCTCAGGAGCTGAAGAAACTCTCTGAGCAGATTAATGAATACTATGAAGGAAGATCTACTTTTTGCAAGGCCAGACAGACTGCCTCAGGTGCTCCATGTGCAGCAAGAGGGAGCAATGGCAAGTGGTATCGATCTCTGCTACAGCAGGACATTGGATCAGAGAGTGCTGTGAAAGTACTACTTGTCGATAATGGGAAGACGGACTTTGTCCATGTGGTTGACATCAGACCACTGCCTGCCAAGTTCTTCAGAATGCCAGTTGTAACTTATGTTTGCTCCCTCCACGGTATTGAGGACAGAGGCATTGGATGGACAGTGGATGAAATCAAGTATCTGAAATCTGTGCTGCTGCACAAGACTGTCATTGCCAAATTTGAATATCACAACTTGTCAGAGGGCATCAACTGTGTGACACTCTATGGAGACGACAATGTAAACATCAACAATCTTTTTGGAGTGAAAGAAAGATGTCTTCTGGAGTCAGAGAGGCCTCCACCACGAGTCACAGAGGAAAGCTTTGCCACAGACATACAAAACAGTGTGCATCCCCTTACCACTCCACACTTTCCATCAGCAACAGAGACTGTCCTCAATGAACATTGGTTCCAGGTAGGAATCACCTTGGAAGTCAAAGTATCTTGCATTGAAAGTCCGGCAAAATTCTGGTGCCAGATGGCACAGGAGAGTACAAGTCTTCAGATCCTTATGCAAGAAATGCAGTATCATTATACTTCCAGTCCTCCACAGCAAATTGATGGAGACATTTGTGTTGCTCTGCATCATGACAATGGTATGTGGTACAGAGCACGGATTGTTGAGAATGATCAGTCTCCCCATGTAGATGTGCGGTTCATAGATTACGGACAAACCAGGCGTGTCTCTCTGCAGGACTTGCGCCCCCTGGACCCAGTGTTTCGAAGACTGAAGACCCAGGCCTTTCAGTGTTTCCTGCAGAATCTGAACAGTCCTACAAGTCCTGCTCCAGCAGAGTGGAGTGATGCTGCCTCATCGGAGTTCCAGAAGTTTGTAGAGTCAGCAGTGGAATCTAATGTAGGATTGAAATGCACCATACATGCAGTCATGCGTGACACCCAAGGCTTGGTGATTAATATGGTAGATATTGAAACACCAGTTCAAAGCGCATGCAAACTTCTGGTTCAGAAAGGAGTAAAGGCCCCAGCACCTCTAAAATCTCCTCCACTTTCTTCTGCCCCGCCCGACACGGAAAACTTCTCATTACACAACATTGAAGTTGGAGGGAAAGAGAAGGTGTGGATAACTAGTGCAAAAAGTGTTGCTCACTTCTATGGCCAGCTTGAAAGAAATTCTCATGTGAATGACAAATTGACAAAAGATCTTCAACATTTTTGCCACCAACCACTGCAGAGCACAAACTGTCCTCAATCACTAGAAATGGTTTGTTTTGCTAAATACACTGATAACCAGTGGTACAGAGGACAGATTAAAGCAACACATCCAACCCTTGAGGTTCACTTTGTGGATTATGGGGACACAGTCACATTGAGTCAATCAGACATCCTTCCCTGTCCTGTAGAAGCCGTCTCGCTCATGTCAGTTCCTGTGCAAGCTGTTCCATTTGGACTCTTTGGTGTTCCAGAAGATGTATCCCAAGAGGTCAACCGCTGGTTTGAAAAGCATGCCACAGACCTGCGCTTTACTATCATAGTGGTGGCTAAAGACTCTGGTGGAAAGCTTTTAGTTGAACTGTATGACGGAACAACACATATAAATGAGATGGTGAGAGAGAAGCTAAAAGAGGCGAGACCGGGAAAAGAAATAATTTTAGTCCAATCGCCTTCTCTGAGCTCTAAACTATCAACTACTTCAAGATGCACAGATCAATTTCAGACCAAATGTAATTTGCCAGAATGTGTGCCAATGCCAACATCTCAGGATTGGGCTGCGAGGGGGACGGTAATAAAGCACAGTAGCACTGCAATGTGTTTCACATCTCCGCAAAGAAGAGCTGGACAGTCTACTCCTCATCAGCAGTCACTGTTGGACAAACCTGAAAAGAAGCCCATGGTTGAACATGACGGACAGATGTGTCGTTTCTCCAAACTCACAGACCTTCCCTCAAGATCCTTGAAACCAGGGTTGGTAACAGAGGTGTATGTTTCACACTGTAACAGCCACTCTAGTTTCTTCATTCAGTTGACAAAGGATGAAGATGATATATTCTCTCTTGTGGAGGAACTAAATGGCTCACAGTCATCTTGTGATGCCACTCCAGTTGACTTGAACGAACTGCAGCTCGGTGACTTGGTGAATGCGGAGTATCCCGAAGACAGCTCATGGTATCGTGCAGTTGTTAGGCGCAAACCTGGGAATGGTACCGTTCATGTTGAATTCATAGACTTTGGAAATGAAGCAATTATTCCATCCGTGAAAGTGAAACAACTCGACAAGCAGTTCATAGAATATCCCAGGTTCAGTACTCACTGTGTACTTAGTAGAATAACTAATGCTAACAACAAAGAGACATGGGAGGAAGATGTCACATCGATGATCAAAAAGGCTACAACAACAGAAAACGCTGAGAAGAAACTGGCATGCACATTCATGAAGGAGACCGGATCAGTTTGGGAGGTCAGTCTAGAAGATCAAGGTATTGTGTTGGCACATTCGTTAGTTGAAGCTAGTCAAACAGGCAGAGCAGATGTATCACAACTGTCTTGTTCAGGTGAAAACACGATTCCCCTGCTGTACAAGAAGCCAAGCGTTTCCCAAAACCAGGCTTTAGATGTCTATGCATCCTCTATAGTTGCACCTAACTACTTCTGGTGTCAACATGCAAACTCTGAGGAACTTTACAGGATCTCAAGAATTGTTCAAGAGTTTGTAAACTCTGCCCTGCAGGACCCTGTCCTAATGGATACCCTGAACCCCAGAAGTCCTTGTCTGGCTTTCTTTGCTGAAGACAACCAATGGTATCGAGCTCAGATCATTCACAAAACTAATGATCTTTTCACTGTTCTTTTTGTGGACTATGGAAATGAGTCCGAAGTTGATCTCAAGGCGATAAGGTCAATTCCACCTCTGCTACTAGAGAGCACCCCTCAGGCCTTCCTGTGTTCTCTGGCTGGAGTTGAGCACCCAGAAGGCGCCTGGGATAACAACACTGTTGATGAGTTTTACCAGCTTATCGTTGACAAACCACTGAAAGTTACAGTTCAGAAAATGTATAATGATCTGGAAAGTCTCCCCACACAATACCAGGTCAAAGTGGAGTGTGAGGAGCATGTTATCAACGACTTGATGAGGAGTTACTTGCATTGCTCTGATTTGCATGTCCACAGCAAAACAGAGTGTGCTGACGAGCTCTTCTCCTCTGACATGACCATTTCAAATGAAACCTTGAACCGGTCTGAGTATAAACGTCTTACACAAGAAATAACTCCCAAATTGAATTACACTGAGGTTCCAGTGATGGATAGATCACCAAGCATCACGCAATGTTCAGGAGACACTCTGGCAGTCAGGACAATCTCTTATAATGGTCTTGCAGGAGTCTCCTCAAGTGGATCCAATGTTCCTTCCGAGAGTGTCCCCAAACTTGAAACTCTTCCAAAACGATCAATAAAACCAGGTTGGGAAGCAGATGTCTATGTTTCACAATGCAACAGTCCATCAAGTTTCTTTGTTCAATTAGTAGAGGATGAAAAGTGTCTGTTCTCTCTTGTGGAAAGTCTCAATTCTGACCAATCAGATGGTGTTGCACTCAAGAACGTTGCCAATCCGCAGCCAGGGGATCTGGTGAAATCTGAGTTTCCAGATGACTGTTCCTGGTATCGTGCAGTCGTTCTAGAAACAAATGGAGAAGACAAAATTCATGTGCAATACATAGACTTTGGTAATGAAGCATCCATTTCACCCCTCAAGGTTTGCAGGCTGGACACCCAGTTCCTGGAGCACCCAAGATTTAGCATCCATTGTTCTTTAAGTGGACTTGTGGACACTAAATACAAAGGATTGGAGCAGGAAATTAGTTGCCAGTTCAAAAAAGTTGCAGGTGCGGACAGTGCAAGGAAATGGGAATGTAAGTTCATCAAAGACACCGGATCCACTTGGGAGGTCTGTCTGGACCAGAACATCATACTAACAGATTCACTAAATATGTGTTGTTCAGCTGGAGACTCTGCTCACCTTGGCCGACAAAGCCCAAGTTCTGGATCTTTGCCATCCCAGATAGAGAGGAGTGACAGAGAACATAATACATTGCTGCAATTCTGGAAACTGGATATATTCCTGGGACAGACTTTGGATGTGTACGCCTCCTCCATAGCGGGCCCTGGTTATTTCTGGTGCCAGTATGCAAACTCTGAGGAGCTTGCTGAAATCTCTAAAGTGTGTCAGCTCATTGGAAACTCTGAGCATAAGGACACAGTCCTCATGTCTACCCTGAGCCCTGGAAGCCTTTGTCTGGCTCTCTTTGCCGAAGACGAGCAATGGTATCGAGCTCAGATTGTTAGCAAAATGGATGTTATCTCTGTTGTCTTTGTGGATTATGGAAATGAGTCAGAAACTGATTTGAAGTCTTTGAAGTCTGTTTCACCTCAGCTACTAGAACACCCTCCTCAGGCCTTTCTGTGTTCCCTCGCTGAATTTGAGAACTCAGAAGGCAGCTGGGATGACAATGCCCTTGATGGGTTTTATGAGCTCCTTGCTGATAAGCCGCTGAAAGTGACAGTTCAGGACATGGACAATAATAACAAGCTCCCCATTCCTCAGTACCAAGTGAAAGTAGAGTGTGAGGAGCTGATTGTGAATGACTTCATGAAGACTTGCTGGAGAAGCTCCCCCACCGAGTCTCAATCAGGTTTGTAAATGTTCTCAACTTTTTATTGAGAGTTGTACAGTGATCCACTTCTGAGTAAAGGGTATGTAGTATTTCACTGATGTCTCCATAGAATGCTTGTGAGTTAATTTGAACTCTTCGCTTTTTGTTCTGTTGACGGTTACCTGTGCTTCAGATTAAGTTTTTAAACTTTTGAATTCTAATATTGTTTAGTAATACTACTAAACATACATACATACATACATACATACATACATACATACATACATTTCAAATGTTAAACTTTATTATCCCATTGGGAATTTTAGTTTGCAAATAAAAAATAATGCCCCACATTGTAAAGACAAAATCAATCAATAATCTCAAGTCAATCATTAGTATACATTATATGCATGTACATTATAAATAATGTAAATTCATGTTTCTTCCCTTTCAGAGGAAGCGGCTAATCATTGTCACTGTCAACTGGAAGAAACTGATGATTGAATCTGGTTTGGTCAGATTTTAGTCCTAATTTGCATCAAGACTTTAGAAGTGATGAAGTTGTTGGATCCACAAGATTGTATATGTTAGCACATTGTAGACATTAATGGCTGCAAACAAATCTACAGGGGTGGCAGGTAGCCTAGCGGTTAAGAGCGTTTGGTCAGTATCCGAAAAGTCACTAGTTCGAATCCCCGAGCGAACTAGGTGATATCTGTTAACAAGCCCTTCAGCAAGGCATTTTACCCTAATTGCTCCTGTAAGTCTCTCTGGACGAGCGTCTAATAAAATGTAAGAAAATGTGACTATTTTCAGATTCAAAATACCATGTAATGTTTTTGTACCTGTTTGAATATGTTATGTGGTGAATGATCTTGATTGAATGATCTTGTTTTATTTGTGGTGTCTGGGATTCCCACTTGTTGTTTCTCCCCCCAAACGTTTACATTTGGAGTTTTCCTATGCCAGTGATCTGTGTTATCTTTGTCCATGTGACTGACTAGTTTTCAATATAACTGCTACTAAACTTAATGCACTTGGAAACAACAGGTTTTGAAAAGCTTGTAGATGGGAATTTCAAAGAATGTTTCAATGACCGTGTTAGTATCTGTCTTGGAATGTCATGACATTGTACCTCGTTTGGAATTAAAAGCAATAAAATGGGACTGAATGCATTATCAAAATTATTGTTTGTAGTTTTATACTCAAGTTCAAATAGCCTACTTTTGGTCAGTTTGTTGCCATAATTGTCAAACATTTTTGCATAGTAGTCATGTATGAATTAGATTTCCCTTTCACGATTAGAAGGATCAATTAACCCAAATCCAATTCTGCCTTGAACCAGGAAGTTTTACTTCCTCCTTCCTGCACCAATCTAATTTTAATCCTTGAGGGAGGAGTGTACAAGTAAACACATCAGGAAGTAAAAACGAATTGGGAATTGAGCTAATGTGTAAACCCCCCCCAGTCCACCAGTGGGCAAACATACTTACTGGTTCATTTTTGCCCTGCTGATGGGTCAGTTTTGCATTTCCCCACTAATGGTTAAGGGTTGGGGAAGGGGAAGCTGATGCTGTAAGACAACCCTCTTGTTTTGTTGAATGTTGCTTGGCAACCTCTTTTTTTCCCCCCCAATCGTTAGAAATGACAGAGTTGCACCAGGCAGCTGCTGCTGGAGACTTTGATCTAGTGGAGGAGATTCTGAACAAGAAGAAATGTAACCCCAATCACAGAGACATAGACTGGAACTACAAGACACCGCTTCATTGGGCAGCAGCCAAAGGTAGTTGTCTTTAGAAGGTTTGTGTCCACTAAACAAGAGGGCTGCATTCAGCAGGGTATAATGTTGTGGAACTTTAAGCTAGAAATATATTATAGAACAAACATATAGAACAAACATGCTGTTTTATAGAATGATGTGCTGTTTTATAGAACAAACATGCCTCTCTGACATGTAGAATAAGGAATCACATGGGTTCTGTTTGACATGTCTATTTGCAACGTTCCACAACGTTTACCTACTGAAGATGGTGCCCTATTCCCTATATAGTGCACTTCTTTTGAACAAATTTGTGCACTATTTAAGGAATAGAGTGCCATTTGGGGACACATCATTTATCAAATAATGCTTATTATGAACTGCATTGTGTGACTCTTTCTTGTGTTTTATTTTTTAAATACGTTATTGTCACATTTAGTCCCTGTTTTCCAGGACAGACAGAGACTGTTAGAATTCTGGTGGAGCACGGAGCCAGAGCCTGCCTGAGAACTGATAGTGGATGGACACCTGCCCACTTTGCAGCCGAGGCTGGGAGACTTGGAGTGCTGCGCCTGCTCCACTCATTACACGCCCCCATAGACAAAGAGGACTTCTCTGGTGATAAACCAGTAAGAATAGCAGAAGTCTATGGACATAATGACTGTGTTCGATTTCTTGAAAGGTATGTATTGTCAGTGGTGAAAAGTACCCAATTGTCATACTTGAGTAAAAGTAAAGATACATTATTTAATTAACCTTTATTTAACCAGGCAAGTCAGATAAAAACAAATTCTTATTTTCATGATGGCCTAGGAACAGTGGGTTAACTGCCTGTTCAGGGGCAGAACGACAGATTTGTACCTTGTAAGCTCGGGGATTCAAACTTGCAACCTTTTCATTACTAGTCCAATGCTCTAACCACTAGGCTACCCTGCCGCCCCTCATAGAAAATGACATAAGTGAAAGTCAGCCAGTGAAATACTATGTGAGTAATAGTCTAAAGTATTTGGTTTTAAATATACTTTAGTATAGAAAGTAAATGTAATTGCAAAAATATACTTAAGTATCAAAAGTATAAATAAAGTAAAAGTATAAATAATTTCAAACTGCTTATATTAAGCAAACCAGACGGCACAATTGTCTTTGTTCTTTAATTTACACACTACAACACGCAGACATAATTTACAAACAAAGCATTTGTGTTTAGTAGGGACGACCAAGGATGTGAGTGGACCGTTTTCATGTACTGCTAAGCATTCAACATGTAACAGGTACTTTTCGGTGTCAGGGAAAATGTATGGAGTAAAAAGTACTTTATTTTCTTTAGGAATGTAGTGAAGTAAAAGTTGTCAGAAATATAAATAGTAAAGTAATGTACAGATACCTCCAAAAACTACTGAAGTAGTACTTTAAACTATTTTAATTAAGTACTTTACACCACTGTGTTTCGTATATTTATAGTATATTTATTCAATTTCGATGATTTAAAAAATATATTTTTCTTTTACTCTGCTCTGACACATTTAACATACATTTAAGTCATTTAGCAGACGCTCTTATCCAGAGCGACTTACAAATTGGACACGCAAACGTTTACTGCTGTGGTTAATTGATTCTCGTCTCCTAAAAATGTGGGTAATGAATTGTGATTGATATTAGAATAACTTTCCCTCTTAACAGACTTCTTTTAAGTGTAGTTTAAGTACAGTAAATACCACTGCTCCACAGCTTCATTTCTATTATGTCTAAGGGGATATGTGTGATGTGTGATGTCGTACATGTCATTATTTATTTCTGCATCATGCACAATAATATATGATTCACTGCTTTATTTGAATGATGTGTGAGGGGATCAATGGCCGTGTCCGAATACCGTTGGCCTGCTTGCGTTCTTAGTAGTAGTCATTTTGGGTGTACGAAAAAAACGTGAATAGTAAAATGTGAAATTCAGTAGGCTTTAATTGCCAGGATGTCATACTCTTTCGGCTTTGCATCTAGTCAGGGACCGACTTAGTGATTTGGAGACTCCAGACAGAGGCCAGTATGAGACCCCCCCCCCTCCCTCAACTGTAAAAATGTTACCTTTTAATGTGAACCAGTCATGTTTTCATTTGACGATTCCCTTCAAAAAGTAGGGCACTTTGGCATGTTCATCCCAAAAGAATTCCAGCCTCTGAACTGTGAACACGCCCGTTTTCCTTCAATTCCAGCCTCTGAACTGTGAACACGCCCGTTTTCCTTCAATTCCAGCCTCTGAACTGTGAACACGCCCGTTTTCCTTCAATTCCAGCCTCTGAACTGTGAACACGCCCGTTTTCCTTCAATTCCAGCCTCTGAACTGTGAACACGCCCCTTTTTCCTTCAATTCCAGCCTCTGAACTGTGAACACGCCCTTCAATTCCAGTTTTCCTTCAATTCCAGCCTCTGAACTGTGAACACGCCCGTTTTCCTTCAATTCCAGCCTCTGAACTGTGAACACGCCCGTTTTCCTTCAATTCCAGCCTCTGAACTGTGAACACGCCCGTTTTCCTTCAATTCCAGCCTCTGAACTGTGAACACGCCCGTTTTCCTTCAATTCCAGCCTCTGAACTGTGAACACGCCCGTTTTCCTTCAATTCCAGCCTCTGAACTGTGAACACGCCCGTTTTCCTTCAATTCCAGCCTCTGAACTGTGAACACGCCCCTTTTTCCTTCAATTCCAGCCTCTGAACTGTGAACACGCCCGTTTTCCTTCAATTCCAGCCTCTGAACTGTGAACACGCCCGTTTTCCTTCAATTCCAGCCTCTGAACTGTGAACACGCCCGTTTTCCTTCAATTCCAGCCTCTGAACTGTGAACACGCCCGTTTTCCTTCAATTCCAGCCTCTGAACTGTGAACACGCCCGTTTTCCAGCAATTCCAGCCTCTTCAACCAGCCTCTGAACTGTGAACACGCCCGTTTTCCTTCAATTCCAGCCTCTGAACTGTGAACACGCCCGTTTTCCTTCAATTCCAGCCTCTGAACTGTGAACACGCCCGTTTTCCTTCAATTCCAGCCTCTGAACTGTGAACACGCCCGTTTTCCTTCAATTCCAGCCTCTGAACTGTGAACACGCCCGTTTTCCTTCAATTCCAGCCTCTGAACTGTGAACACGCCCGTTTTCCTTCAATTCCAGCCTCTGAACTGTGAACACGCCCGTTTTCCTTCAATTCCAGCCTCTGAACTGTGAACACGCCCGTTTTCCTTCAATTCCAGCCTCTGAACTGTGAACACGCCCCTTTTTTCCTTCAATTCCAGCCTCTGAACTGTGAACACGCCCGCCCTTCAATTCCAGCCTCTGAACTTGAACACGCCCGTTTTCCTTCAATTCCAGCCTCTGAACTGTGAACACGCCCGTTTTCCTTCAATTCCAGCCTCTGAACTGTGAACACGCCCGTTTTCCTTCAATTCCAGCCTCTGAACTGTGAACACGCCCGTTTTCCTTCAATTCCAGCCTCTGAACTGTGAACACGCCCGTTTTCCTTCAATTCCAGCCTCTGAACTGTGAACACGCCCGTTTTCCTTCAATTCCAGCCTCTGAACTGTGAACACGCCCGTTTTCCTTCAATTCCAGCCTCTGAACTGTGAACACGCCCGTTTTCCTTCAATTCCAGCCTCTGAACTGTGAACACGCCCGTTTTCCTTCAATTCCAGCCTCTGAACTGTGAACACGCCCGTTTTCCTTCAATTCCAGCCTCTGAACTGTGAACACGCCCGTTTTCCTTCAATTCCAGCCTCTGAACTGTGAACACGCCCGTTTTCCTTCAATTCCAGCCTCTGAACTGTGAACACGCCCGTTTTCCTTCAATTCCAGCCTCTGAACTGTGAACACGCCCGTTTTCCTTCAATTCCAGCCTCTGAACTGTGAACACGCCCGTTTTCCTTCAATTCCAGCCTCTGAACTGTGAACACGCCCGTTTTCCTTCAATTCCAGCCTCTGAACTGTGAACACGCCCGTTTTCCTTCAATTGTCTTGGGATGAAAGCGGTGCAGGAGCGGACTTTTTTTCCAAGTCGGTCCATTAGACAGAAATTCCCAAATTACATTATGCTATAGAGACACCTGATTATTCTCTGCTAAGGTTTCATACACATTTTGACAGATGGAATTTCATGACTTTTCGATGACTTCCCATGACTTTTAACCAAATTTCCATGACCAATAATTGGTGGTATCTATATAGCCTACATGAAAGTCTGCATAAATGTGGTATTGACACTAGAAGGCTGCTGTTCACTGATCCCATGTAGATCTACTATCTCCTGCCATTGTGCATAGCATGGAAGCTATTTGTCAATGAGGCAATGTTTTGGAAAAATTACGTCCTCGGGAATTATACTGAACATAAATGCAACATGCAATAATTTGAAAGATTTTACTGCGATAACAGTTCATAAGGAAATCAGTCCATTGAAAAACAGTCATTAAGCCATAATCTATGGATTTCACATGACTGGGAATACAGATACAGTATGCATCTGTTGGTCACAGATACCTTAAATAAAGGTAGGGGCGTGGATCATAAAACCAGTCCGTATATTGTGTGACCACCATTTGCCTCATGCAGTGCAACACATCTCCTTCGCATAGAGTTGATCAGGCTATTGATTGTGGCCTATGAAATGTTGTCCCACTCCTCTTTAATGGCTGTGCGAAGTTGCTGATATTGGCGGGAACTGGAACACGCTGTCGTACACGTCGATCCAGAGCATCCCAAACATGCTCAATAAGTGACATGTCTGGTGAGTATGCAGGCCATGAAAGAACTGGGACATTTTCAGCTTCCAGGAATTGTGTACAGATCCTTGCAACATGGGCCTGTGCATTATCATGCTGAAACATGAGGTGATTGCAGCGGATGAATGACACAACAATGGGCCTCAGGATCTTGCCACGGTATCTCTGCATTCAATTTGCCATCGATGAAATGCATTTGTGTTCGTTGTCCGTTGTTTATGACTGCCCATACAATAACCCCACCATGGGCCACTCTGTTCACTATGTTGCCATCAGCAAACTACTCGCCAACACATGCTATCAGACAGAGTGCATAAAAAAAACAAGTTTAGTGTGGAATTACCTGTATGCTTTAAAAAAAAGTAGAAATGAATTATTGACATCCATTCATTTTTCGGCTCTGTACTGGGTTACTATCAGATGAGTCCCGTGACACTTGTTGGGTCATATTAGTGTGTAGCCCAAATGCTACAGTCGTTTGTGAGAAGATCCATTTTCGGGATGTTTCTTGGACTGATGAACACCGCTGTCGCTCTGCAACCTTCCACCACAAATGCGGAAGGCCGACTTTGGCGCATCATAGACAATAAAGTGGCGGATACCGGGGATTGAGACACAGCCCATACAAAAAAACATATCTCTAGTTTAACAGATGGATTTTAAAAATATTTATTGCAGCTGATAATCAGATGAGGTAATGATGCTTTCAATACAACATGTGGAAAAAAAACTAGGTCAAATCATGACGTCTGTGATTTTCAGGTTGAAGCTCTAGAAAGAGGCCTGAGTTACCGAGTTGGATGACCGTTCAAAAAGATCTTTCCCAGTCGGAGCTCGTTCTTTTTTCCCTCCAGTTTCCAGTTGTCTTTCCTTGAATGCATTGAAGTCGGTTGTCAGAGATTTCCGAGTTGTTTTGAACGCGGTATAAGAGGATGTGCTGAACCACAATTAACTAATGAATGAACTAATGTCAGGAAGCAATGCAATTACGCATTAGATGACGCATTCTCAGTAAGGGTGAGTGAGTATAGCAGCGTATGTTAATATTAGTTGTTTAGTGCATAAATGTTTACTAAACAGTATGTTCTAAATCCTATGTAGTATGATTAGGACGCGTGCAGTTTTAGTCAGTAGCCTAGTAGGCAAGACCGATTTCGGACACGGCCATCATTGTAGATTCCCAAATTGAACTATATTCCCTTCCCATGGCTCTGGTCAAAAGTAGTGCACTTTGTAAGGAGTAGTGTTACTTTTAGGATGCAAGCCCATGTTTGTTATGTGCAGTAGATTACTTCCTGAATGTGATTGTCTGCATCATATTTCAGTGCAGAGCCAGAGTGCAGGACCTACCGCCAGATGGCAGTGTTAAACAGCTTTCCCTTGGACGACACGGACAAGGAATGGGAGGAGCAGAGAAGATTGGAACTAAACAGGACTGCAAAACAAGGGATTACCACACCTCATTAACAAAAACATTATTGGGAAAACAGCTAATATAGTTTACCCGAACCAATTTTTAAAATGTTACACCACGAAGCCCTAGTTGCATTTGGCAGAAAAATACAGACATTACATACATTTCATTGGCCATACAGTATGAAAAACTGTTCTGGACACTTACGATAGATACAAACAGGTGTAGGTTATACATTATGCAATTCATTTTCCAAATGATTAATTCCTGTTATGTAATTTTCCATTCTACATAACATCTAATATATAGGCTATATTACAACAGAAAAATAAGGCCACAATTCTAATAAATGATACATGTAGGACATTGCACATACTTTCTCAGTGTCAGAATTTCAGTTGATTAGTATGGGGTTTAAATTAGATGTAACCTAAGCCTAGATGAATAAACAGTATAGATATACAACGTATCTAAAAAAAAAAAAGAAACAATTGTCAAAATGGATTAAAATATCATTTCGTCTTCATCGTGGATGCCAGTTTGGAACTTTCACTCACTGCTGATTGTACCTGCTGGTGAAGAGTGAAATAGATAAATAATCAATTAGCTATGACATTACATCCAGTTGGTTTAGACAAATAAATTGTGATTTGTAAACTCACTTTTAGGTTGAAATATTTCAGTAGTGCAACACGAATCTGTTTGGAAGGAATACATATTTTTTTATTTTAATGGGTTTTTGTTTTGCTACATATTTCAGTCTCATTCATCAGGTATTGTTGCCTGGTTTCCCATCCACATCACTCCAGCCAAACGCCACACCCACTAATGTTTCTTCTCCAACCGAGTGGGTGCGTTCAGTTAGATTAAACTTTTGCATGGTTGTGTAAACAGTTTGTACTGAATGACACGTTTCCCCAAAATGTTCTCGAACTGACTGAGGTATGTTTTCTCTGTTTGGTGGGTGCGGTGTGGCTTGAAGCAATAAGTGATATATTTACAGGCCAGCAGCCATGCTGACAGCATTTCCCAACCCACAACCCAATAAATTATTTGATATTGAGATAAAAACGGCTGTATTGGACCTTTTTTCAGTAGCTTACCGGTTTTTCTCCAAAATATGCAGTGAGTAGAATGAAGAGACCCTGTAAGAGATTTAAAACAACAATATTAAAACCTTGTGACCTGAAGAAGCAAAAGATGTCACGTCTACTCCTACTCCCCCCCTCCTGCGTTAGACGTCGTCTACTCCTCCCCTCCTGCGTTAGACGTCGTCTACTCCTCCCCTCCTGCGTTAGACGTCGTCTACTCCTCCCCTCCTGCGTTAGACGTCGTCTACTCCTCCCCTCCTGCGTTAGACGTCGTCTACACCTCCCCTCCTGCGTTAGACGTCGTCTACTCCTACTCCTCCCCTCCTGCGTTAGACGTCGTCTACCCCTCCCCTCCTGCGTTAGACGTCGTCTACCCCTCCCCTCCTGCGTTAGACGTCGTCTACCCCTCCCCTCCTGCGTTAGACGTCGTCTACCCCTCCCCTCCTGCGTTAGACGTCGTCTACCCCTCCCCTCCTGCGTTAGACGTCGTCTACCCCTCCCCTCCTGCGTTAGACGTCGTCTACTCCTACTCCTCCCCTCCTGCGTTAGACGTCGTCTACTCCTCCCCTCCTGCGTTAGACGTCGTCTACTCCTCCCCTCCTGCGTTAGACGTCGTCTACTCCGCCCCGCCTGCGTTAGACGTCGTCTACACCTCCCCTCCTGCGTTAGACGTCGTCTACTCCGCCCCGCCTGCGTTAGACGTCGTCTACTCCTACTCCTCCCCTCCTGCGTTAGACGTCGTCTACTCCTCCCCTCCTGCGTTAGACGTCGTCTACTCCTCCCCTCCTGCGTTAGACGTCGTCTACTCCGCCCCGCCTGCGTTAGACGTCGTCTACACCTCCCCTCCTGCGTTAGACGTCGTCTACTCCGCCCCGCCTGCGTTAGACGTCGTCTACCCCTCCCCTCCTGCGTTAGACGTCGTCTACTCCTACTCCCTCCCTCCTGCGTTAGACGTCGTCTACTCCTCCCCTACTGCGTTAGACGTCGTCTACTCCTACTCCTCCCCTCCTGCGTTAGACGTCGTCTACCCCCCTCCTGCGTTAGACGTCGTCTACTCCTCCCCTCCTGCGTTAGACGTCGTCTACCCCCCCTCCTGCGTTAGACGTCGTCTACTCCTACTCCTCCCCTCCTGCGTTAGACGTCGTCTACTCCTCCCCTCCTGCGTTAGACGTCGTCTACCCCCCCTCCTGCGTTAGACGTCGTCTACTCCTCCCCTCCTGCGTTAGACGTCGTCTACTCCTCCCCTCCTGCGTTAGACGTCGTCTACTCCTCCCCTCCTGCGTTAGACATCGTCTACCACCCCACCCCCTGCGTTAGACGTCGTCTACTCCTCCCCTCCTGCGTTAGACGTCGTCTACTCCTACTCCTCCCCTCCTGCGTTAGACGTCGTCTACTCCTACTCCTCCCCTCCTGCGTTAGACGTCGTCTACTCCTACTCCTCCCCTACTGCGTTAGACGTCGTCTACTCCTACTCCTCCCCTCTTGCGTTAGACGTCGTCTACTCCTCCCCTCCTGCGTTAGACGTCGTCTACCCCCCCCTCCTGCGTTAGACGTCGTCTACTCCTCCCCTCCTGCGTTAGACGTCGTCTACTCCTCCCCTCCTGCGTTAGACGTCGTCTACCACCCCCCTCCTACGTCCTCCCCCCTCCTGCGTTAGACGTCGTCTACTCCTCCTGCCTCCCCTCCTCCCTCCTGCGTTAGACGTCGTCTACTCCTACTCCTCCTCCTGCGTTAGACTCCTCCTCCTGCGTTAGACGTCTACTCCTACTCCTCCCCTCCTGCGTTAGACGTAATCTACTCCTACTCCTCCCCTCCTGCGTTAGACGTCGTCTACTCCTACTACTCCCCTACTGCGTTAGACGTCGTCTACTCCTACTCCTCCCCTCCTGCGTTAGACGTCGTCTACTCCTCCCCTTCTGCGTTAGACGTCGTCTACTCCTCCCCTCCTGCGTTAGACGTCGTCTACTCCTCCCCTCCTGCGTTAGACGTCGTCTACTCCTCCCCTCCTGCGTTAGACGTCGTCTACTCCTCCCCTCCTGCGTTAGACGTCGTCTACTCCTCCCCTCCTGCGTTAGACGTCGTCTACTCCTCCCCTCCTGCGTTAGACGTCGTCTACTCCTCCCCTCCTGCGTTAGACGTCGTCTACTCCTCCCCTCCTGCGTTAGACGTCGTCTACTCCTACTCCTCCCCTCCTGCGTTAGACGTCGTCTAGTCCTCCCCTCCTGCGTTAGACGTCGCCGGTTTACTAACCGTCGGTCTTGGCAACCATTCATTACTCACACCTGCGCCTCATCATCAGGCACACTTGGACCTTCCCTGATTACTCCCCCTATATATAGCACTCTGTTGGTATTTCCCAGCCGGCATTATTGTCTCTGTTTCCATGTTCAGATGCATTCCTTGTTTTTGTATCTGTACATGTTTGTTTATATTAAACTCTACACCTGCTTCCTAACTCCCTGCCTCTACATAATAAAATACAATTACAGGGTTTGATCAAGAGACAATTGTATATTAGTCAGTGTTGCATTCAATTCCCTTCTAACACAGTTGACTGAATTGAAATGGAATTGACCCAAACCTAATCTCAGTCTTACCTGGAATGCGTTCAGCAGAGTGAAGGCATAGTTCACCAGGTAGGCTATAGGTCCTTTGGTGATGTCAAACATCAAAACAAAAAATCCAAAAATCCATGTCCCTCCAAAGATTGGGGTTAGGAGGACAACCGCTTTTAGGATACCTTTGGCCACTTCTTTTTCATCCTTCGTGTTGACTTCAAGACTTGGTCTCAGGAGCCTTATGATAACTACTAGCATGCAGAACACATTGACTACTACAATAGTGCCAACAGGCAGAATGAACGCAAAGATCGAGCCCTTTAAAAAACCTCCATAAACCAGCCAACAAGCATCGGTGGTGTAGTAGTAGTCCTTCTGGCCACTGTTGTAGGTGATAAATGTAATGAAAACAATTAACAGTGGACAGCAATAGCCAACAGAAAAACACAGTCCCAAGCAAACCTTCTTGCTCATCTGATGGAACATAAATATCATCTGATGGAGAACCATGATACTCAGGCACAACATCCAGAAGAACATGGCCAGGTAGCATAAATGCTTAATTACCACAAAGATCTGACACCAATTCTCTGGGATCATGTTGGGAAAAGCTGAGGCGAGAAAGCTGCAGTCAGCTACCAGTAAACACAGGCAGATGTTAATGTGGGCTGTGTGGCGACAATACGACACGCTGGACTTGACAACAGATTTCCACACAAGACATTCTATCACTAGACAGGAGAGAAGTGAGACAATTGAGACGCCCAAGCCCACATAGGTTATCTCCGTCATATAGGGAAGGTTCTCTGGTTTCTTTGACATGAGGGTGGTGAATGAGGATAAGTGGGTGCATTCACAATGGTTTTCGTTATCAGGACCACTCCATACACAACCTTTACCAGACCATTGGCTTATTGTAAAATCCCAATATACACACTGTATCTTGTGGTTGCGGGGCCTTTCATTGATCAACTGGAAGTCTATTGAGATATCTGCAGATCCTTGACCAATGGAAGTGGACACCACGATGCTGTTTGGATCAGCGTCTGTTTGTTGCAGCTTTGGTAGATAGTTACTGAGAGATTTAAAACCTATAGTTTTAACCATCATGGAGCTAGTCCCCATGGTTACGGTGACATTGAACACTTTGTTCACACAATTTTTGTCCGGCTGAGGTTTACAGCCAATCAACTCTATGTTTGTGTGTTGGTAGGTGGTACTCTCGACATCTGACTGTTTAACCAGGCCCTCAACAGAAATCAGATATCTTTCAGCCATGGATATGTTGACAAGGTCAGGTTTAAAAACCCATGACTTTCCAAGACTGCTATCCAAAAGATTGCTGGATGATATTAGAGCATCCTGAAAAGGGGGGTCATATTTTAGTCGACTTCATTTAAAAAACAAAAATGTTTACATTTCTGTTTACTTAATCTTTTATTATAAATCGTACATACTGAAGAACAGATAAATAACATTCTGGTAAAGATGATTTTGGATTATACTTACTTGTAATTGAGCCTTATTCAGTGTGTAATTTTTTTGAGATTCGTTGATTGCGTTGTTCATGGTGAAGAGAATGGACACCGAAGCATTCACATTAGCATAAGTGTTGATGGATTCTGATTTATCGGTGGAAGATTTCAGACGTGAAAATATGTTTGCAGAATTTTTCTCAACTGATCCAAGTCCTATTGCAAGGTTCTGTAATGATAGAAAGAAAATGCGTACAAAAACTACAGTTTAGAGCAGTTTAGAATAGATGCCTTTATAATAACAAAAAGTAATTTAAATGACAATACGGCCACCCCGCCACTTGTTTTGGGAAACAGCTGAGGGATGGGGCTGGAAAAATGTAACCACTCTGAATAAGATCAAAATTATAGTTTTAACCATGTTTTGAAGCCGGTGTTTGTTTACAAATACATTGTTTACGAACAATGGAAAAAAAAAAGATAATATATTGTGGGTACAGCAGTTGAACTAAGCTCATGAGGCATTTTAAGTTCTATTATTCTAGAAAGAATGGGTCTACGGTTGAGCCACCAATTCAGTGCCTTTTGAGAAGTGTAACTCGACCCCCCCCCCCCCCCCCATTTTTTTGGTTAATTTCCCCTAATTTTAACATTCGGTCATAAAGAGCACATGTTCAACTTCAGAAAAAAAGGTTTTCCCATCTCAAGATGTAAAAAAAGACTATGAAAGTGCATAATAGAGAGAAGGGAGAGAGACAGACACCAGAGAGAGAAGAAAGACGGAGCAAAACCCAAGTTATTTCTTTGATATATTTATTTTCCGTCTTAGTAAAGTAGTTTTTTCGGACTAAAGCCTCCCTGTCTCTGTGTCAATCTCTGCACGCTCAACCCAATGAATCAATTAGGATGATTTGTTTTAATACCTGTGAATCAATAAGGATGATTTGTTTTAATACCTGTGAATCAATTAGGATGATTTGTTTTAATACCTGTGAATCAATTAGGATGATTTGTTTTAATACCTGTGAATCAATTAGGATGATTTGTTTTAATACCTGTGAATCAATTAGGATGATTTGTTTTAATACCTGTGAATCAATTAGGATGTCATGTAGATCTACATTCACACAGTTAGATATTTCCTCCTCCCAAACTCCATCACTCAAACACTGTCTCTGGGTTTTTCCAATACCATCTTTACACTTCAGCACCGCTGTATAGTCAGCCTTTGCGTTTGACCAGTCACCTTCAGCAGGACAAAATTTTGAATTGCCTGTGGAAATAAACAGAATCGTTGACAATAAGTAAGAAATAGATATTCAAGACAAATTTACACCATTTAGATGAACAAGAAATAGGGTGGCTTTTAAAAATACATGTTTTTAACCCTTATTTTACCAGGTAAATTGACTGAGAACACATTCTCATTTACAGCAACAACCTGGGGAATAGTTACAGGGGAGAGGAGGGGGATGAATGAGCCAATTGTAAACTGGGGATTATTAGGTGACCATGATGGTATGAGAGCCAGATTGGGAATTTAACCAGGACACCGGGGTTAACACCCCTACTCGTACGATAAGTGTCATGGTATCTTTAGTGACCACAGAGAGTCAGTACACCCGTTTTAACGTCCCATCCGAAAGACGGCACCCTACACAGGGCAGTGTCACTGCCCTGGGGCATTAGGATATTTTTTTTAGACCAGAGGAAGGGGTGCCTCCTATTGACCATCCAACACCACTTCCAGCAACATCTGGTCTCCCATCCAGGGACCAACCCTGCTTAGTTTCAGAAGTTCAAGACAATGGTTGAGTTCCAGGTCGACTACTTTGAAGCTGCCTGCCAGATCTCACAATACCTGGATAGGATGATAGCCACATCACATGATATAGTAATCTGATACCTGGATATGATGATAGCCACATCATATGATATAGTAATCTGATGCCTGGATAGGATGATAGTCACATCATATGATATAGTAATCTGATACCTGGATATGATGATAGCCACATCATATGATATAGTAATCTGATACCTGGATATGATGATAGCCACATCATATGATACAGTAATCTGATACCTGGATATGATGATAGCCACATCATATGATATAGTAATCTGATGCCTGGATAGGATGATAGTCACATCATATGATATAGTAATCTGATACCTGGATATGATGATAGCCACATCATATGATATAGTAATCTGATACCTGGATAGGATGATAGCCACATCATATGATATAGTAATCTGATACCTGGATATGATGATAGCCACATCATATGATATAGCAATCTGATGCCCGACTGAAGTCGATGACGTGTCACACAACCCATGGTTGATGCAATGCAACGTCTGTAAAGAAGTCATCCTGGAACTCACCCAAGAATTTAAAAAATGATACTATACTGAACAAAAATATAAAGTCAACATGTAAAGTGTTGGTCCCATATTTCATGAGCTTTAATAAAATATCCCCAAATGTTTCCATATGCACAAAACTTTTTCTCTCAAATTGTGTGTACAAATTTCTTTACATCCCTGTTAATTAACATTTCTCCTTTTCCAAGATAAACCGTCCACCTGACAGTTGTGGCATATCAAGAAGCTGATTAAACAGCATGATCATTACACAGGTGCACTTTGTGCTGGGAACAATAAAAGGCCACTCAAAAAAAGTTTGAGGGGAGTATGCAATTAGCATGCTGACTGCAGTAATGTCCTCAAGAGCTGTTGCAAGAGAATTTAAAGTTAATTTCTCTACCATAAGCCGCCTCCAACGTCGTTTTAGAGAATTTGGCAGTTCGTCCAACCTGCCTCACAACCGCAGACCACGTGTAATCACGCCAGCCCAGGAACCTCCACATCCAGCATCTTTACCTGTGGGATTGTCTGAGACCAGCAACCCAGACTGCTGATGAAACTGAGGAATATTTATGTCTGTAATAAAACCCTTTGTGTGGAAAAATTAATTCTGATTGGCTGGGACAGCTCCCAAGTGGGTGGCTCTGTTCCATCACAGGCCCACCCATGGCTGCTCCCCTGCCCAGTCATGTGAAATCCATAGATAGGGCCTAATACATTTATTTCAATTGACTGATTTCCTTATATGAACTGTAACTCAATAAAATGTTTGAAATTGTTCCATGTTGCATTTTTATATTTTTGTTCAGTATATTTATCTTAGATTTCACTGAAAATATGCTTGCGTTTGTTAGCCATTCCAAGAAGATTGAGGTATGCCGCTGTACCAATTTAGAACATAATTGTTCATATGGCAAAATACACTGTTCATGCTGGATAATGGTACTGAAAACCTACTGTAGATAACAGGGATATTGACAGTAGCATTTTTCTCTTGGGACAGGATGTTCATAAATGTACACGTTACAGCTGGCTCTTGTAAACTGCTGCAGCTGACAGTCGTATCAATCCTGTAAGTTATGCCAGTACTGGTAACATCTGTGGAGAGATAAATTACAAGATTTTATAACTGTCAAATGTGTTCAACTGTGCTCCTAATTGCATTTTAATAGCAATTGTTATAACATACAGTCTTAAACATAGCGTAATTAACATGTGAGGACCATGAAGGGCAGAAAATTACCTTTTTGTTCATTTAATGGAGTTTCAGTGTTGGTGTAATTCCATGTCACATTGTAGTTTTCAGTGCTATTCATAATTTCACATTGAACTCTGACAAAGATTCTATCATTTGCATTATATTTCTTGTAACAGTCTGGAAATTGGGGCGTGCTACTAATGTAAATTTGTGGAAGGAGCGCTATGTCTAGTGTTGCACTGGCTTTGTGGTTTATGGTCACATTGGATGCTTTTGGATTGAAGACACACGTGTACAGCCCTGCAGTTAAATGAAAATGAAAAGAGAAACATGTTTTACTGTTTTATCTTACAATGAGTTAATCTGCGTGACTCAAGACCACGTTAGCTCACTGACTTAAAGCCTAGGCATTAGTTATGGGAGCTAGCACAAGTCCTCAGACGACTCATCATAAGACTGCAATTCACCCAACGAACTCCACTTCACAAACCGTAGGCCTATATTCGTACAGACCTTTCAGCATAGAGAAAAAATATGAAAATTGCATGAATATGAGCAAATAATGAATGTGTCCCAAGTAGCAACCTTTACCTTTGACAGTGCCCTACTTATGACCAGATCCTATAGGTAATAACGTGCCATTTGGAACACACACACTATCTAATTGGCCCTGTGACCTGTCCTATCATCTTCTACAACACCATAGAAAATAACAGATAACACATACCTTCCCAGATCTCCGTTGCCTGTCTGAGGATAATTGCAGTCGTCCTACTAGTGGGTACCACTGTGGCATCAGTGCCTGTTGTTACGTCAAATGTTTTACCATCACTCCTTTTCAAAACCCATTCGATTGGTTTCATGTCCTCCTTGGCTTGGCAGACAATTGTCTGTTTAGAATCATATTTTACCGGGCCTTCTGGTACTGTGATCTCAACAACGCCTGTAAGAGAAAAGTACACAGAACATTTAGTAGCTTCTCACCTCTCCACCATGCTAGCGGATATGTGGTGAGCTGTGCATCACCTTAGGGTGCTACTACACATTGGTGGTGGAAGAGGTGAGTTTCCCCCCTTTTCTATGTAACGCTCTTTGAAATGGTTTCAAGTTCTATCAGTCGTATGTTCAGGATACACACTGTATACACCGTCCAATGAAATGCTTTCTTGCAGGTTCCTTCTGGACAATGCAACGACAATAAGAAATAACAAGATATAATACGAAGACAAAGAAAAAAGGCTCAGTAGAATAGAATAATCAATTTAACATAAGTTTAATACAGGAGCAGTAAGCCTTTGTTAAACTTTGCCCTGTGTAGCCCTCCCTGTGTCCCTACTAACTTGGCCTGCTTAGCTTCCACTGTGAGGCCACTAATGCATCCCCCACTCCACCCTCCATTTCTCAATAAATCACTTTTAGACGATACACCAGAAGAAGAAAATAAAATAAGAAAATAAACCACGACTTTGATAAATGTTATCTTTTTTAAATAGCATTTCCAAAACAAACCCTCAAAAACATGAAACAACTATTATTGTCAGAGGTTGCGCTCAACCCCATCTGCCTTGAGCCGCCCAGGCTGGCATGGAACAGAGCACACCCACAAACTCCAAGGTCAGTAGGCCCTACAGCCTATGCTGTCTCCAGCAGATCTTTAGACCCATCCGACTTAGAAAAAAAGGTACAAAAAATAAACATCTAGCCTTCACTAAATAAACAGAATCAGGTTATGTGTTTCAGGTAATAGCCCTTACATCCCTTCATTACAACTCTAAGTCAATTCTCTGTCATGCAAAAAATAAAAATAATCAAGATGCACAAAGAACAAGACAGAAGGAACAAAATATATAGGCCAAGATCGCATTCGGAAAGTATTCAGACCCCTTGACTTTTTTCACGTTGTTATGTTACGGCCTTATTCTAAAATGTATTAAATAAAAATATTTCCTCAGCAATCTACACACAAGACCCTAATATTACAAAGTTTAAAAAGGGTTTTTGTTAATTTAAAAAAATGTAAAATGTTCTTCTTTTTTTTTTGAAATATCTTATTTACATTAGTATTCAGATCCTTTGCTATGAGACTCAAAATTGAGCTCAGGTGAATCCTGTTTCCATTGATCATCCTTGGGATGTTTCTACAACTTAATTGGAGTCCACCTGTGGTAAATTCAATTGATTGGACATGATTTGGAAAGGCACACACCTGTCTATATAAGGTCCTAAAGTTGACAGTGCACGTCAGAGCAGAACCAAGCCACGAGGTCAAAGGAATTGTCTGTAGAGCTCCAAGACAGGATTGTGTAGAGGCACAGATCTGGGGAAGGGTACCAAAAATATTCTGAAGCATTGAAGGTCCCCAAAAACACAGTGGCCTCCATCATTCTTAAATGGAAGAAGTTTGGAACCACCAAGACTCTTCCTAGAGCTGGCCACCCGGCCAAACTGAGCAATCGGGGGAGAAGGGCCTTGATCTGGGAGGTGACCAAGAACCCAATGGTCACTCTGACAGAGCTCTAGAATTCCTCTGTGGAGATGGGAGAACCTTCCAGAAGGACAACCATCTCTGCAGCACTCCACCAATCAGGCCTTTATGGTAGAGTGGTGAGACGGAAGCCACTCCTCAGTAAAAGAAACATGACAACCCACATGGTGTTTGCCAAAAGGCACCTAAAGACTCTCGGACCATGAGAAACAAGATTGTCTGGTCTGATGAAACCAAGATTGAACTTTGCCCTGAATGCCAAGCGTCACATCTGGAGGAAACCAGGCACCGCTCAGCACTTGGCCAATACCATCCCTACGGTGAAGCATGGTGGTGGCAGCATCATGCTGTGGGGATGTTGTTCAGTGGCAGGGACTGGGAGACTAGTCAGGATCGAGGGCAAGATTATTATTATATATATTTTTGCCTTTATTAAACTAAGCAAGTCAGTTAAGAACAAATTATTATTTACAATGACGGCCTAACAATGACAGCCAAACCCTCCCGGGCCAATTGCGTGCCGCCCTATGGGACTCCCGATAACAGCCAGTTGTGGTACAGCCTGGTATCAAACTAGGGTCTGTAGTGACACCTCTAGCACTGCAGTGCCTTAGACCACTGCGCCACTCAGGAGCCCAAGACGAACGGAGTAAATTACAGAGAGATCCTTGATGAAAACCTGCTCCAGAGCTTTCAGGGTCTCAGACTGGGGCAAAGGTTCACCTTCCAACAGGACAACAACCATAAGCACACAGCCAAGGCTTCGGGAAAAGTCTCTGAATGTCCTTGAATGGCCCACCCAGGGCCCAGACATGAACACGATCTAATATCTCCGGAGAGACCTGAAAATAGCTGTTCAGCGACGCTCCCCATCCAACCTGACAGAGCTTGAAAGGATCTGCATAGAAGAATGGGAGAAAATCCCCAAATACATATCAAATAAAACTTTTTGTCACATGCTCCGAATACAACAAGTGTAGACCTTACCGTGAAATGCTTACTTACAAGCCCTTAACCAACAGTGCAGTTCAAGAAGAGTTAAGAAAAAATTTACCAAATAAACTAAAATAAAAAATAAAGTAACACAGTAACATAACAATAACGAGGCTATATACAGGGGGTACCGGTACCGAGTCAGTGTACAGGATAGTTGAGGTCATTTGTACATGTAGGTAGGGGTGAAGTGACTATGTATAGATAATAAACAGTGAGTAGCAGCAGTGTGCAAAACAAATAGGGGGGGCATTTGATTAATTGTTCAGCAGTCTTATGGCTTGGGGAAAGAAGCTGTTAAGGAGCCTTTTGGTCCTAGACTTGGCGCTCCGGTACTGCTTGCCGTGCGGTAGCAGAGAAAACAGTCTATGACATGGGAGACTAGAGTTTCTGACAATTTTATGGTCTTTCCTCTGACACCTCGTATTATATGGATCCTGGATGGCAGGAATCTTGGCCCCAGTGATGTACTGGGCTTTACGCACTACCCTCTGTAGTTCCTTACGGTCAGATGCCGAGCAGTTGCCATACCAGGCGGTGATGCAACTGGTCAGGATGCTCTCAATGGTGCAGCTGTAGTACTTTTGAGGATCTGGGGACCCATGCCAAATCTTTTCGGTCTCCAGAGGGGGAAAAGGTTTTGTCATGCCCTCTTCACGACTGTCTTTTATGTTTGGACCATGATAGTTTGTTTGGTGATGTGGACATCAAGGAACTTGAAACTCTCGACCCGCTCGACTACAGCCCTGTTGATGTTAATGGGGGCCTGTTTGGCCCGACTTTTCCTGTAGTTCCTTTGTCTTGCTCACATTGAGGGAGAGGTTGTTGTCCTGGTACCACACTGCCAGGTCTCTGACCTCCTCCCTATAGACTGTCTCATCGTTGTCTGTGATCAGGCCTACCACTGTTGTGTCGTCAGCAAACTTAATAATAGTGCTGGAGTCGTGTTTGGCCATGCAGTCGTGGGTGGGAGGGAGTACAGGAGGGGGCTAAGTACACAACCCTGAGGGGCCCCAGTGTTGAGGATCAGCGTGGCAGACGTGTTGTTGCCTACCCTTACCACCTGGGGGCGGCCTGTTAGGAAGTACAGGATCCAATTGCAGAGGGAGGTGTTTAGTCCCAGGGTCCTTAGCTTAGTGATGAGCTTTGTGGGCACTATGGTGTTGAACACTGAGCTGTAGTCAATGAACAGCATTTTCACATAGGTGTTATTTTTGTCCATGTAGGAAAGGGCAGTGGGGATTGAGATTGCATCATCTGTGGATCTGTTGGGGCGGTATGCAAATTGGAGTGGGTCTAGGGTATCTGGGAGGAGGCTGTTGATGTGAGCCATGACCAGCCTTTCAAAGCACTTCATGGCTACCGACGTGAGTGCTACGGGACGATAGTCATTTAGGCAGGTTACCTTCGCTTCCTTTGGCACAGGGATGATGGTGGTGTGCTTGAAACATGTAAGTATTACAGACAGTCAGGGAGAGGTTGAAGATGTTAGTGAAGACACTTGCCAGTTGGTCCGCGCATGCTTTGAGCACACGTCATGGTAATCCATCAGGCCCTGCGGCTTTGTGAATGTTGACCTGTTTAAAGGTCTTGCTCACATCGGCTACCGAGAGCGTTATCACATAGTCATCCAGAACAGCTGGTGCTCTAGTTCATGCTTCAATGTTGTTTGCCTCGAATCGAGCATAAAAGGCATTTAGCTCGCCTGGACAGCTTGCGTCTAGATTTCCCTTTGTAGTCAGTAATAGTTTTCAAGCCCTGCCACATCTGACGAGGATCAGAGCTGGTGTAGTAGGATTCAATCTTCATCCTATTTTGACGCTTTGCTTGTTTGATGGTTCGTCTGAGGGCATAACGGGCATCCGAATTAGTGTCCCACTCCTTGAAAGCGGCAGCTCTAGCCTTTAGCCTCTTGGAACTCCCCATCCCGGTTCCGGGATCGTGACTAAAGCCTCAGGCTCATTAGCATAACGCAACGTTAACGATTTCTGAAAATCGCAAATAAAATGAAAATAATGCGTCTGCTCTCAAGCTTAGCCTTTTCTTAACAACACTGTCATCTCAGATTTTCAAAATATGCTTTTGAACCATAGAAATTGACTAATTTGTGTAAGAGTATGCAAAGCTAGCATAGCATTTTGAGTAGCATTTAGCACGCAACATTTTCACAAAAACCAGATAACCAAATAAATAAAATCATTTACATTTGAAGAGCTTCTGATGTTTTCAATGAGGATACTCTCAGTTACATACCAAATGCGCAGTTTTTCCTGAAAGCGTCTGTGTGTAGGAGAAATCGTTCCGTTTTCTACATTGCGTCTGGCTCCCGAAACAAACCGAAAATTCAGTCACCTACAACGTCAAACTTTTTCCGAATTAACTACATAATATCGACCGAAACATGGCTAAAGTTGTTTGGAATCAATCCTCAAGGTGTTTTTTCACATATCTCTTCATTGATATATCGTTCGTGGAAGCTTGCTTTCCTCTCTGAATCCCATGGAAAAATACTGGCAGCTGACTTTTGCGCACCAATTTCGGCGCAGGACACCGGGCGGACACCTGGTAAATGTGGTCTCTTATGGTCAATCTTCCAATGATCTGCCTACAAATACGTCACAATGCTGCAGAAACTTGGGGAAACGACAGAATGGGTTGACTCACTCCTCTCGCATTCACAGCCATATAAGGAGACAATGGAAAACAGAGCCTCAAAAATCCTGCTCATTTCCTGGATGCCGTCTCATCTTGGTTTTGCCTGAAGCTCACGTTCTAGGGCACGCACAGAAAATATCTTGGTAGTTCTGGACACGTCAGAGTGTTTTCTTTCGAAAGCTATCAATTATATGCATAGTCGAGCATCTTTTTGTGACAAAATATCTTGTTTAAAACGGGAACGTTTTTCATCCAAAAATGAAATAGCGCCCCCCATAGCATATTCCAGTCTGTGCTAGCAATGCAGTCCTGTAGCGTAGCATCCACGTCATCTGACCATTTCCATATTCAGCGAGTCACTGGTGCTTACTGTTTGAGTTGTTGCTTGTAAGCAGGAATCAGGAGGATAGAATTATGGTCATATTTTCCAAATGGAGGGTGGGAGGAGAGCTTTGTATGCATCTCTGTGTGTGGAGTAAAGGTGGCCTAGTTCTTTTTTCCTCTGGTTGCACATGTGGCATGCTGGTAAAAAAAATGTAAAACGGATTTGTTAGCCTGCATTAAAGTCCCCGGCACTAGGAGCGCTGCTTCTGGTTGAGCATTTTCTTGTTTGCTTATGGCCTTATAGAGTTGGCTGAGTGCGATCATAGTGCCAGCATCGGTCTGGGGTGGTAAATAGACAGCTACGAATAATATAGATGAGAACTCTCTTGGTAAATATTGTGATCTACAACTCATTATAAGGTACTCTACCTCAGTCAAGCAATTCCTCAAGACTTCTTTAATATTAGACATCACATGCGAAGCTTGTAGCGTCAAACCCAAGAAGACTTGTTGCTGTAATTGCTGCCAAATGTGCTTCAACAAAGTACTGAGTAATGTGATACTTCAGTTTTTATTTATTTATACATTTGCAAGAATTTCTAAAAAACGGTTTTTGCTTTGTCATTATGGTGTATTATGTGTAGACTGATGAGGGGGGAAAACAATGTAATACATTTTAGAATAAGGGTGTAACATAACAAAATGTTGAAAAAGTGAAGAGGTCTGAATACTTTCGGAATGCACTGTATCAAGCATCCCAGAGTAGGAATGCTGATCTAGGATCAGGTCACCTTGTCCATATACTATTATTAATTGACTGTGTTCATACAGTCAGACCAATTCTAATATTTTGTCACTAATCAGATTAGCTCTTTTGCCACTAATTGGGCAATTTGAGAAACAAGGTCAGAATTTGGCTGCCTGTGTAAATATGCACAGCCATTGTGATCTAAAAGGCCATACTGATACTAAATCAGCACTCATACTGTGAGATGCTTGATACATACGGCCCCCGACGTAGCTAGCCCCTGATTTAGATAGACATACCTGCTGTCTCTAGCGTGAACGTAGAATTCAGTATTTTTTCCAATTCTGCTGTTTTGCTTGCAAGGACATCAGCTGAAACGTTGTTGAGGTTCATTTCAAAAGCGATGATGACACTACCACGACTTAAAGCAAAAACAAGGGACAAGATCAGGTCTACTGTATGTCGATCCCACAAAAAAATGTAACATCATTTGTAAACGAGCTGAATTACCTGAACCCTGTGATGTGTATGTCATCAAATGAATTCAATGTACTGTACACCGCTTTCAGCTAAAACGAAGAAAAAAAATGTTTGCATATAAAAAACGAATGAAGAATGATCATGCACATAGATCTGTGAAGAGTATATTGTCAACATAGTTTAATATGGTATTTGCAATAATATATCTAAATAATATATCTCCCTCTAAATTATAGTTCCTGTCTTCATTCGGTGTGTGTCATTAGAACATTGTCGTAACCCATTCCCATATTTTAAACCATTTTTATATATACAGTATAAATTTCACAAATACCTTTGGCAATAATTCATCATGCAAGGTTTTATATTCATTAGAATTTGGATTGCTGTAACTTTCAAAATATACCCTTCCAGCTATGTTAAGTTGTCCAATGACAGTAACTGTGAATAAAAGAGATCATTATTTGCAATGTGTACTGGGCCTTTTGCATTCTGTCTTTGAAATGGCTTGTCGAAAATGCAAACTGTAGACAGACTGGTATGTTTGACTATGTACACATTTTTGGATTAACACACACACACACACACACACACACACACACACACACACACACACACACACACACACACACACACACACACACACACACACACACACACACACACACACACACACACACACACACAGAGAATACCTCTTGTTTCAGGGAGGCACATTGGTTTTGTTTCTGTGGTTTCAAATGTGCAGTTTGGTTGTTTACAACAGTTAGGTGAAGACTGACACACTGCAACACTCCAGATATGCCCTGGTTTGCATTTGCACTGAGTTTTGTTTTGAAGAAGGACACAATCTGTTGAAATAATTTCAATACATAATTTTAGCCATATTTACCCCAAAATAAATTAAATGGAAATCAAATGAAAATGAAGGGAACACAATGTGTAGGCACATATATAGAGTTTGCTTTATATAGGCCTATACTGAATAGACACGGGGTTAGACTTGTGTGTGTTTTTATAGTAGGTTTACTAATGCAATGTGTCCCATGTTAGAGTATTTGATACTACATTAGTAAACCAGCGACAGTATTGCATACATATTTACCTGTTGTAAATTTAAGGGTGTCAACACTCACAGGATTGTCCATCTTAAAAGATTTGATTATAGCATCAATACGGTTGTCTGGTATGGACGCCTCAGTCCTCAGTACCATATAGTAGACTTTTGTTGAGTTGCCTGAAACATGCAAAACACCATGCAAAACATACTTTAGAAATAGAGTATGTAAAGTTTGAAGTACTGTACAAGCAATTCAGAGTAAGAGTGGTAAGAGCGGGCATGCAAATGATAAATTGCAGATGCTCACTGTTTACCCATACCTCTATCAGCAGCATTATGTCATGATTATGGAGTCCTGTCGTATTACTGTGTTAGCTATATGGCAGGGTTGGGGTCCATTTAATTTATATTCAGTCAAATGCTTCCTGAATTAACTGAATCTAAATGGAATTGACCCCAACAACCCTTGTGGCACCTTCATTTCTGGATTGCTTCCAGACTATAGATTATGTCCCAGATGATACTTGGAGCCTAGCCTCCTACAACCAGACTGATCTGACAAGCTCGGGAGATCAGTCTGGTTGTAGGAGGCTACCTGCAGCTATCCCTTCCTGAAAGTAGTACACAAAAGGGAATAGGGTTAGGGTAGTGGACCAAAAGGGAACAAAAGGGAATAGGGTTAGGGTAGTGGGCCAAAAGGGAATAGGATTAGGGTAGTGGACCAAAAGGGAATAGGGTTAGGGTAGTGGACCAAAAGGGAATAGGATTAGGGTAGTGGACCAAAAGGGAATAGGGTTAGGGTAGTGGGCCAAAAGGGAATAGGATTAGGGTAGTGGACCAAAAGGGAATAGGATTAGGGTAGTGGACCAAAAGGGAATAGGGTTAGGGTAGTGGACCAAAAGGGAACAAAAGGGAATAGGGTTAGGGTAGTGGGCCAAAAGGGAATAGGATTAGGGTAGTGGACCAAAAGGGAATAGGGTTAGGGTAGTGGACCAAAAGGGAATAGGGTTAGGGTAGTGGGCCAAAAGGGAATAGGATTAGGGTAGTAGACCAAAAGGGAATAGGATTAGGGTAGTAGACCAAATGGGAATAGGATTAGGGTAGTGGATCAAAAGGGAATAGTATTAGGGTAGTAGACCAAAAGGGAATAGGATTAGGGTAGTGGGCCAAAAGGGAATAGGATTAGGGTAGTGGGCCAAAAGGGAATAGGATTAGGGTAGTAGACCAAAAGAGAATAGGATTAGGGTAGTAAGTCGCTCTGGATAAGAGCGTCTGCCAAATGACTTAAATGTAAATGTAAATGTAGTAGACCAAAAGGGAATAGGATTAGGGTAGTAGACCAAAAGGGAATAGGATTAGGGTAGTGGGCCAAAAGGGAATAGGATTAGGGTAGTGGGCCAAAAGGGAATAGGATTAGGGTAGTGGGCCAAAAGGGAATAGGATTAGGGTAGTAGACCAAAAGGGAATAGGATTAGGGTAGTGGGCCAAAAGGGAATAGGATTAGGGTAGTGGGCCAAAAGGGAATAGGATTAGGGTAGTGGGCCAAAAGGGAATAGGATTAGGGTAGTAGACCAAAAGGGAATAGGATTAGGGTAGTAGACCAAAAGGGAATAGGATTAGGGTCGTGGGCCAAAAGGGAATAGGATTAGGGTAGTGGACCAAAAGGGAATAGGGTTAGGGTAGTGGACCAAAAGGGAATAGGATTAGGGTAGTGGACCAAAAGAGAATAGGGTTAGGGTAGTTGGCCAAAAGGGAATAGGATTAGGGTAGTGGACCAAAAGGGAATAGGATTAGGGTAGTGGACCAAAAGGGAATAGGATTAGGGTAGTAGACCAAAAGGGAATAGGATTAGGGTAGTAGACCAAAAGGGAATAGGATTAGGGTAGTGGACCAAAAGGGAATAGGATTAGGGTAGTAGACCAAAAGGGAATAGGATTAGGGTAGTGGACCAAAAGGGAATAGGATTAGGGTAGTGGACCAAAAGGGAATAGGATTAGGGTAGTAGACCAAAAGGGAATAGGATTAGGGTAGTGGACCAAAAGGGAATAGGATTAGGGTAGTGGACCAAAAGGGAATAGGATTAGGGTAGTGGACCAAAAGGGTGCCATTTGGGAGGTAGACATAGTCTTCAAAATAGGGAAAAAATGTAAATGAGCTTACCATTTGCAGAGACCTGAGCAACAGCAACAAAAACACATCCCATTATTACTCAAGTACATATGTTCAGCAGGAACAAACCAGAAAGATACATTATACAATTATTATGGAATCGGGCCAACTTTCAAGTTTGTAATTAAGTATTTGGTGTGCTACAAACATATAGCTGAAATTTTGACCAACCTTATTGCAAGTTAGTCCTAGAAAATATAAAAGAATGAACGTCTTCATTTTGTAACCTTCAGATGGAGACAGAGATAGAAATGGCAGTTGGTGTACAGCAGAAACACAGTTGTAGGTCATTTACATTCCGTCCCAACAAGATAACAATCAGTGGAACTGTCAATACTTGGATAAACCCATGTTCACTTGGGAGTTGATTTTCACTGTTGTTACATTGAATAAATAAAGTAACACATGAACACAAAAAAATGTTGACAGACTTACTGGTATAACAAATGTTTGATTATTTACCCATTTTGGATTACACACACACACACACACACACACACACACACACACACACACACACACACACACACACACACACACACACACACACACACACACACACACACACACACACACACACACACACAGAGACAATAAACATCCCCAAACATGAAGGGCCATATATGACCAGGCCCAGTTTTTAATCTGGACCTAATCATGAAATGGAAATAATTATTATTCACAGGTTTAACAAAGGCACAATCAGTTTCAATGTCCTACTGTTCAATGGTCCATTCATTAAAATGTAGGTTAATATCCCCACATAATTAAATAGAGGGGCAATTCCAGCATTTATGGACATTTCACAGAATGAAACGTTTTCTGTGTGTGTCTATAGTACCCTCTGGGGTGAGTGTATACCAGTGGAGGCAGGTGGGAGGAGCTATAGGGATACAGCTCCATATGTTTGATGTGTTTGATACCGTTCCATTAATTCCATTCCACATATTACAATGAGTCCTATAGCTCCTCCCACCAGCTTCCACTGGTATACCCTGTATATGCCCCAAAAAGTGGATTTCTAAATATTGGCATGTTGGAGAAATAAAGCTAATAAGTGTTATGGATGTTACATGAAATGAGACTGAACAAAAGTCTGTGATTTTGTAAGTCTTAGGTCAAAACATGGATTGCCAATTGGACGGAAAGGCTTAGCTGAACACATAAACGATCATTTTGAAGACTGTCATTACCATCATAACTTTAGAGAGGAAAAACTACCGTTATGGATGTTAATGGAGTCTGAAATACACATTCAAATATGAAAGATTTCTTAATCAAAATCTATCATAACATATTTGTTGTCATTTGGAATGTTTTAAAAGGTCAGTAGAATGCATAATACTTAGTACTGCTTTTACAGACAGCCTGGATAGTACACCTGGCCAGGCACCACACCCTCAGTCGGTAGAGCATGGCGCTTGCAACGCCAAGCGTCGTGGGTTCGATTCCCGCTGGGGCCACCCATATGTAAAAGTAGTGGCCCCAGCCGACTTGTAAGTCGCTTTGGACAAAAGCGTTTGCTAAATGGGATATATTTATTTATATATTTTTATTTATTTAACAGTTTATATTATTTTGTGTCTTTAAACATATAAAACTTAACCTTTACCAGTTGAATGTGGATGGAAATATAAGAGGTTTTTGTATAACAATTTTTCTGAAATATTTTAACAAAATATGCAAATGAAAAATGAGACAACATACATTGGCCTATACTTTGGACTCTGAATGAAGTCGGCATATTTTGGGCGGCTTTCATTTGAAGAAGACTACAGGACTATTCACAAAGTATATTGTTAATAAACAGTACTACCATGCCCATGTATGAGTAATGCATTTCAGCATATACAGTACCAGTCAAACGTTTGGACACACATTTACATTACACACCTACTCATTCAAGGTTTTTCTTTAGTTTTACTATTTTCTACATTGTAAAATAATAGTGAAGACATCAAAACTATGAAATAACACATATGGAATCATGTAGTAACCAAAAAGTGTAAACAAATCAAAATATATTTTATATTTGAGATTCTTCAATGTAGCCACCTTTGGCTTGTTGACAGCTTTGCACACGTTTGGCATTCTCTCAACCAGCTTCAGCTGGAATGCTTTTCCAACAGTCTTGAAGGAGTTCCCACATATGCTGAGCACTTGTTGGCTGCTTTTCCTTCATTCTGCGGTCCAACTCATCCCAAACCATCTCAATTGGGTTGAGGTCGGGTGATTGTGGAGGCCAGGTCATCTGATGCAGCCCTCCATCACTCTCCTTCTTGGTCAAATGTCACTTACACAACCTGGAGGTGTGTGAGGTCATTGTCCTGTTGAAAAACCAATGATAGTACCGCTAAGCGCAAACCAGATAGGATGGCATATCGCTGCAGAATGCTGTGGTAGACATACTGGTTAAGTGTGGCTTGAATTCTAAATAAATCAACACTGTTTGTGATAACTGCAGTTGTTTCTAATCTTCAATTGTATCTTTAACTTGTGACACTTTGTCTTTTGTGTGTATTCTGTATTTTTCTGTAATGTTTTATGGACATGCTGCTATTTCCCTGTTTCGCCTTCTTGCCAGGTATTTAACCTCAATGGGTTTTGCCGTAAAGCCTATTTGAAATCGGACACTGTGGTAGGATTAACAAGAAGTGTATCTTTAAAATTGTGTTAAATACTTGTATGTTTGAGGAATTTTAATTATGAGATTTCTGTTGTTTGAATTTGGTCACCTGCACTTTCACTGGCTATTGTCATTTCAATCCCGTTTGCGCGATCTCAGCCCAAAGAGGTTACTAAATAAAGGTTAAATAAAAAATCAGCATTGTCACCAGCAAATGACATTGTCACCAGCAAAGCACCCCCACACCATTACACCTCATCTTCCATGCTTCACAGCAAACCACACATGCAGAGATCATCCGTTCACCTACTCTGCGTCTCACAAAGACATGGCCGTTGGAACCAAAAATCGCCAATTTTGACTCAGACCAAAGGACAGATTTCCACTGGTCCAATGTCCATTGCTCGTGTTTCTTGGCCCAAGCAAGTCTCTTTTTCTTTTTGGTGTCCATTAGTAGTGGTTTCTTTGCAGCAATTTGACCTTGAAGGCCTGATTCACACAGCCTCCTCTGAACAGTTGATGTTGAAATGTGTCTGTTACTTGAACTCTGTGAAGCATTTATTTGGACTGCAATTTAATGAACTTATCCTCTGCAGCAGAGGTAACTATATGTTCAAGATGGCATAGCAGTGAAGATGTGTTTGTTTGTCCTCTCGTGTACTTTTGTATTTTTTTCAATATATTTCAATTAATTTTCATTCACTTTTCGATTTTTTAATTTGATTATACCTTCCGGTAACCTGATTCACCCAATGTCATACGGAATCGATATTATTTTCAATTTTAGAACACATTCAAGAACCTCCAGAAGCTAACCAGCTAATTAGCTACAAGCTATTTAGTCATTGTTAGCCACTGCTAGCGGCCTTTACCTTCTGCACAGATACCAGCCCTGTTTTTAGCCTGGATAATACTCGCTAGTCTACCAGTATTGGACTGTCTCTCCACAACAACGCCGGATTCCTGCCGTAATCCCTGGACCACTACTTCTGATCTTCACAGCTAGCTAGCTCACAGCTAGCTTGCACTCACCGTGGCACCCAGTACCGACGCTATCCCTGAGGCCCACCTCCCGGCCTACTCAGCTGTTCACCCGAACCCCACTCATACACGGCTAGAGCCCAATACTCCACTGGATCCTTGCTGTAAACTCTGGAACTTGGCACCGGATCACCGCTGCTACCGATTGGCTATAGTGGCTAACGCCACTGCCACGAAGCTAGCACCAGTTAGCCGTGAGCCAGGCGCATCTCCCGGTTAGCAAACTAAATTCTACAATACCTCTTTCGCCATCTGGCTTGGATTCTCTGTCGACACGGCGCCCCGCTGCACCACCACGTCTGGTCTGCCGACGAATACTCCATCCGCTGTGCCTTCAACCGGCCTCCGTCGGAGCAGATGCTCCTACTAGCCCCGGGCTACTAACTTTAAACGCTGTGTCGCTAGCATAGTGGCGGCTTCCCTGTTCCATCTACTGCTGCCCCCTGGACACTATGATCACTTGGCTACATAGCTGATGCCTGCTGGACTGTCCATTAATCACGGTACTCCATTCCATTTATTTATTTTTTATCTGTCGGCCCCAGCCACGAACTCAGGCTCTGTGTGTAGTTAATCCGACCCTCTCTGCCTCGTCATTGCCATTTTACCTGCTGTTGTTGTGTTTGCTGATTAGCTTTTGTTGTCTCACCTGTTGTTTTAGCTAGCTCTCCCAATCAACACCTGCGATTACTTTATGCCTCGCTGTATGTCTCTCTCAAATGTCAATATGCCTTGTATACTGTTGTTCAGGTTAGTTATCATTGTTTTAGTTTACATTGGATCCCCTAGTTCCACTCTTCATACCTCTGATACCTCCTTTGTCCCACCTCCCCCATATGCGGTAACCACACCCATTACAACCAGCATGTCCAGAGATACAACCTCTCTTATCATCACCCAGTGCCTGGGCTTACCTCCGCTGTACCCGCACCCCACCATACCCCTGTCTGCGCATTATGCCCTGATTATACTCTACCACGCCCAGAAATCTGCTCCTTTTATTCTTTGTCCCCAACGCTCTAGGCGAGCAGTTTTGATAGCCTTTAGCCGCACCCTCATCCTACTCCTCCTCTGTTCCGTGGGTGATTTGGAGGTAAACCCAGGCCCTGCATTTCCCCAGGCACCCTCATTTGTTGACTTCTGTGATCGAAAAAGCCTTGGTTTCATGCATGTCCACATCAGAAGCCTCCTCCTTAAGTTTGTTATACTCACTGCTTTAGCACACTCTGCCAACCCTGATGTCCTTGCGTGTCTGAATCCTGGCTTAGGAAGGCCACCAAAAATTCTGACATTTCCATACCCAACTATAACATTTTCCGTCAAGATAGAACTGCCAAAGGGGGAGGAGTTGCAGTCTACTGCAGAGATAGCCTGCAAAGTAATGTCATACTTTCCAGGTCCATACCCAAACAGTTTGAACTTCTAATTTTAAAAATTAATCTCTCCAGAAATACATCTCTCTGTTGCCGCATGCTACCAACCCTCCTCAGCTCCCATCTTTCCCTTGGACACCATTTGTGAATTGATCGCCCCCCATCTAGCTTCAGAGTTTGTTCTGTTAGGTGACCTAAACTGGGATATGCTTAACACCCCGGCAGTCCTATAATTTAAGCTAGATGCCCTCAATCTCACACAAATCATCAAGGAACCCACCAGGTACAACCCTAAATCTGTAAACATGGGCACCCTCATAGACGTTATCCTGAACAACTGGCCCTCCAAAGACACCTCCGCTGTCTTCAATCAGGATCTCAGCGATCACTGCCTCATTGCCTG
This sequence comes from Oncorhynchus masou masou, assembly GCF_036934945.1. Taxonomy (NCBI): domain Eukaryota; kingdom Metazoa; phylum Chordata; class Actinopteri; order Salmoniformes; family Salmonidae; genus Oncorhynchus; species Oncorhynchus masou. The sequence continues at coordinate 10,877,595 of NC_088243.1, read as the reverse complement.
TATCCGCTACGGGTCCGCAGTCAAACGACCACCCCTAATCACTGTCAAACGCTCCCTAAAACACTTCTGTGAGCAGGCCTTTCTAATCGACCTGGCCCGGGTATCCTGGAAGGATATTGACCTCATCCCGTCAGTTGAGGATAACTGGTCATTCTTTAAAAGTAACTTCCTCACCATCTTAGATAAGCATGCTCCGTTCAAAAAATGCAGAACAAAGAACAGATATAGCCCTTGGTTCACTCCAGACCTGACTGCCCTCAACCAGTACGAAAACATCCTGTGGCAGACTGCAATAGCATCGAATAGTCTCCGCGATATACAACTGTTCAGGGAAGTCAGGAACCAATACACACAGTCAGGAAAGCAAAGGCCAGCTTTTTCAAGCAGAAATTTGCATCCTGTAGCTCTAACTCCAAAAAGTTCTGGGACATTGTAAAGTCTATGGAGAGCAAGAGCACCTCCTCCCAGCTACCCACTGAGGCCAGGTAACACGGCCGCCACCAATAAATCCATGATAATCGAAAACTTCAACAAGCATTTCTCAACGGCTGGCCATGCCTTCCTCCTGGCTACTCCAACCTCGGCCAACAGCTCCCCCCCACAGCTACTCGCCCAAGCCTCCCCAGCTTCTCCTTTACCCAAATCCAGTTAGCAGATGTTCTGAAAGAGCTGCAAAACATGGACCCGTACAAATCAGCTGGGCTTGACAATCTGGACCCTCTATTTCTGAAACTATCCGCCGCCATTGTCGCAACCCCTATTACCAGCCTGTTCAACCTCTCTTTCATATCGTCTGAGATCCCCAGGGATTGGAAAGCTGCCGCGGTCATCCCCCTCTTCAAAGGGGGAGACACCCTGGACCCAAACTGTTACAGACCTATATCCATCCTGCACTGCCTATCTAAGGTCTTCAAAAGCCAAGTCAACAAACAGATCACTGACCATCTCGAATCCCACCGTACCTTCTCCGCTGTGCAATCTGGTTTCCGTGCCGGTCATGGGTGCACCTCTGCCACGCTCAAGGTACTAAACGATATCATAACCGCCATCGATAAAAGACAATACTGTGCAGCCGTCTTCATCGACCTGGCCAAGGCTTTCGACTCTGTCAATCACCATATTCTTATTGGCAGACTCAGCAGCCTCGGTTTTTCTGACTGCCTTGCCTGGTTCACCAACTACTTTGCAGACAGAGTTCAGTGTGTCAAATCGGAGGGCATGTTGTCCGGTCCTCTGGTAGTCTCTATGGGGGTGCCACAGGGTTCAATTCTCGGGCCGACTCTTTTCTCTGTATATGCAGCTGTACATAGCTCATCGGTAAATAGCCCACCCAATTTACCTACCTCATCCCCATACTATTTTTATTTATTTACTTTTCTGCTCTTTTGCACAGCAGTAACTCTACCTGCACATGACCATCTGACCATTTATCACTCCAGTGTTAATCTGCTAAATTGTCATTTTTCGCCTACCTCCTCATGCCTTTTGCACACAATGTATATAGACTCTTTCTTTTTTTTACTGTGTTATTGACTTGTTTTTGTTTACTCCATGTGTAACTCTGTGTTGTTGTCTGTTCACACTGCTTTGCTTTATCTTGGCCAGGTCGCAGTTGTTAATGAGAACTTGTTCTCAACTAGCCTACCTGGTTAAATAAAGGTGAAATAAATAAATAACTCTGGGTCTTCCTTCCCTGTGGCGGTTCACCTGAGAGCCAGTTTCATTATAGCGCTTGATGGTTTTTGCAACTGCACTTGAAGAAACTTTCAAAGTTTTTGAAAATTTCCGGATTGACTTACCTTCATGCCTTCAAGTAATGATGGACTGTCATTTCTCTTTGCTTATTTGAGCTGTTCTTGCCATATTATGGACTTGGTATTTTACCAAATAGGGCTATCTTCTGTATACCACCCCTAACTTGTCACAACACAGAACTGAGCAGCTCAAACGCATTAAGAAGGAAAGAAATTCCACAAATCAACTTTTAACAAGGCATACCTGTTAATTGAAATGCATTTCAATTGACTACTTCATGAAGCAGGTTGAGAAAATGTCAAGAGTATGCACAGCTATTATTCTACGATGTAGAAAATAGTAAAAATAAAGAAAAAATCTTGAATGACTGTTCAAACAGTTGACTGGTACTGTATTTTCCAAGATAATCTTAAATATAGAACATCCAATGAATTTTACGGATATCATAACACTGAACAATTATACTTACAATGAAAAGAGAGAAACCCATTATAGACCATATAAAACCTTGTTGAAAGCTGGCTTTACAGATAACGTTTCAAGATGATCTGATGTAAGGTGCATGTTTTACAATTTTTTTCCTAAAAAACATAATGTATGTTACATTGCCCGTCCCAGTCACCCCCCTATCACTAAAAGACTCAAACCACTTCTATCTGGTTTGTATTGCTACATTAACATCTAATTTCCAAAACTAACACTGCGGGGCAGATGTGAGTGGAAAAACATGCTCTGTGGGCCCTTTCTAACCAGTTTTCCCGTTGGATTTCCGTACAATCTTTATATGCAAGTACTTCAGATAAAACATTTCACCACAAGCCTTATTGAAACAGAAAAGGTGTAGGTCGACATTAAAAATGTTGACAAAACAAAATACACTAGACAATGTAGGATCTTTTTGTGTCGGTAAAATGAATTATGCGAGAAATTTCGCAGGAAACACTTTTACGCGCAAATATTGATATATCAACCATCACATCGAAGTAAATCACGCGATGACATGTTGTGTCGTCCTCCCACTACGACACGTCGGGAAAGCGTGCATATTATTGGGCTACATATGAAATGCATTATGATGAATTTAACAGGGTGGTAAAAATGCAAGGTGATGAGCTTGATGCTCCTTTCCAATAAATATCGAGGGTCTTATTCTGGTGGCATGATCATCGATGCTTGGCTGCCGTTTGACAAATAAAAATAGTCTGTCCATAATAATCTCATCATGGAGGCTCTCCTATCCGCTCTGTGTCTGCAAACTAAATTGACGGCTAGAGCGCAGTGCCAATATCAGAGTGGACACACGCTGGTATTGGCATTGCCCGAGAAGCCGGTGTTTGGAGGATATATTGGCACATCTGTTTTTAGGCCACTCCAAACACTGCTTTTTTATAGTTGCCTGGCTGGGTTGATTAGACAGCGGATTGAGCAGTCAGATGGAACAGAGTAAATAGGCATTTTAACGTCATCGATGTATCCGGCTGTAATTTGTGGAATACCGGCTGGAATGCGGTTTTAACCAATCAGCATTCAAGATTAGACTCACCCTTTGTATAAAGGCCTATGCGATGGAAACCCATTTAACTTAACTTTTTTTGTAGGTGAGGAGATTTAAAAATGTCATCACGCACAGCTTTTTATCCACAACAAGTCAATTTGATGGGAAAATGTGCATATAGTTTTTATAAAGATTTCTGCATATTCGCATGGAAATCTATCGCCAATTGGATGGAAATCTAGCTACCAATGGTCAGAATTAATGAAATTTCCTACTTAAACGCTTCAAATAATGTCTGAACTCCCACATATAGACCTTAAGGATAATTATGAACGTGGCTTCATTTGGAAATTACTAAATTTATGTGTACATTTTCAAGTTGACCTTCCCACAAAATCGCCCAGAACTAGAATTATATGATCTCTTTGAATATAACATTGATTCTTGAAAAAATATAAAAAGTGCAGAAGCAGGTGTACTGAATATAATTCAGAATGAGTTGAACATGTAGAATGATTAACACCAACCTCTCCTATTTGATTCCCCCGATAAATATCATCAAAATATTAACATGAATATTTGAAGAATATAAAAAAATGCAGAAGCAGTTACACTGGATAGAATTGAGAACATGAAGAATACCTACCTCTCTTCCTTGTCTCCCTCGAAAGTATCATCAAAATATGAATCAGCAAGCAAGGTGAAGCACACCGTCCATTCCTGAGCAGAGTTGTAAGTCTGGGAGTAACTTCAGGTTGATATGCTGTTTTTGAGAGCAATAGAAAACAATGGCGCCTCTATGAAACTGTAAAACATAACGTCCCCTGTCCATTTGCATCAAAGAGGTCGCATTATGAAAAGTAGATATGAAAAGTGATGATGTGATCCCGCATGCATCATTCCCTAATGTGTTTATCATTAAAGAACCCTGTGCTTGTTGAAGCAAACTGCAATTTGCATAGTCCACACTAAGTGCTAACCTTTTCTGAGTCAAGATCACTTTCGCAGTCAAACAGCAAGCTGAGATCTACTGCCTTTGACTTAAATGTTTTTACATTAACCTAATAAAAACAGTTCTGTAGGAATTAGTTTCGTGCAGTATGCCTAATACATTATCACAGCATGTTAGCTATATGCCTGTCCTGACAATATTGTTCTTCTCAGACCATATTGTATTTCAAAACTCGAGTTTTGATAATAAAATGGATCAGTTGGTGTAGCAGTTGCACGGCACAGCTGAGCATTAATTGAAATAATTTGCAAATAATGTGCTTTTTATTTTACTGGACTGATGGTACATTCACCTGATGTTTATGGTGCTTTCAAAGCAACTGGGAACTCTGAAAAAACAAGGCAAATCAAAGCGATTTTTCCCAGTCGGACATCGTTTTATTCCGAGTTCCCAGATGTCGTGAACGCACTGAAGTCGGAGTTCTAAGTTCCCCGTTGTTTTGATAATGGCATTAGTCTCATTCGAGGGAGGAAAGAGCAGCAAAGGGTCCGCTTCTTTCTTTCCTTTCCTCTCGTGAAACTGACCAGAGAGGACACGGTGTTCAACCTGATTGCGAAACTCGATACACAAATGAATGTTGTTTCTATGACCAGAGAAAGGGAAATATTCCTCGATATTAAAATAGATACGACGATCTGCTAATAACAATACAAACCCAGGGATGTCGATACACGTGGCCAGTAATTCATTGCAGCGACAGCACAAATGGTAGTATGGAGAAGTGCGGTTTATGTTTTGTAGTAGTGTCGAATAAAAACTGAATCATGAACTCATAAAAGCAGCAGCGCGTGGCTTTATTATTTGACAGTCTCACTCTGATCCTGTTTTTTTTTTAAGTTATGACATTTCATGCTTGAAGCTGTATGTCCGGGGATTTGGGATATTGGCCAGCGCAGTAGACGCCATAGATCTCCCGGTCCACTGGGTAGGCGGAGTTTTTTCTAGACAAATTCAAAAGTAAAACACTGGAACACTATTGTTAATTGAACCTTTATTTAACTAGGCAAGTCAGGTAAGAATAAATTCGTATTTACAATGATGGCATACCCCGGCCAAACCCGGACCCGGACAACGTTGTTACAATTGTGCGCCGCCCTATGGGACTCCCAATCACGGCCGGTTTTGATACAGTCTGGAATCGAACCAGGGTATGTAGTGACGCCTTTAGCACTGAGATGCAGTGCCTTGAACATGGGGCATTATAGACCCTTGCGACACTCGAGAGCCCACCCGGTGCGCAGGGCTTCTGAATTAAGTGCACCTACCGGCAATAGCTCAACACGAATTTTAAAAAAGGAGCGCAAGCCTTAATCGCCAGTTTTTCTACAGAAATGTTTGGTATTCGACTAGGAATGCCTTGAAGATCGAACACTTGGTGACCACTAGCCTAGGGCGTTTAGTCCCTTTATTTTATAACTCGTTCTCAAACCAAGATGCATCAATTGAGCATGATTTGAAGTGAATAGGAAATTGAGTAACTCTTGGGAGGACAGTGGAAGTTGATAAAATGTATGTTCCATAAACCCAGAGCAATGTCCTTCATCTGGATTTTTACACACACACACACACACACACACACACACACACACACACACACACACACACACACACACACACACACACACACACACACACACACACACACACACACACACACACACACACACAAATAGGCTTTCTATTGGACCAATCACAATGGGAAAGCAAAACAAAATCCTGATAAAGGCCAACATGCTGTCTTACCATTAACAATAAAGAAGCTCTGTTATCAACTTCCATTCTCCAAAACTTGCTGAATTTCCTTTTCATTGAAATAACACAATGAATGATACAGATCAGGGTTTTATTATTCACTAGATGCTTGGCAGTTATTTAGGACGACTTGTTTAACTGATCATTGGGGGCGCAATGATTCTCACAATGTGCCAAATTTATAGTGAAACCCTGCATCATATTTAACCAATATTCTGTCAACTCGGTTAAACAAGTATGTGAGAGGCATACTGTGACTACTGGGCCTCCTGTGAATCTCTGGGTTCCAATCACGTGTTCGTTCACTCATCAGAACGTTGCCAAGCAACTTGTTTCAACAACTGCCAGTGCTTTCATTCCACGGATCTCTTGTTGCAATTTTTTGATGAACAATGAGATAGCTAGCTAACCACTTGAACAGTTCATACAGAAAATGAGTGAATTATTTGAGAATATCAACTTCTGACATTTTGATGTTGAGCCTGGCAGTTTATAATGGATGTAAGTAGCTAGCAAGAGCTGTCAGTTAGCTTAGCCAGTTAGCGTAGCCAGTGTCCTTAGCTAGCTAGCCAGCTGACGACGTTGTCGTTTTCATCCATGATGAATTACACATTAAGCTAGCAACTGCGTTACCTTTATACTGTCAGGGTTGGGTAGGTTACTTTGTAAATGTAATCCGTTACAGTTACTAGTTACCTGTGCAAAATTGTAATCAGTAATGTAACTTTTGGATTAGTGAAGACATAAAAACTATGAAATAACACATGGAATCATGTAGTAAACAAAAAAGTGTTACATCAAAATATATTTTATATTTGAGATTCTTCAAAGTACCATCGTGACACCGCCGTGAGACTGGTTAGTTTTACCCTACTGATGATGTGTTGTTGTAATAGCAGCTTTGCACACTCTTGGCATTCTCTCAACCAGCTTCATGAGGAATGCCAGATTCACCTGGAATGCATTTCAATTAACAGGTTTGCCTTGTTAAAAGTTAATTTGTGGAATTCCTTTCCTTAATGTGTTTGAGCCAATAAGTTATGTTGCGACTGGTAGGGGTGGTATACAGACGATAGCTCTATTTGGTAAAAGACCAAGTTCATATTATGGCAAGAACAGCTCAAATAAGCAAAGACAAATGACAGTTCATCATTACTTTAAGACATGAAGGTCAGTCAATCCAGATTTCAAGATCTTTGAAAGTTTCTTCAAGTGCAGTCCCAAAAACCATCGCTGTGATGAAACTGTCTCTCATGAGGACCGCCACAGGAAAGGAAGACCCAGAGTTACCTCTGCTGCAGAGGATAATTTCATTAGAGTTACCAGCCTCAGAAATTGCAGCCCAAATGCTTCACAGAGCTCAAGTAACAGACACATCTCAACATCAACAGCCGTGTCTTTGTGAGACGTAGAGTTGGTGAACGGATGATCTCCGCATGTGTGGTTCCCACCGTGAAGCATAGAGGAGGTGTGGGAGTGCATTGCTGGTGATTTATTTAGAATTCAAGGCACACTTAGCCAGCATTGCTACCACAGCAGTCTGCAGCGATACGCCATCCCATCTGGTTTGGGAGAGTGATGGAGTGCTGCATCAGATGACCTGGTCTCCACAATCACCGGACTTCAACCCAATTGAGATGGTTTGGGATGAGTTGTACTGCAGAGTGAAGGAAAAGCGGCCAACAAGTGCTCAGCATATGTGGGAACTCCTTCAAGACTGTTGGAAAAGCATTCCAGGTGAAGCTGGTTGAGAGAATGCCAAGAGTGTGCAAAGCTGCCATCAAGGCAAAGGGTGGCTACTTTGAAGAATCTCAAATATAAAATATATTTAGATTTATTTAACACTTTTTTTGGTGACATCATGTGTTATTTCATAGTTTTGATGTCTTCACTATTATTCTACAATGTAGAAAATAGTACAAATAAAGAAAAACCCTTGAATGAGTAGGTGTTCTAAAACTTTTAACTGGTAGTGTAGGTGTGTCCAAACTTTTGACTGGTACTGTATGTTACCAATTGCAGGATAAATCAATGTTAAAGTTCACATAGCTGGCCATATATAGAAGTTGCATTTTACTTTATGGGTTGGTAATGTAGGCTTCTTCTAACCCATTGCTTTCTGCTACATATAATAATACGATTCAATTATATCTTTATATTAAAATCCAAAGTCTTTTGGAATTCCAATCATTCCAATAAGACTTATAAATATGGAAGTACAGATTGCCCCTTTAAGTCTATCAAAACTGTGTCCATTAGGCCTATGGATTTTTATCAACATGAATTAGATTGAGCAATGAAAGCCCCACTTTTCTTCCATAGGCTGGGATCCTCAATATGCAGCTGTTGCAAGAGTGCATTTTTCACTGGCTGTCCACAAGTTTCAAAAACAATGATTGATTGGCAGCTTAAACTTCTTGAATTCAACCATTATTGGGTTCAAATATACATTTAGATTTGTGAACAGCCATCCACAACAACCACAATGTGTAAGGCGCAAATAGCTAAATGAGAGAGCAGCAGTGTGATTCACATCAATGCACTATGTAGATATCAATTGTAAATGATATCCGTATCGCCGTAGACTACACCACTGCTGTCAACCTTAGCTCCAAGCGTTTATTCAAGTTGGATCATCTTTGGATGCCGACAGCAGTCGCACCATTGGAAGACATAGCTTGAACTGTAGCCTACAAAAGCCCATTCATGCTCTTCCCATGATCCATCAAATACATTTGGTGTGTCATCATAGTGGTCTCTGACTTGCACCTTTTTTCAATGCTGATTTGCATTTCGTTGAGAAAACAGAGGAGTGTCAAAGTTATTTTTTTTCGCAAACATCCTTTCTGAATTTAAAAGTAATCCTCGAAGTAATCATCTAATTTTGAACAAGTATCTGTAATCTGATTACAGTATTTTTGCTGGTAACGTAAGGGGTTACAGTTGCCGTTTTTTTGTAATCCCTTACATATAACGGATTACATGTAATCCATTACTCCCCAACCCTGATACTGTAACATGTATCCCATGGATCTGGCTAACTAATGAAATAGTCTTCTAGTTTATGTCATTATAACGCTAGCTAATGTGAGATTTTCAGCATCTGACGGTTTCAAACTTCCAGCAGTCTCCAGGCTCTTCTTCAGGAAAAGGATCCAATGAACTTCCACCAAGGATTGATACTTTACTCCACAGGAAGAATGTCAAGGAAAAAGAAGAGAGTTACATTTCTATGTAAGTTTGTCAATTATATAGAAAAGTGGTATTTTGAATTCAATAAGAAACTTAGCTACTTGTCAGTATGGAGTTGTACATTTTTGTCAATTTTACAGGTTACTAAAGAAAGACAAACATGTCAACAGATCATGCATAAAATTGAGTAAATTATCAGGTGTGGGAGAATCTCCCACATCAAATGTGTCCAGGTCTCCTTTACACGGAAGGAGCATTAAGAAAAGTGAGTCTCATCCTCATTTGTTACATTTTAATGGATTTTGTAAGCAAAATCATTGTGCGTGCAACATTTCTGTTTCTCTAGTTGGCTGCATGTTCCAGCCCAGCAAGCAGGAGCCACTGTGTCTGAAAAGAGGGGTCATTGAACCAATTAAACACACGTGTGACGCCTCAATGATCCCCGACACATGGAACTATAAAGGAAAGAGAGTGAAAGACGTCCGCTTCGATGCAAAAGGTAGATTACCCCGAAACAGTTACTCGGAACTGGTTGATTAAGCTTTTTGCTGCACTTTGCTGCACTAGCCTACATGTCAGGGTGAGGACATTAGACGTAGCATAATTATTGTACATTGTTGGTTCCCAACAGAGCCTGACAATGACTGTGTTGTGAGCCACATAATCAGATTGAGAGGAAAACTGGGCTGGTCCACTGAGATTCCTGACAGGAGAATAGCAAAAGCATGCCCACAGAACATACAGGTTGGTCTCCACCATTTTAGCTACTAGCCTATATGATCAATTGATGTGAACTTTATCATTGAGTCTCTGCAGTCCACGTTTTTTATATTTTACATATATATATTTTTTTAATTTTAGTCCAAGACTAGGCTTATATAAGTATAACAGTTAAATTGTGTGTTTTTAAAAATGTTAAATACACTAGAGAATTTTGTTTTGTTTTAATCAATGCAAATCTAACTTCCTTGTGGATGTTGTGCAGGAAATCCCTGAGGGGACTAAAAAGGATCCTGGAGAGTATGTGTACTGTCTGATGAGGAACAGAGGTGACCCCAAGATCCAGCCCAACCCCTATGATCTTCAGGTGGTTTCTGTACAGACAGCTAAACAGAGCTGTCAGTACTGGACCGTCAGCGCTTCATGCATATTCAAGGTCAGTTCAACTAGTTCACGGTTGAACTGTTAAACGTTGGTGAATATACATAGGCTACGTTAGTAAATTCACTCTGGCTATCTACTCCGATTTCAGAGCACTCTCTTCTGAGTATGCCAGAGCGCAGAATAACTGATGAATTTACGAATGCTCAACACCCGTTGAATATGGCCGGTGTCAGTAAACGTCGGCAAAAAAAGTGCAAATAAAATGTTGCCAGCAGCACGGTTACCGTTACCAACCCTCTAGAGAACATGAAAACACCCTAACCAGGTCTGCTAGGGCGAGTAAAATGGTTAGAGTGAGATTTTTCTCTCATTTGTGTCGAAGTAGCTAGCAAGCTAGCCAACGTTAGCCAGTTAGCTTAGCTGCTTGACTGCCGTTGTGAGGACAGAACCCTACTCCTCCGCCAGAGCTTCCAGTGTGCGTTCTGAACGATCCGAGAACGAAACGCTCTGAATTTACGAATGGACAATCTGACAACGTTCTGAATTTATGAACGCACAGAGCGCACTCTGGCACCTCAGGTTGAATTTATGAACGCACATAGCGCACTCTGGCACCTCAGGTTGAATTTACGAATGCACAGAGCGCACTCTGGCACTCCAGAGTGCGCTCTCCACTCCAATTTACGAACGCACCCATAGATTGCTATTCTCTGTATAGTGCACAACTTTTGACAAGGGACACAAGTAGTGTACTATATATGGATTTTGTTACTATTTGGGATGCACACACAATTTACCCCTATTTTATGGGCAGGTTTCCCAGAACACAAGTAAAGCCTAGTCCTGGGCCTGTATCCACAAAGCATCTCAAAGCAAGAGTGCAGATATAGGATCTATCCATCTAATCCTATGAATTATAATCTAAACAGTGAAACTGATTCTAGATCAGCTCTCCTACTCTGATCGTTTTTTGGGGATATGAGCCCTGGCATGTTCAATGGAGATTCTTCAATGTGTTTTTAATTTTAGTCCAAGACTAGGCTTAATCTGTGTCCAGGAAACCATCCCAAAGAGTCCACTTCACTCAGTTTTATTTTATAGGTGTCTGTTTTGGAGGACAGAAGTGGTGAAATCATGTCTGTAATAGACTGGCTTTCTGAAAGAGAACTGTTTTTCAAAATCTTCAAGTTGCCATTGTTTGCAAAATTCAGGTTTGTATGGTTGTTCTTATAGAAGGATGATGAAAAGTGTGTATCTGATATGTGATGTAATACCATAAAATACTCTAATCCAGTTTTACAATGAACTTTTTGCTCTCTGTAGAATTTGGAAGGCATTTACAATCTGGAAGGTCACAGTATGCCACTCAAAGACCAACAAAGCTAAGTGAGTGTTGATCAAATATTACGTGCCACATGATATTTCATTTGTCTTATAATAAGTCTTGGGAAGGCCATTGTTGCCTTGTCTTCTTCTTGTTCTGCATTTCTTTGTCTCCATACTGTTAAATATCTTCCAAATAGAACTTAAGAGCTTTTGAATTATATTTTTTGTAATCATTTTTTAATTTTTTTAGGGAAATATTATCCAAAGGTCTTTTTTTTACTGATGACATCTTCTTGAGATGTCTGGTTGAAATCAAAGGACTTTTTGAGATGGCCAGTGACAAGACAAGATATGGGGATTCTGACGGTGCCATTGTTTTAACAAAGGTAGGGCCATGGTTTTTTGGGATAACTATCTTGTTTTCAACTCCTTTCTAATAACATGGTTTTGTTTATTCTACCTAGTTGGATAAATCCACCACATACTCCTTGATAGGCTTCTGTGAGGCCCAGACCCAACAATGTGCTGTAGCACTGAAACAACTTCACTGCCTTCACCACAAAGTTGCCACTTTGATTCGCACAGCTTGTCTGAAGGTACACTCTATTAGTCCTTTAGATTGTTACGAGGACATGTCATTTAAGAGTCCTGAAAACACCTCTCTGTCACTATCCTCTGCTGATCTACCCTTGTTTTGATGTTTGGCATGACAACAACCATAGGTGTTGGCATGACAACACAAACAGATCTGATTCCTAATTCATAAAAAACCTCAGAGGTGGAGTGTTGATATAGGATCAGATCCATGGAATATTTTACGCAATAAGGCAAGAGGGGGTGTGGTATATGGCCAATATACCAAGTTGTAAAGGCTGTTCTTATGCACAATGCAATGCGGAGGAGTGCCTGAATAACGCCCTTAGCAGTGGTATATTGGCAATATACCACAAATCCCAAGGTGCCTTATTGCTATTATAAACTGGTTACCAACTTAATTAGAGCAGTAAAAATGAATGTTTTGTCATACCCATGGTATACTGTCTGATGTACCACGGCTGTCAGCCAATCAGCATTCAGGGCTCGAACCACCCAGTTTATAATAGTCAATATGATCTAAAAGGCTAAACTAATCCCAGATCAGCACTCCTACTCTGAGACATTTTATATTGAACAAGATATATTCAATATATCATTGTACTGTCTTTTGTCTTGTCAGGCAGCAGAGGTCCACGGTGCAGAGAGACTGTTCCTCCCTCTGTCCTCTCAGTCGACCAACAGGCCGCTGTATGCTGAGGTGGCTGAGTGGCGGATCCTCTTGTGTCGCTTCAGCCACTTCCTCAACCTGATAGACAGAATGTTTGAAGAGATGCTCTGTGTCTTGGTCAGATCTGCAGTTCAACTCCTTCTGTTGTTCCTCCGAGAGTCCTCTAACACTAATGGAGTGAAAGCGAGAAGACAAAAGACAAAGTAAGTGGTTTTTAATGTAAATATAGTAAGGTTATGGCATTTGTCAATGAGTTTAATTAGCATGCTTGCGATGTTGAAATATTTGCCTGTGTACTCCCTAGAAAGATGGCAAGGATGGATGCAAGTGGACCTTTCATAAATATTATCAAAGAGCCAACTGGTCGTAATGCGGCACATAAACTTTCTTCACACAGCCAAGGCCAGCCACACCTTGTTAACAAGGTAGATCAGCTTTTATCTATTGTGCCAAAGTGGTCAGAAACATGTAAACATCACTAAACAATGCGTCACTTGTAATACTAAATTGACTTGTAGTATCACATTTTCTAGTAATCTCTCGTGGACAAACTTTAGTTCTGGGTTAACTGAGATTACATTTCTAGATGCTACCAGATTTTAAAAGGGAAGAGCCTAAAGAAGAGATCCAGGCTGTATTTGAAGTGAACGTCCTGCTTACAGTCACACCTGTGAACCAGCCAATGACAGATGATGTCTCAGCCAAAGGGACAGCCACAACAGACCTCCACTCTGAAGTCGACACTAAAGGTGAATCCCATTTATAGTAAAAAAACAACTAAAATAGATATTATGAACTAAGGTGTTCGAACTTAAATGTCTGCTGAAGCTTAGTGTTTTCTCAACCTAGATACAGAGAAGGATAAAGAGGTTTCCCGTGAGGAGACGCCAAGGCGGTATGACTTCACTTATATATTACAATAAACTGTATTGCTCCATGTTCCTCTATTAGGAAAATGTATGAATTTCACAAACATCAGCTAGTGTTTTTCTGCTAATCTGTCAGTCAGCTCAGTCAGTGAAGTGATTATATTACACAGATGCTGTTGTTTTCCTTCTCCTAGTTCGCCCAGCAAACGAGTGAAGCTAACCATCTATCCCTGCCTTGATGACTTCACACTGCACATTCAACAGGTGCTACAAGGATTTGAACAAGTCATTGGTAAGACATTCTCTAAAGATTTAAATTCACAGCCTTGTTGTTTTGTAAATACTGTAGGTTCATAAGTATTATGCTGTTTTAAAGTGCAGAGCTTTGCTAGACGGTAATGGACTGTGTCCCAGATGGCACACTATTCCCTACATGCAGCATACAGTGCCTTCGGAAAGTATTCAGACCCCTTGACTTTTTCCACATTTTGTTACATTACAGCCTTATTTTAACATGCTTTTTTAAACTCATCAATCTAAACACAATACCCCATAATGACATCACAATACCCCATAATGACATCACAATACCCCATAATGACATCACAATACCCCATAATGACATCACAATACCCCATAATGACATTACAATACCCCCATAAGGACAAAGTGAAAACATTTTTTTTTTTTAAATTTCTGCAAAGTTATAAAAAACTGAAACACCTTAATTACATACAGTACCAGTCAAAGTTTGGACACACCTACTCATTCCAGGGTTTTTCTTAATTTGTACTATTTTCTACATTGCAGAATAATAGTGAAGACGTCAAAACTATGAAAAGTGTAGTAACCAAAAATGTGTTCAACAAATCAAAATATATTTTATATTTGAGATTCTTCAAAGTAGCCACCCTTTGCCTTGATGACAGTTTTGCACACTCTTGGCATTCTCTCAACCAGCTTCATGAGGTAGTTACCAGGAATGCATTTCAATGAACAGTTAATGCCTTGTTAAACATTAATTTGTGGAATTTATTGCGTTTGAGCCAATCAGTTGTGTTGTGACAAGGTACAGGAGGGGTGGTATACAGAATATAGCCCTATTTGGTAAAAGGCCAAGTCAATATTATGGCAATAACAGCTCAAATAAGAAAAGACAAATGACAGTCCATCATTACTTTAAGGCGTGAAGGTCAGTCAATCTATAAAATTTCAATAACTTTGAAAGTTCCTTCAATTTCAGTTGCAAAAACCATGATGAAACTCTCTCTCATGAGGGCCACCACAGGAAAGGAAGACCCAGAGTTATCTCTGCTGCAGAGGATAAGTTCATTGGAGTTACCAGCCTCAGAAATTTTAGCCCAAATAAATGCGTCACAGATCTCAAGTAACAGACACATCTCAACATCAACTGTTCAGAGGAGAATGCGTGAATCAAACCTTCATGGTCAAATTACTGCAAAAAAAAACACTACTTAGAGCACACCAATAAGAGGAAGAGACTTGCTTGGGCAAAGAAACACAAACAATGGACATCAGACCGGTGGAAATCTGTCCTTTGGCCTGATGAGTCCAAATTTGCAAATGTTTGGTTCCAACCGCCGTGTCTTTGTGAGACGCAGAGTAGGTGAACGGATGATCTCGGAATGTGTGGTTCCCACCGTGAAGCATGGAGGGGGAGGTGTGATGGTGTGGGGTGCTTTCCTGGTGACACAGTCAGTGATTTATTTAGAATTCAAGGCATACTTAACCAGCATGGCTACCACAGCAGTCTCCAGCGATACGCCATCCCATTTGGTTTACGCTTAGTGGGACTATAATTTGTTTTTCAACATGATAATGACCCAACACACCTCCAGGCGGTGTAAGGGCTATTTGAAGAAGGAGAGTGATGGAGTGATGCACCAGATGACCTGGCCTCCACAATCACCCAACCTCAACCCAATTGAGATGGTTTGGGATGAGTTGTACCGCAGAGCCAACAAGTGCTCAGCATATGTGGGAACTCCTTCAAGACTGTTGGAAAAGCATTCCAGCTGAAGCTGGTTGAGAGAATGCCAAGAGTGTGCAAAGCTGTCAAGGCAAAGGGTGGCTACTTTGAAGAATCTCAAATATAAAATATATTTTGATTTGTTTAACACTTTTTTTTGATAACACCATGATTCCATATGTGTTATTTCATAGTTTTGATGGCTTTGCTATTGTTCTACAATGTAGAAAATAGTACAAATATAGAAAACCCTTGAATGAGTAGGTGTGTCCAAACTTTTGTTTGGGTATAGGGAATAAGGTGCCATTTGCGACACATCCATGAATAATTAGTAATCTACAGAAATGTAATAAGCACTGGACTGTAACAATTATCTCTAACTGTTTTACAGTTACACATTTGCCCTATATATTAATTACATTGATTTCACTCAGCCAAACAGACATCCTTCAACCAAGACCCTAACCTCCTGGACTTGCACTCGCCCCCTGTGTTTGACCTGAAACTGTCTGTTGACGAGGAGCTGGAGAAGGAAAGAGACCAACATCTCCGACCATGGCCTGAGCTGGAGCTGTTACTGGGGACAGATCCCGCTTTCCAGTCTGATGTAACTATGCAGCACTCACAGTGACACGTATACGCATCTCACACGTACACATGTCAACTGTATGGCATGTCACACTATCACACCAGCATCATCTGATCATGTGTTATATGTGTCGGAGGCTGAGCTGTTCTCCGTTTCATGCTCTTAGCAGATGCTCTTATCCGGTGAGACTTACACAGTTAGTGCATTTAAGGTAGCTAGGTACGACAACCACATTTCACAGTTAGGTTTCCATCCAATTGGCAACAGATTTTCATTCCAAAAGAAATCCTCTGCATAAAAACAATTTGCACATTTTCCCACCAGAGATGTGTTTCCATCAAATTGACTTGTTGCGGATAAAAAGCTGTGTGTGATTACATAATACACATAAAAAATAACACTTGCTGTTAAATTCCCATGTACCGAATAAAAAATAGATGTTAAATGGATTTCCGTGGCGTTTTCAATGTTACTGATAGTTTTTGACACAAAAACTGTTGCGTTATATAGCTAAAGTGCCCACCCTGGTCTTGGAATGCGCTCTATTTGTCAAACGGCAGCCAAGCATCGATCAGAATAAGACTATATTTATTGGAAAGCAGCATGAAGCTCATCAACTTTCACCACCCTGTGATGTTCATCATAACTTATTTCATCTGTAGCCTAATAAACTGTATGTTTTCCCGAGTTTTAGTGGGAGGACCACACAACATATGAAATCAAAATCTATTTGTCATATATTTTATAAATAACAGGTGTAGACTTACAGTGAAATGCTTACTTATAGTGCCTCCAGAAAGTATTCACACCCCTTGACCTTTTCCAAATTCTTGTTGAGTTACACCCTGAATTTAAAATGGATAATATTTAGACTTTGTGTAACCGGCCTACACACAACACCCCATCATGTCAAAGTTGGGGCGGCAGGTAGCCTAGTGGTTAGAGCATTGGTGTCACGGCCGTTAAAAGAAGAGGACCAAGGTGCAGCGTGGTGAGAGTCCATTTTGTCTTTATTTGGAAAATGACACCGAACAACACAATAAACTCTACAAAAAAACAAACCGTGAAGCTAAAGGTTATGTGCCCTAAACAAAGTCATCTTTCCACAAAGAAAGGAGGGAAAATGGGCTACCTAAGTATGGTTCCCAATCAGAGACAACGATAGACAGCTGTCCCTGTTTGAGAACCATACCCGGCCAAAACATAGAAATACAAAAATCATAGATAACAAAACATAGAATGCCCACCCCAAATCACACCCTGACCAAACCAAATAGACACAAAAAAAGGCTCTAAGGTCAGGGCGTGACAATTGGATTAGTAACCGAGAGGTTGCAAGATCGAATCCCCGAGCTGACAAGGTGAAAATCTGTCATTCTGCCCCTGACAAGGCAGTTAGTTCTTAGGTTGTCATTGAAAATAAGAATGTGTTCTTAACTGACTTGCCTAGTTAAATAAAGGTTACAAATTAGAATAATAAAAAAAAGTAGAATTATATTTTTTGACATTTTTACAAATTAATTAAAAAAGAAAAGCTGAAATGTCTTGAGTCAGTAAGTATTCAAAACATTAGTTATGGAAAGCTTAAATAAATTCAGGATTAAAAATGTGCTTAACAAGACATAATAAATTGCATACCTCATCTCTGTACCCCTCTGTACATACAATTATCTGTCGAGCAGTGAATTTCAAACACAGATTCAACCACAAAGATCAGGGAGGTTTTCTAATGCCTCGCAAAGAAGGGCATCGATTGGTAAATGGACCAAAAAAAGCAGACATTAAATGTCCCTATGAGCATGGGGAAGTTATTAATTACACTTTGGATGGTGTATCAATACTAATACTATCAATCACTACTAAGATACAGGCGTCCTTCCTAACTCAGTTGTCGGAGAGGAAGGAAACCGCTCAGGCCAATGGTGACTAAAATAGTTAGAGTTTAATGGCTGTGATAGGAGAAAACTGAGGATGGACAACAACATTGTAGTTACTCCATAATACCAACCTAATTGACAGAGTGAAGAGAAGGAAACCTGTACAGAATACAAAAAAATACAAAACATGCATCCTGTGTGCAATATGGCAAGGTTGGAACTAACAAGACTCTTTCTAGAGCTGGCCTCCCATGCCAAACTGAGCAATCGGGGGAGAAGTGTTTTGGTCAGGGAGGTGACCAAGGACCCGATGGTCACACTGACAGAGCTCCAGAGTTCCTCTGTGGAGATGGGAGAAGGACAACCATCTCTGCAGCACTCCACCAATCAGGCCTTTATGTTAGAGTGGCCTGACGGAAGCCACTCCTCAGTAAAAGGCACATGACAGCCTGCTTGGAATTTGCCAAAAGGCACGTAAAGGACTCTCGGACCCTGAAAAACAAGATTCTCTGGTCTGATAAAATCAAAGATTAAACTCTTCGGCTTGAATGCCAAGTGTCACGTCTGGAGTAAAACTGGCACCATCCCTATGGTGAAACATGGTGGTGGCAGCATCATGCTGTGGGGATGTTTTTCAGCGGCAGGGACTGGGAGACTAGTCAGTATTGAGGGAAAAATCAACAATGAAGTACAGAAAGATTCTTGATGAAAACCTGCTCCAGATCCCTCAGGACCTCAGACTGGGGCGAAGGTTAACCTTCCAGCAGGACAATGACCCTAAGCACACAGCCAAGACAACGCAGAAGTGGCTTCGGGACAAGTCTCTGAATGTCCTTGAGTGGCCCAGCCAGAGCTCCCCAAACAAACCTGACAGAGCTTGAGAGGATCTTCAGAGAAGAGTGGAATAAACTCCACAAATACAGGTGTGCCAAGCTTGTAGCGTCATACCCAAAAAGACATGAGGCTGTAATTGCTGCCAAAGGTGCTTCAAAAATGTACTGAGTAAAGGGTCTGAACACTTACAGTATGTAAATGTGATATTTCAGTTTTTTATTTGCAATAAATTAGCAAAAATGTATTATAAAAACCTGTTTTTGCTTTGTCATTATGTTTTATCGTGTGTAGATTGATGAGGGGAAAAAAATCTATGTAATCGATTTTTAGAATAAGGCTGTAACGTAAGAAAATGTGTAAAAAGTCAAGGAGTCTGAATACTTTCCGAATGCACTGTATACTGTAGGGAGGTAGGGATAAAGTGGCTAGGCAACAGGATAGATAATAGATTGAGCTGTAGCAGCAGTGTATATGGTGTGTGTGTGAGTGTCATCAGTAAGCATGTTTGTGCATGTTATGTGTGTGTGGATATATGTACAGTAGTGTGTATGTGTGTGTTGGGATGTCAGCGTGTAAGTATGTGCGAGTGTTTGGGTAGAGACCAGTGTGTGTGTGTGTGCATAGAGTCAGTGTTTGTTCAAAGAGAGTTTGTTCAAAAAAGTGTCAATGCAGGTTGTCCCGGTAACCATTTGATGAACTATTAAGCAGCCTGGTTTAGAAGTCTTATGGCTTGGGGGTGGAAGCTGTTCAGGGTCCTGTTGGTTCCCCACTTGGTGCACTGGTACCGCTTGTGGTGTGGTAGCAGAGAGAACAGTTTGGCTTGAGTGACTGGAGTCTTTGACAATTTGTTGGGCTCCTGACTGGCGCAGTGGTCTAAGGCACTGCATATCAGTGCTAGAGGCGTCATTACAGACCTTGGTTCGATTCCAAGCTGTATCACAACTGGCCATGATAAGGCGGCAAACTGTTGGCCCAGCATCGTCCGTGGTAGGCCGGCCATTGTAAATAAGAATTTGTTCTTAACTGACTTGCCTAGTTAAATAAAGGTGAAATAAAATAAAGTTCCTCTGACACAGAGGTCCTGGATAGCAGGGAGCTCTGCCCCAGTGATGCACTGGGCCGTACTCACCATTCTCTGGAGAGCCTTACAGTCAGGTGCCTTTTGGCTGCTGTACCAAGCGGTGATGCAGCCAGTCAAAATGCTCTTTGGTCCCATATTCCTACACAATGGCTACATTAAGCTTGTGACTGTACAACTTGTTGGATGCATTTGCTGTTTGTTTTGGTTGTGTTTCAGATGATTTTGTGCCCGATAGTAATGAATGGTTAATATTTTATTGTGTAATTTTGGAGTTAATATTTCTACATTAATGTGGATGCTACCATGATTACGGATAGTCCTGAATGAATCGTGAATAATGATAAGAGAGTTACAGGCCAAATATCATAGCCCCAAGATATGCTAAACTATTACTATTACAATAACAGTGGAGGTTAGCATTATTTGGGGCGTATGATCTTTGACCCTTTGTAATTTACTCACAAATCATTGACTTTTACTTAAAATAAAAAGTGCTGGGGGAGGGAGTGTCACTGTGGAGGTCAACTGTGGGATTAATTGAGATACGTTTTGAAGAAGTATTTTCCATAGAAGTGTAGTTGTTTGTCACTTACCTATTACTAATTTGACATGTTTTTCTATATTCTAAATATGGTTTGTTGACATATGACATAGACCTTGATATAGGTGATACACTTCTGATGTGTTTGTTGATTTCCAGCTGTCAGACATCCTCAGTACCGTCCAGCGAGGGATGCAGGGAGTGGAGAAGCACTGTCAGAGGCTAGAGAAGTTCTGTGATATGGTGGAGACAGCCATGTTGACTGACATGGATGGGTTCTTGGCCGGGGAGAAATGGTCTCCCCAGGATATCAAGGCCATCTTGGCGGTGCACACAGAGAGCGTCAGGCTGATGAAAAGGATAGAGACTGAGACCCGTGTCAACATGATCCTGGTCAGGTGTCACCAGTACCAGTCAAACTGCCTGCCCTACCCAGAGGCTCTCATCTTTACCATTCACTCCATGCTCCCCTCCATTGTAAAGAAGAAGAATCTGGAACTGATGGAGGTTTGTTAAATAGTACATTAGTATACCATAGTTTTTGTTAGTGTTGTTATTTAAGCACGTCTAAATACCAGATACTCTACCTACAGTCATGAAGTTAACTTTAGACTTCATGCATAATTCATGTTCAGGCTATTCATATTTTGAAGTTATTGTAATTGCGTTGAGGAGTGCTTTGACCGGTACTACTTTTCGGGTTATACTTTCCTCTCTCAATCTGTTCAATCAGGTGATCAGAGGAGCTCTTAAAAAGCTGGATAAAGACATTTTTACAGTGGAAGAGTTTGTTGAGCATCTGACCTTCCTGAGTCGGATATCTGTGCAGATTCCAACTCTGGAAAGACAGTATCAGTTCCTCATCCAGCTCTATAGTATGGCTAAAGAGTACCAGATCACTATCTCTCCTGAGGAGCTGGCTTTGTACCAGCACCTCGTCCCCAGCTTCCAGCATCTCAAATCCACTGTCATGATCTGTGAAACCAAGAGGGATGACAACATCTTCAAGTTCAGCGTTGATCTGGGCAAACACTTAAATCAACTCAGATATGAGCTTGTTCTGGTTAAAATGAAGGTACGGTTGATCTTTCAGCAGTTGTTGTGCTTTTCTCCCTCCTTAATACTCAATAAGAGTCATTATTCTTGATTGTGTTTTAACATGTGCGTATCTATGATTTCCTCTTTCTGACAAAGCTGCCTAGCCTGGTCTCACACCTGTTCATACTGCCGATGTCCGGACAACAGATGTAGGACCAGGCTTAAAGATGTCACAATTCTCTTATTTCCCAGGTGAACAATCCCATCCTGCTTTGCTCCTATACGTCTCCCAAAGTGGCCAATGAGATCCTCCAGGCTCTCTCGGAGGAGGTGGCCATCTACTCCAATAAGGCATACAGCTACACTAGCTACGGAGAGCTCCTGAGAAACTCTTTTTCTATGAAGAAGATCTCCACTGTGGTCCGCATGAAGCAGGGCCGTGGTTCTAACGCTGCCGAAGTGGAGGCAGAGCTGTCTGAGGTGGACTGTGCCCTGACGCTGAGGAAGATGCTCTGGGGGATGCAGAAGGAATGGGATAAACAGTACAGCCGTTGGAGAACCACCACCTTCGAGCTGCTCAATGTGGACGATCTGCAAAATGATGTCAGCCGCTTTACACAGACCATCTACATGTTAGAGAAAGGTCTCTGAGTGATATTTTAGGATCATTATTGTTGGGATTCATCACCATGTCATGTCAGGTGGTTCCGTGTTATCACAAGTGTTGCTGTGTTAAATGATGGTGTGAATGTAAAGGAACTAATATATGTGAAACAACTAATACACTTTGTTTTCTTTGTCATCCAGGTTTACCTGAAAACAACATAGTTCCCATTCTGAAGCAGAAGGTGATGGACTTCAAGCTTTGTCTGCCCATCGTCCTGGCTCTCAGGAACCCTTATCTCCGTCAGAGACACTGGGAAGACATCCAGAGCTATATCGGACAATTCTTCACCAAAGAGGATAACTTCACCCTTGGAAACCTATTAGACATAAAGGTAAGGCATCTTTAGATGGTAGCAATAAAATATCTACCTTAGCAATAAAATACCTACTTTAGTTGAATCCACTATTTGTAAGTGGCTCTGGATAAGAGCATTTACTAAATTACTATAATCTGAACGTAAAATTAAATTCTAAATTTCCCTCTGTGACATGTATGCAGATTCTTCAGCAAAGTGGTTTGATAGGGGACATCTCCACTACTGCCACCAATGAGGCCACTTTAGAGAGCATCTTGTACAAAGTGATCGACCTGTGGAGGAACACAGACTTCCGTCTGATCACCCACCAGTCTGACGCATCCACGGTGAAAATCATCGCCTCGGCAGACGACGTCATGGCACAGCTGGAAGAGAGTCAGACCACTATCATGAGCATCAAGACATCCCGCTACGCTGAGCCTATCAAGGTCAGGTGTCATTCAAATGTGACCGGAGAGATGTCATGATTCATTAAAAATAACATGATTTGAATAAATATTGCCCCTTATCATATCAGAGATTCTAGAAATTCGTCTTTTGCTTCAAACCCCGAGTGGACTCCCGAGTGACGCAGTGGTCTAAGGCACTGCATCTCAGTGCTAGAGGTGTCACTACAGACCTGGTTCAATTCCAGGCTGTATCACAACCGGCTGTGATTGGGAGTCCCATAGGGCGGCGCACAATTGGCCCAGGGTCGTCCGGGTTAGGGTTTGTCCAGGGTAGGCCGCCGTTGTAAATATGAGTTTGTTTTTTACTGACTTGCCTGGTTAAATAATGGTTAAATAAAGAT
This sequence comes from Oncorhynchus masou masou, assembly GCF_036934945.1. NCBI lineage: Eukaryota > Metazoa > Chordata > Actinopteri > Salmoniformes > Salmonidae > Oncorhynchus > Oncorhynchus masou. Next base: position 10,854,103 of record NC_088243.1, on the reverse strand, counting down.
TCAATCAAAATATATAAATACATTTGAGAAATACTGTATAATATTTGTACATAATGGAATCACTGTTATTTCAAGAAGAGAAATAAGTTAAGTTCTCTGAATCTTGTGGTTTTGTCAGTTGTTGGGGGACAAGGTGGTATTCGTTAGCCTGGTCCCAGAACTGTGTGTTCTGTCTTGCCAACTCCTATGGACATTGTCATGCCACACTGCATAACAATGACCATAGGAGTTGGCAAGACAGAACAAACAGACCTGGGACCAGGCTTAGTATTATTGTGTGTGATGACAATGTGATCTCTCTCTTGTTTAGTATCTGATAGATGAATGGGAGAGGAAGCTGAACCAGTTCTCACATACTCTGGAGGAGTGGGTCATGTGTCAGAAGAGATGGCTCTACCTGGAGCCTATCTTCTCTGCTGGAGGGATTCAGAGGCAAGGCAGCTATTGTAGTTTTACCTGTGTGTGTTGTATTAACGGATGAGGTGTGTGTCATGGCATTTTGGTTTGTATTGTTCATTGTATTGTCTTGTGTTTCATCTGCTGCTGACAATACATCTACACTGAACAAAAATATAAACGCAACAATTTCAACGATTTTACTGAGTTACAGTTCATATGAAGAAATCAATGAAATATAAATAAATACATTCATTAGTCCCTTAATCTATGGATTTCACATGATTGGGCAAGGGCGCTTTCTCGCCCTGACCTGAGATATCTATGTTTTCTTTATATTTTGGTTAGGTCAGGGTGTGACGAGGGTGGGTACGCTAATTTTTGATTGTCTTGGCATTTTTGTATGTCTAGGGTTTTTGTAGGTCTAGGTGATTTGTATGTCTATGGTGGCCTGATATGGTTCCCAATCAGAGGCAGCTGTTTATCGTTGTCTCTGATTGGGGATCATATTTAGGTAGCCATTTCAATTTGGTGTTTGTGAGATCTTGTTCTATGTTTAGTTGCCTGTATGCACTATTCATATAGCTTCACGTGTCGTTATTTTGTTCAGTGTTTCATTCTTTTAATAAATAAGAATGTACGTATACCACGCTGCGCCTTGGTCCGATCCTTATAACGAACGTGACAGGCGCAACCATGGTTGGGCCTGGGAGGGCATAGGCCCATCCAATCAGATTTTTTTCCCCACAAAAGGGTTTTATTATAGCCAGAAATACTCCTCAGTTTCATCAGCTGTCCTGGTGGTTGGCCTCAGGAGAAACTACAGGTGAAGAAGCCGGATGTGTAGGTCCTGGTTTGGCGTAATTACACGTGGTCTGTGGTTGTGAAGCCGGTTGGACGTACTGCCAAATTCTCTAAAACGATATTGGAGGCGGCTTATGGTAGAGAAATGAACATTAAATTCTCTTGCAGCAGCTGTGGTGGACATTCCTGCAGTCAGCATGCCAATTGTACGCTCCCTCAGAATTTGAGACATCTGTGGCACTGTGTTGTGTGACAAAACTGCACATCTTATGGGCCTTGTATTGTCTCCAGCACAAGGAGCACCTGTGTAATGATCATGCTGTTTAATCCGCTTGTTGTTATGCCACACCTGTCAGGTGGATGGATTATCTTGACAAAGGAGAAATGCTCACTAACAGAGATGTAAACCCATTTCTGCACAAGATTTGAGATCAATAATTTTTTTGTGCATATGGACATATCACGGATCATTTATTTCAGCTCATGAAACATGGGATCAACACTTTACATGTTGCGTTTATATGTTTGTTCAGTATATTTTAATTATTACAGACTTCTGGTTGATGATTTTGTTCTTTTGACAGCACTTTCTTTTGACAGCACTTTAAAGACATACCTTGCACATGCAGTCATATCATCTGATATAATATGGGGTAGATATCTACCTGGAGTAGGTTTGTAACGGTTTTCGTCTGGTGAAGGAGAAGCGGACCAAAATGCAGCGTGGTATTTTTGATACATGTTTAATGACGACGAAAAAACACAAACAATACAAAAACGGAACGTGAAAACCTATACAGCCTATCTGGTGACAACAAACACAGAGACAGGAACAATCACCCACGAAACACTCAAAGAATATGGCTGCCTAAATATGGTTCCCAATCAGAGACTACGATAATCACCTGCCTCTGATTGAGAACCGCCTCAGGCAGCCATAGACTATGCTAGACACCCCCAAAGACAAAACACATCACAAAAAACCCATGTCACACCCTGGCCTGACCAAATAAATGCAGACAAACACAATATACTTCGACCAGGGCGTGACAAGGTTTAAGGTCCGATGGAGCCGTTTTTATCTCAGTATCTAATCATTTCTGGGTAACAGTCAAACCTTACTGTGATTGTTTTCAATTAAAATGGTCAAAAATAAACAAATAGCTTCCTAGCAAAGGGCAATTTCTGTGAGTGGTCTGAGTGGGGAGGGGAAAACTGGAACTCTTTCCTATTGGTCTATTAACTCATTTACTGCATGGTGATGTCAACAGGCAGGCAAAAACTCCAAGCCAACAAAACAGGCTGAAATTTCAGTCGGTCTTATCAAGCAGCTTTTACAGGGCATTATCATCATTTCACAGTATTATTCCAACTTCATAGTGTGGAAATAATGTATATGTAAAACATGGAAAAATCACGTTTTTGACTGCATTTGGCCTTTAAGAAGACTCACAGTACCAAAGAAATTATTGAATGAATCCAAAATATGTACTTTTCTGACTTGAAATGAATGAACCTCATCCTATTAGACAGCTCCCAGCGGAGGCCAAGGTGTTCCTGCAGGTGGATCAATCATGGAAGGAGATCATGAGGAGGACAGATGACAGGCCTAATGCCCTGAGAGCAGCTACCGCCCCTGGGGTCCTGGAGATGCTGCAGGCTGGCAACGTCCACCTGGAAAAAATACAGAAGTGTCTGGAGGTACTGGAGGGAGTTAGGGTGCTTGGGTGTCAGAATGTTTCTGCTATCTTGTCAACTCCTTGTCATTCATTGTCATCTCAAAAATGGCAATTCCGTAATGAGTAGAAACCAACTGGAGCCCAGGCTAGCATATCACAATATACAGCAGACTGGAACCCAGGCTAGCATACCTAATGATACTGTAGACTGGCACCCAGGCTAGCATACGACATGATACAGCAGACTGGAACCCAGACTAGCAAACCACATGATACAGCAGACTCTCAAAAGGACAATGCACTTAATTTCCTGTCTTTAGGGTCAGCTGGGCTGCAAAGCCTTTGACATTTCCATTTGCAACTCTCACACAACATTTATGCTATCCTAGTTACTTTCAGAGTTGCTGTTTATTTCAATACTTGACTGTTTGTTTCATTTTCTGCAGGATTATTTTGAATCCAAAAGATCAGTTTTCGCAAGATTCTACTTCCTCAGCAATGAGGAACTGCTGGATGTTCTGTCACAGAGCAAAAATCCCAACGCCATTCAGGTTCCCGTCTCATAGTGTTGGCTAACCATCCAAGAAGAAATTACTCTCTTTAAAAAGCAAATAACATAAGCAGCAGCTGGAAGTTAATATTTCACTTTTATACAGCAGACTCTCAAAAGCACAATGCACTTAATTTCCTGTCTGTAGGGTCTAGCTGAGCTGTAACCTTGTCTCTAGGCTCAATTACTACCGCATATAGAGACTGGTAACAGTGCTTCAAAGTGGGACTTGAATGGGGTGTGTTTAAAATCGAGGCGGGAGATGGAGCAAGCCTGCTACAGATGTAGGATCTTAATTTGAGCCAGTTTGCTACAACAGGAAAATAATGAATTATTATGTGGATTGTAATTAATGGACATTTTTTACAGGGGTGATACATTTTTTGTTATGGCAAATTAAATTGGACATATTTAAGTGGAAATTACAAACTTTAAAAGCCTGTTTAAACCTCAAATACACTACAAATTCACATTTCCTGCTGTGGAAAATTCTCAGTACAAAAGATTACGTAATCAAATTAAGATCCTATGTCTGCACAGATCATTAGCTGGGACTTTGAAAAACGGTGAAGATCCTTCTATCACATTGACCATTTTATATTTTTGGAAAGTCCAATTGATTCTGAGTTCGGACATATAAACTTACAGTACCAGTCAAAAGTTTGGACACACCTACTCATTCAAGGGTTTTTATTGAGTTTTACTATTTTCTACATTGTAGAATAATAGTGAAGACATCAAAATTATGAAATAACACATATGAAATCATGTAGTAACCAAAAAAGTGTTAAACTAATCCAAAATGTATTTTAGATTTTAGATTCTTCACAGTAGCCAACCTTTGCCTTGATGAAAGCTTTGCACACTCTTGGCATTCTCTCAACCAGCTTCATGAGGTAGTCACCTGGAATGCATTTCAATTAACAGGTGTGCCTTGTTGAAAATTCATTTGTGGAATTTCTTTCCTTCTTAATGCATTTGAGCCAATCAGTTGTGTTGTGACAAGGTAGGGTTGGTATACAGAAGATAGCCCTATTTGGTAAAAGACCAAGTCCATATTATGGCAAGAACAGCTCAAGTAAGCAAAGAGAAATGACAGTCCATCATTACTTTAAGACATGAATGCCAGAAAATCTGGACATTTTCAAGAACTTTGAAAGTTGCTTCAAGTGCAGTCGCAAAAACCATCAAGCGCTATGATGAAACTGGCTCTCATGAGGACCGCCACAGGAAAGGAAGTCCCAGAGTTACCTCTGCTGCAGAGGATATGTTCATTAGAGTCAACTGCAACTCAGATTGTAGTCTAAATAAAAGCTTCACGGCATTCAAGTAGCACACACATCTCAACATCCACTGTTCAGAGGAGACTGTGTGAATCAGGCCTTCATTGTCGAATTGCTGCAAAGAAACCACTCCTAAAGTACACCAATAAAAAGAAAAGACTTGCTTGGGCCAAGAAACACAAACAATGGACATTAGACTGGTGTAAATAAGTCCTTTGATCTGATGAGTCCAAATTTGCAATTTTTGGTTACAACCGCCGTGTCTTTGTGAGACGCAGGATAGGTGAACGGATGATCTCGGAATGTGTGGTTCCCACCGTGAAGCATAGAGGAGGAGGTGTGATGGTGTTGGGGTGCTTTGCTGGTGATGCTGTCAGTGATTTATTTAGAATTCAAAGCACACTTAACCAGCATGGCTACCACAGCATTCTGCAGCAATACTCCATCCCATCTGGTTTGTGCTTAGTGGGACTATAATTTGTTTTTCAACAGCTGGTTGAGAGAATACCAAGAGTGTGCAATGCTGTCATCAAGGCAAAGGGTGGCTACTTTGAAGAATCTAAAATATACTTTGATTTGTTTAACACCTTTTTGGTTACTACATGATTCCATATATTATTTGATAGTTTTGATGTCTTCACTATTATTCTACAATGTAGAAAATAGTAAAGAAAATAAAGAAAAACCATTGAATGAGTAGGTGTGTCCAAACCTTTGACTGGTACTGTATACATGAAAACTATTTTTACCAGATTTTTGGGAACTCACTTATGTTTATTCAATCAATTTAATTCAATCCATTCTCTACAACACTTTTAAGCCTCATCTTGTAAAATGCTTCAGCAACATCCGTCACCTGAACATCCAGGAACATGCTAGGATTCACCATGTGGTGGCAAGCATACGTTCAGCCGAGGGTGAAACTGTGACCATGCCAAAGTAAATAGTCAAATCATGATAATAAACCAAATGGAAACATTTACATTTAGGCTTAATTCATGTTTGTTTTCTGTTACCGAGATTCCCAGATCAACTCTTTCTTCTCTTTTGATTCTTTAGTAATGTTCAAATACGTGGGCCAGTGGAGCAATGGATGGGAAATGTGGAAACAGCCATGTACAACACAGTGAAAAGGTACAGTAACCATTTTGCATATAGCTTTTTCTTTCCTGTTCAAAAGGTGTTGATACAGTATATCCAAGGGAACTTTGAGCCTGATACAATAATCATGTTTCAAATCATTTCAGGCGCTTGAAGATAGGAGTGTCAGAATGGAATCCTCAGAACTTTAAGAAATGGGTCCTCTCTCACCCCGGACAGGTCGTTCTCACCGTGGTAAGTTACCATTGCAATGTATAGATTTAACAGGAATATGACGGGACTTATTACTATCCACCTACACAACTGGGGAAATCCCACCATGTGTTAAACAGTGTATCGTCTTCCTCCAGTTCCTGTTCACTAGGCTGATGAATGTAGTGACTGTTGCCCTGTCAAAATTACATCAACAGCCAAGGAAAACTTAAGACCAAAGTCAATGTGAGACCATCAGACTTTTCACACCGTCTTCTTACATTGTGTCCAACATGTGTTCTAAACACATGCCTGGTCCCAGATCTGTTGTCTCCTTCTATAGCCCGGTCCCAGATCTGTTGTCTCCTTCTATAGCCCGGTCCCAGATCTGTTGTCTCCTTCTATAGCCTGGTCCCAGATCTGTTGTCTCCTTCTATAGCCCGGTCCCAGATCTGTTGTCTCCTTCTATAGCCTGGTCCCAGATCTGTTGTCTCCTTCTATAGCCTGATCCCAGATCTGTTGTCTCCTTCTATTGCCTGGTCCCAGTTCTGTTGTCTCCTTCTATAGCCTGGTCCCAGATCTGTGTGTGCTCTTGCCAACTCCATTGCTGTCATTGTCAAACCAAATATTTTGGCATGACATTTCCATAAGGAGTTGGTAAGAGAGCAGAAACAGGCTAGTACCCAGGCTACCAAAACCCCTCCTTAACCCTCTGTCCCCTAGACCCAGATCATGTTCACTAAGGACTGCCAGGAAAGCTTCAGCAGTGAGAGGCAGCTGGAGAGCATGGTGGTGGTGAAGCAGCAGGTGATCCACAATGTGGAGGAGCTGGCTGACCTTGTGTCCGAGCCCCTGCCCTGTCACCAGCAGGCCACCCTAGAGGCCCTGCTCACAATCCTGGTTCACTGTAGAGACATCCTCAGCCATCTCCTCCAGAACCGCATCACCACTGTCGACGACTTCGAGTGGACAAGGTCACAGCTTTGATCATAGTTGCTACTGCTAGTATATATTTTTCTTGAAATACCTAGCCTTATATAGATTAGTTCCATATCTTTTTGTGCTGTCTTGTCGTGGAAATTTCCTCTATTTACCAAATCATGAGAGCAAACCACACACAAGTCAGAGTTAGTCCATCTTAATTATATGAGCTCTATCACAACCCTGTGACTCTCAGATCAATTCAGTGTCTATCAATGAATTATATGAGAGTCCCTTCCACATTTCAACTGAGAACATTTATAGCAAAGACACACACAGGATAAGTCAGCATTGGCATAATTCATTGTTCAGCTTTGTCTCCTTTCTCAAACTCAGAACCATAAACCAATCCTCCATATCAACAGGCATATATCAAATCCATCCTATCTTGACAAGATCAAAGAGACACACTGACTGGCACACAGACATTGTGGAGCCAAGAGATACACGCATGACCTCTCCCCTCTCTCCGGCCCAAGCAACTTAGTCTTGACATAGAACAGATACTGCAACCCCGCCACAGTATTATACAAAAATAACATTCTGATGAGAAGTAACTTACAAACATATGATGAATAAAAACATCTTACCTATGTTACCAACCAATTCTGATTATTCCCCAACAGTCTACGATCAGAATAACTCCTATTTTTAGGCCAAATATATCTAGGATCAGGCTAGGACTTCTGAGCATGTTTTGTCAAATTTTCTGAGTTTGAGATGATTGTTGATCACATTTTTTTGTCATTGGTTCTGTTGGTTTCAGGCAGCTTCAATATGTCTGGTATGACAGCACCTCTCTGTGTTACGTGGTCCATGCCCAGGCTTCCTTCATGTATGGCTACGAGTACCTGGGCTGTTCTCCTCGACTGGTCATCACGCCGCTCACTGACCGATGCTGGCTGACCCTCACCGGGGCCTTGAGCCTCCATCTGGGGGGGGCGCCCGCCGGACCCTCTGGAACAGGCAAGACAGAGACGGTCAAGGACCTGGCCAAGGTAAGGACCTGTCACTGAAGTTAGGAGAAAAACCTGTGATGTATTTAGTAAGTTTGTCGGTGTGTGGACCTGAAAATGCCAGCAGTAGAAAAAGAGAATGTCCACACTCTTGGGAAACCACTGTCACTGATATCCTTGTAGCTCTGTATTTAAGCTGCTACTGTATTTACAGGAAGTAAAACCATGTTGATGTGGTTTTCCTTTGCAGGCGCTTGGAAAGTTCTGTTTAGTACTGAACTGCTCTGACAGTCTAGACTATAAGGTAGTCATGCACATTTCTATTCTCATTATAACTTTATAGCTATTGTACTTTTGATGCATTGAAATATGTTTGTTCAAGCTCATTGCATCAGTTGTAGAAACTGAAGAAGTGGAGTAGGAGTATGTATACATTTTACTGTATACTGTAAGTTACTGTTGTCTCTCTCTGTGACATTCCCTTACCAGATGATGGGGAAGCTGTTCTCTGGCATGGTGCAGTCTGGTTCCTGGTGTTGTTTTGATGAGTTTAACTGTATCAACGTAGAGGTGTTGTCAGTCATCGCTGCTCAGCTTCAGTCCATTAAGGCTGCCATGCATAGTCACAGTTTACGGTATGCCTCTGGAACTTACCGTATTCTTTAGACTGATTTGTATTTTTATGGCTTGAAAGTTTTTTTATTTTATATTGGTTTAACTGAACAGGTGAATAGTTTAGGTTAATTCGTCAAATGTATTCTATATTTACTGTTTTTACCAAAGGTTTATGTTCGAGGGAAGAGATATCCGACTGAACGCCACATGTGGATTCTTCATCACCATGAATCCAGGGTAACGTGATATGTCATGTTTAGTGTATACTCTTTTAATAACCTTTTATAAGCGTTAATAACCTGTCATCAAGGCAAAGGGTGGATACTTTGAAGAATCTCAAATATAAAATATATTTTGATTTGTTCAACACTTTTTTGGTTACTATATGATTCCATATGTGTCATTTCATAGTGTTGATGTCTTCATTATTATTCTACAATGTAGAAAATAGTAAAAATAAAGAAAATCCCTGGAATGAGTAGGTGTGTCCAAACTTTTGACTGGTATTGTACATACATACATACATACACACATACATACATACACATATAAATACATACAGATACACAAACATACATATCAATACATATACATAGATATATATATACATCTTTAAAAAAACTATATATTTTCTTTATTACCCTCCAACCCTACCACCCCTAACCCAATTGGAGCAAACTAGTGAACAACAATGCTTAGGCCTGTATTTCCAGTTCATACATACTATGTACAATTTATGTACACAGTCTATTTTACAATAGTTATATTTTGTTTGCTTTTACTCCTGTCTTTCCTCTACCCTCAACCATCTATTTCTTATGTCCATCCGGCATTATTTCTATTTGCCATGGCTTTCAAGTTGACCTCTCTCTTTCAGTTGCAAAGGTCGAGTGGATCTCCCTGACAACCTAAAGTCCCTGTTCCGGCCTGTCTCTATGATGGTACCTGACTTTGACCTGATTGCTGAGATCATGTTGTTCTCTGAGGGCTTCAAATCAGCCAAATCACTGTCCAGGAAGATCGTCAACCTCTACCAGCTCGCCAGCAAGCAGCTGTCTCAGCAGGTTGGACTTACATAGACTCTTAGAAAAAAAGGTGATATCTAGAACCTTAAAGGGTTCTTCGGCTGTCCCCATAGGAGAACGCGTTGAATAACTCTTTTTGTTTGCAGGTAGAACCCTTTTGGTTCCATGAAGAACCCTTTCTACAGAGGTTCTACCTGGAACCAAAAAAACTGTCTCCTACAGGTACAGTCGAAGAACACTTTTGGAACCATTTTTTCTAAGAGTAACATTACAAACATTTCAGTTAAAACAGTTGAACATTTCAGTTAAATATCAAATACATACTGTAACTGTTCATGTTAATGTATAGAACTATGTTCATAGCTTTGACATTCTGAAAACTTTTGTTTTGCTTTTTTGTTTTGTGTCTTAAGTTGGTCTTTGTGTTTTTTTCCAACTTCCTTTCGTGATTCTTCTGTAATCTAGGACCATTATGATTTTGGAATGAGAGCCATAAAGTCAGTGCTAGTTCTCGCTGGTCAGAAGAGAAGATTCGCAGCGCTGTCGTAAGTATTAAAGAAACAAGAATCCTCTGCGTTCTTGAGGCCAAAAGGCATTCCCTTGAATTGGTACAATCAAAAGGCTGTGTCACTGGTCACTGCCGTCTTCTCTTTGCTTCTCTCATTCATCTCAACTTGCCAGAGTTGTTGTAGTAAAAACATTGTGAGTAAATACTGTGTGATATTCCAGGTGTGGCCTGACACCAGAGGACGAATGCTGCGTTCTGATCTGTGCTTTACAAAACTCTAACTTACCCAAGCTGGTTCCTGAGGACGTTCCTCTGTTTAAAAGCATCATGCAGGATCACTTCCCTGGCGTCGTCAATCCCAAAACTATCCATCCTCAACTAGAGGTAATTCCTTGCCACGTGTACTCACACAGTCCGGTGTAGTCGGTGGTTGTTCTGGTAAAGTAAATGGGACTTTGTTAGATCACTTGGCTGCATGTTTTTTTGGTTGTTGTGGTTAAAATGTATGTCATATGCTTGCATCTTCTCTAGATCGCCATAGCTAAGGCTACAGAGATTCTTGGATTTCAACAATGGCCAAATCAAGCCGAGAAGGTTACACAGCTGTATAGCCAGATTTTGGTCAGTATTTGGTTTCTTAAACATCCCGGGGCCATACGAACCCTTGCTTAAACCTCAGATGGAACAAAAATGCTAGGTGTTAGCTTTTCCCATTGGAAAACATGTCAGAATTGGCTGCCTAGCTAACAAGAGTTACTTCTATTTCCGGGAACAAATAAGAAATCAACCAATGACTTCCGTTAAGGACTCTCATGAAAAAGTGTTAAATTACGTCCAACTACGTCTACTTCTTTAGTTGGCTGAAGCAGTATTTGTTAATGGAAATAATCACGTGGGTCAGCTGGAGGTGTTAGCATAGTAGCTAAATGTAAAACGTTTTCCGATGGGAAAAGCTAACACCTAGCATTTTTTGTTCCAGAAGGTCTACACCTGAGAGGTTTAAGCAAGCGTTGTCCTGTTGTTTTCGTGATTAATTCAATTCACAATATCATTCAACTTCAATGTTGATGTTGCAGGCTCGAGGAGGGGTGATGTTGATTGGTCCTACCGGAGGAGGGAAGACAACAGTGAGACTCATCCTGCAGCATGCTCTACACCTGCTGCCCTCTCTGTCTGAAGTCCACAGGAGGACCAACGTCTTTATGGAGGTACTACACATCTCGTTAGACACTTCAGATCGTTTACTGAAAACATCTGTCACTTAATGTTTTTAAGTGTGTTTAAACATGCAGCTAAACTGGTGCAGATTTGATTCCTTTCAGATATGGAAGTGTTAGATAGTATGTTTGTGTGTGTTGTTTAAAGCTGCAATCTGTCACTTTTTGTGGCGATGCGACCAAATCCATTGATTATCTATTGCTTGTCACATAAACTGAAATTAGCCAAACTATTAGAATTTTAGCAACCAGAAAATGGCGTTGTGATTTCTGCATATAGCACCTTTAAAATACGTTATGCCTTTATTGAATAGCCTGGTCCCAAATATGTTTGCGCTGTCTTGCCAACTCCTGTAATTGATTGCTGTGCTTGTTTCATTCTTTCTCTTGACTTCCATTGGGTAGTTGGCACCGAGTTCAGAGGTCCACGTGGAAAGCTTCACCATCAACCCCAAGTGTGTGAGCTTTGGAGAGTTGTATGGTCAGGTAGACCCCAACACTCTGGAGTGGTCAGACGGCCTGTTCGCTTCTGCAGTCAGAACCTACGCTAAAGAACTCTTCGAACAAGACAACAAGACTTCCAAAGACAGCGAGAGCAGGATCACCTCTTCAGTCAGTGCTTATTACATTTACATTTGAGTAGTTTAGCAGATGCTCGTATCCAGTCTAAACTACATTTCAGTCATTCAACTGAAGTAGGTAAAACAACGATCACGATCCTTGCAAGTAAAATCTTTCTCAAAACAGCCACCATCTATAAAATCATTGATAGGAAGAGTTAAACACCTTTTTTTATTGCTATTCATTGTTTATGATCATTCATTCCAAGGATACTGTCATTTACGCTGGTAACGTTGGCCACACATGGGCTCTGTCTTCCCTTTCAGGATGTTTTGAGTGACTCCACTACACCCTCACCTCCCAGCAGTTATCAACGTATGTCTTAATGAACTCTGCTTGTGGTTATCTCACAGTATAGTGTCACACAACATTAGAGAAGGTTATCATTCACAAATATATATATTTAAATGTATCTCTTTATTATTTCTTAGATAACTTTATGGTTGACAACTGGCGTTGGATCATAATGGATGGCCCAGTGGATATCCTGTGGGTGGAGAACCTGAACACTGTGTTGGACGACAACAGGACGCTGTGCCTGGTGAACGGAGAGAGGATCAGCCTGCCAGATGGCATTAGGTTCCTGTTTGAAGTGGATACTCTCAGCCAGGCCACCCCCGCTACCATCAGCCGCTGTGCCATGGTCTACATGGTACTGTGTCAAGATGCATTATGTTCAACCAGACCTACTTTCCAGAACGGTTCCCTGGACTCAGATTAGTTCTCGTCCTGGAGAATCTCCGGTCCAAGATTAGGCCTAATCTGGGTCCGGGAAACTGGACCCCCATCTGTTATAGGTTTTCATCTAGTGTATTACACTACAGTAGTTTGTTATTCAAAGTGAGAATATTTGGGTTATATATATTTTTTAATCGCCACTCCAGGATCCAGTTGACCTGGGCTGGAAGCCGTATGTGAGGCGCTGGCTGTCCCAGCTGCCCAGACAGCTGAGCAGAGAGGGAAGGAACCACATCCAGCAGCTCTTTGACAACAGCATCACCCAGGGGCTGAACTTTGTTAAGAAGCACCAGAAGCTGCTCAACTTCCAGATCCCAGAGATGTCCACAGTCATGACCGTCTGCAGCATCCTGGGGGCTCTCATTAACTTCATGCAGGGGAATGGTGGCCTGGGTAGGACATTCTTCTATAAAGCTAAGCATCATCTGTATTTCTTTTTCTTCTTCTTCTACTACTTGTCTTTCTGTCCGTGTGGATGTTGTATTGTTTCATATGTGGACTTTCAATAAGTTTGGTCCAAGTTTGATCTAATTCTCATTCTGTGGTGTCACAGGACTAAATCTTGAGACATTGTCAGAGGAAGACATTGGGAAGACCTCTGCAGACAATGAGTTCACAGGAAAAGGGTACGTGTAAATGAAATCTATTGCTGTTTGTAGTTACTATATTATCTTGGTTCAGCTTTAGTAAAGTTACTGTATATTTCCAATCTGTAACAGGGAGGATAACAAATGGTTTCTCCAGAAAAACCCAGAAAAACTCACGATTCTTCTTGGGAAGCTGTTTGTCTTTTCATACGCCTGGGCAGTGGGAGGAGTCCTAAACCATGTAGATGACTATGATGATTCCCCATCTGCTACTAAAGACAAAAGCTGTCACCTCGTCAATGTTGCACACGCATTCAAAAACCTGATCCACAAGTTGTTTGAAGGCGCACCTTGCGGTATGTGAATAGAATAATTAATCATGTCCAGGGACTGCAGAGGAAAATTTGCTATCTAGCTCAATCTGGTGCAATGACATGTTGTACATGGTCTCTGACAAATGAACAAATAAATAATGCTCTAGTGTCCATTATATTTTCTATTTTGTAGAACATCCCTCTTCATCAAACTTTATTTTGTCTCTGAATATTTCAGGTGTGTCTTTACCGGCGGGGAATCGTATGATCTTCAACTACTTTGTGGATCTACAGACAGGTGCCTTCGTTCCCTGGGATGAGTTGGTTCCTAGCACCGAGAGTCTTATACGCAAAGGTCTGCTCACACCTTTACCCTCTCTGGTGTGCAGCAAGCATCCATACATGCACTTTTCAATCGTACCATTCAAGAGTGCTAAGATGAGTTTCAAGTTTATTTTCCTTATGTAATTTCACTGGAAATCATACTCACCAGAGCTCTCACATTAAAAGAACAGCATTAAAAACAGCAGTATTAAAACATACAGCATTAAAGGTTAGGGACTCATATTATACGTTCACTTCCTCAGGACTGAACACATCCTCAGGTTCTGAATCATTGCAGTTGGGAGGAGCCCTGGGAGAGTCTAACACAACAGATACCACCAGCTTTCTGAGATCAGGCCCCATCTGCAGCAATGATACTGTCCGCTACTCCTTTCTAATGAGCCTGCTGCTGCTCAACAAACAACCAGTACTTCTCACAGGTGATTCAGTCGAGATTTCACTCTGTATTATATAAGACTATAGGATCATTCTTTCCCCCAATTACATGCCTGTTGCTTACTATTCATGTTCTTGACAGAAAAAAATGGTTGTCTTTAACCAACTATTTTATCATTAAAAATATTTAAGAGGTCTCATAATGAGGTTTGAATTGACTGGATTCTGGAGTTAAATGAAGTTTGGGTATTCTTAAGTTAATGAGGTTTGTTTTGACTATTAGGGGATTCTGGAGTTGGAAAAACCATTCTCATCCAAAGCATTCTAAAGAAACTACAGAGAGACGGAGGAGAAATGGTGAATCAAAGGACTATGCTGGGACAAGTCTTTCTGCACAACCAATCCAAGACAGCCAGGTAAAGCTAACGTAAAACACAATTCTCTTTTGTTGATCTTGTAAAAAGTACATTATGTTGAGAAAGACAGTGAGCTTCAGTATTATTGTGTAAGAAAGGCCCAGAAAGGCTGAGAGACTGATACGAACAAGCAACCTAATGTACTGTAACTTTTCTCCAGCCTGCTGGAGGATGTTAACCTGCTGACAGCTGTGTTTGGGGGAGATGCAGATAAGTCTACAGACGGTGATTCATTAAGTAAGGTTTAGTCAGGACTATCTAGTAGTCGTCAGTAGTAGTGAGCTTAACTAGTGAGTAAAGTTAGTTGTCTGACTAAAAGCCACATGTTCTCCTATTACCCTTCTGCTGAGAAAATGCTTTATTCTTTAATGTGAACAATTTATTGGTGCCATAATAATTAAAACCACAAATATTGATTGCCAATTTCTGAGAAAATTGTATTTTCAACCAAAAAGTTGGTATTTTCCAGGTGGCTTGTTAAGCAGCATGCCGTTTGGAGTGTTGCACAGGATGCGTAGTCCCAGCTATACCTCAGAATCCCCAGGAATCCTGACCTGCACCCTCCAGTGCACTGCTCGTACAACCACTGCCTACATACAGGCACACATGTTACAAAACCTCGTCAAGAAAGGCAAAAATAACCTTGGTGCACCCAAAAATAAGTCTGTGAGTCAAATGTCATTACATAAACATGCCTGATAATTAACATTTAAAGTGTTGGATGCTCAAAGTACTCTAATGGATTCAAAATACACTAAAGATGGATGCATAATCAGCTTTGATGTTCTATGTTTCTCTCCTCAGGTCTTGGTGTTTGTAGATGATTTGAACATGCCAACACTTGATAGTTATGGCGCCCAGCCTTCCATGGAGTTTATTCGCCAGTTCATCGAGCTCCAGGGAGTATTTGATGCCAAGACTCTCACCTGGAAGGTACAGTACAATAACAATGGTGTTATTAGAGTTCGTGTCGACCATTTCCCTGTGATGCGTGATGCAAATCATAGCTATGTAGAACAGAACCGGGAGGCTTATTTTCTTCCTCGTTTGACATCAGATGTGATGAATAGGCCTAGTCTCTATACAGAACCGTGTTCTTGTGGTTTCTATTAATTGTATGCTAGTATGTTAGCTCCAGGTCTCTATTTGTTTATTTTCTTTGCTTTTGTAATTTGACCCCTTTTTCCCCCAATTTTGTGATACCCAATTGCGATCCAATCATATCTCATCGCTGCAGCTCCGCAACGGGCTCAGGAGAGGCGAAGGTCGAGTCATGCGTCCTCCGAAACAAGACCCGCCAAGCCGCGCTGCTTCTTAAAACCTCTCTAGGGTATGTGGGATGGTAGCGTCCCACCTCGCCAACAGCCAGTGAAACTGCAGGGAACTAAATTCAAAACAACAGAAATCCCATAATTAAAATTCCTCAAACATACATGTTTTTTTACACCATTTTAAAGATACACTTGTTGTAAATCCAGCCACAGTGTCTTTATGACGAAAGCACACCAAACGATTATGTTAGGTCAGAGCCAAGTCACAGAAAAACACAGCCATTTTTCCAGCCGAAGAGAGGAGTCACAAAAAGCAGAAATAGAGATAAAATTAATCACTAACCTTTGATGTTACACAATACATGTATGTTTTGTTCGGTAAAGTTCATATTTATATCCAAAAATCTGAGTTTACATTGGCGTGGGTCGTGGAAATTTCCTGTATTACCAAATCACAAGAGAGCAAACCACACACAAGTCAGAGTTATCATAAAGTCCATCTTTAATTATATGAGCTTCACCATAGCCCTGTGACTCTCAGATCAATTCAGTGTCTATAAATGAATCCTCTGAGAGTGCTTACATATTGGCAACTGAGATGCTTTATAGCAAAGACACACATAGCCAGACAGCATTGGCTATAAATTATCGTTCAGTTTGGTCTCCTAAACTAAGGTCTTATCTCGTTCTTGGTACCACTTAGAACCAAACACATTACCTCATCCAATGGCATATATCAAATACACCCCCTCCTGGACAAGATCAGAAAAGATTGAGCCTCTTAGGTCATATACTAAATCAAGATAAGGGCAACCTCAGAGGGGACATGTAAATAGTTAGACACGTTCCCATAAGAAGACAGGCCTGACCTCTCCCCTCTCTGGGGCCCAATGTGACTAAGCCCTGGCAGAGAAGGGATAACTGCAAACTGCAAACAGTATTATCCAAAAGAAAACATTCTAATGACAAATATCTCACATAAGCATTATTATATAAATACAACATCTTATTTATCAATGTTACCTAACTAATTTTGATTCTGCTATTACACGCGTTATGTAGTTCTAAAACATCTGGTGATTTTGCAGAGAGCCGCATCAATTTACAGAAATACTCATAATAAACATTGCTAAAAGATACAAGTGTAATACATGGAATTTTAGATCCAACTTCAGAGTGTATGCATATTCTAGCTATTATGGCTGAGTAGCAGGCAGTTTAATTTGGGCACGCTTTTCATCCAAAATTCCCAATGCTGCCCCCTACACCTACTCGCTTAACCTGGAAGCCAGCCACACTCTAGTATTGGAGGAAACACTGACGACTGAAGTCAACTGATGACTGAAGTCAGCCTGCAGGCACCTGGCCCGTCACAAGGAGTCGCTAGAGTGCGATGAGCCAAGAAAAGCCCCCCGGCCAAACCCTCCCCTAACCCGAATGACGCTGGGCCAATTGTGCACCGCCCTATGGGACTTCCGGTCACGGCCAGCTTTGACACAGCCTCGGATCAAACCCCAGGCTGTAGTGAAACCTCAACACTGTAATGCAGTGCCTTAGACCGCTGCGCCACTCGAAAGGCTCCAGGTCTATCTTATTAATGAATATATACTGGAACAATGATGTTTAAATATCTGTATCTGCAGGGCATCCAGGATGTGACTCTGTGTGCAGCCTGTGCCCCTCCGGGTGGGGGCCGTCAGAACCTCAGCCCCCGTCTGCTAAGACACTTCTCTGTCCTGCTGCTGCCACACCCCTCTAGCAACACCATGCAACACATCTTCCAGGTCATTGCCTCTCAGTCTTTAGTTGATTAGCTGCAGCACATCCTATACTAAGCCTACTGTATGTGTAAGTGCCAGCTGTGTCGCTATGTAATATCAAATTAGGGGAAGTACCTGAAATGCTTTCTGTCTGGTATATCAACCAGGTCCAACTCGGGAAGTTCTTTGGTATCAGAGATTTCTCCAAGGAGGTGCGTAAATGCAGAGAGGCCTTGGTGTCTGCCTCCATCACTGTCTACAATGAGATGTGTCAACGCATGATGCCCACTCCAGCCAAATACCACTACACATTTAACCTCCGAGACCTGTCCAAGGTAAGACACACACATTCTCATTGGTTTCTCTTCTTCCACTGCCTTTTACTATTGTGTGTGTTTAAGATCGTCTACAATACAGTCAGACTGCACAGAATCACTGATCTACAAGTCACCTTGCACTGCACCTAACTACTCATTATGTGATCAACATGAGTGATTCTGCACCTCGCCTTACTCAAACTGATCCCCTTAAACACTGTGATTAGCTTAGGTATAGAGAGAGGCGCTTGACTATTGATATGCAATGGTATTCTCTCTATAGCTGGTCCAAGGCCTGATGCAGACCAGCGACTCTCAGCTGAACTCATTGGTAATCTCTCTATAGGTGGTCCAGGGACTGATGCAGGCCAGCGACTCTGAGCTAAACTCAGAGGAGGCTGCAGCCTACCTGTTTTCCCACGAGACCTCCAGAGTGTTCCACGACCGCCTGGTCAACGAGCAGGACAGAGAACTGTTCTTTCAGATACTGTCCAACGAGCTGCACAGTTACTTCAAGGTACTGGTAGCCACCGTGTCAAGAGTGGTCTCACGTGTACACAGTAACTCAACTGCTGAAATGTGTACTCTAGACGCACTTCAGGCCATTCAGAATGAGTTCTCTTTTCTTCTAATGTAATCCATTTATGCCAAGCTTATGCACATTTTGATTCCTGTGTTGCATTTATAAAAGGTTTTATTTGGGGACATTTTGCAGACGGTCTTTCACAGAGCGACTTAAAGTTAGTGCATTTATCTTCAGATAGCTAGGTGAGACAACCAAATTTGTGTTGAAAATAGTTAAACGTGCCTCCCGAATGGCGCTGTAGTCTGCATCGCAGTGCTTGAGGCGTCACTACAGACCCGGGTTCGATCAAAGGCTATGTCGCAGCCGGTTGCGACCGGGAGACCCATGATGCAGCGCACAATTGGCGCAGCCTCGTCCGGGTTAGGGGAGGGTTTGGCCGGCTGGGATGTTCTTGTCCCATTGTGCTCTAGCGACTCCTTGTGGCACGGCCGGGCGCATGCACGTTGACTTTGGTCACCAGTTGTACCGTGTTCCCTCCAACACATGCGGTGTGGCTGGCTTCTGGGTTAAGCGAGCAGTGTGTCAAGAAGCAGTGTGGCTTGGCAGGGTTGTGTTTCGGAGGACACATGGCTCTCGACCTTTGCCTTTCCCGAGTCCGTAGGGGAGTTGCAGCGATGGGACAAGACTGTAACTATGCATGTCTGCCTGCTTTATATAGCAAGCCACAGTCACGTGACTCACTGTCTGTAGGAGCGAACCATGAACGGGATAGTGTACCTAATAAACTGGCCACTGGACACTGAGTGTAAAATTACTTTCCAGTTACTTTTTCTTGTAACTTGTTCATGCATGACTGTTAAGGTGTCCTGGCCACCAGAGGAGCTGATGAGAGAACCCATAGCATTCGGAGACTTCCTGGATATGAGCATCCCAACTGCTTCAAGGATCTATAAGCACCTACCAGAGTTGAAGAAGATCCAGGCTGTACTGGAGGAGTGTCACGCTAGTCATGGAAGGAAAGCCTCTCAGGTACATTTCACTTTAGCCACACTGACTCACCCACAATAGCATCTGCTAAACACGTGGATGTTATCAATATAATTTGATTTGATTTGACTATTTCTTTACAGTACAGTAAGCTACCAATGTGCAATCTTGATAAGATTAATATCTGCATGATAATAACAAATGTATTTTGTAAATAGTGTGTGTGTGTGTGTGTGTGTGTGTGTGTGTGTGTGTGTGTGTGTGTGTGTGTGTGTGTGTGTGTGTGTGTGTGTGTGTGTGTCTGTGTGTGTCTGTGTGTGTGTAGTTCCCCATGGTGTTTTTCAGGGAGGCAGTGGAACACATCACTAGAGCCGCCCGGGTTTTCAGATTGAAGGGAGCACACATGATGCTGGTACCTGTCCTGGACACACCTTTTAGATCTCTGATGTCACTGAGACACTTTCCCTGTATGCTCTCTTTTAGAGTGTGGGCGGTAACTGTAACGGTAAATTAGAAACGGACCGTTTATCATTCTGCAGTACACCTGTCAGTCAACTGATCAAGACATCCTGTGGCAGCTGTAGGCCTAGTAATAACGTGTATTCGTTGTCATAGTGACAACACAGACCATTCGGTGATTCAGGGTGTGTTCATTGTCATAGTAACAACACAGACCATTCGCCGCTTCAGGTGTGTTCGTGTGTTCGTTCGTCAGGGTGTGTTCGCAAATAACACTTCAACGTACATGTAATTAATGTGGCCACCAATATACTCACACATGCCCAGTTATTCAGGCAAGCTTACCTCGCCCTCTGCCGTCTCTTCTCTCCGAGCAGCCTCGCGCACCTACAAACAACAAAGATTTAATATAACCTGTTTTTGATTGGTCGTCAATGTTTTGTCATCGGAGGGAAAGGGAAAAAAACTCCCTCGGTATCGTTCTCCACTCTTTGTGTAGTTATCATTGTAGCTCTCCTGTTCGCTTGAATTAGAACTGTTTTAATTGAATAATACTATACTAACTGAAGGTAAACCATATAGCTCAATAATATGTTGTTCAGGTTCCCAATGGCTATTGCATCACTATTACACGTTCATGGCTCCTTCCTGCTATTTGATCGATTGATTCATTGATTGAATGATTGATCAATTGATTGATTACTGATAATGACTGACCACTTTATTCCCTCTGTGTAGATTGGACTGGATGGCACAGGGAAGGAGGAATGTGTGACTCTGGCCTGTCATGTGTCTGGAAGCCATCTCTACAGGCTGTCTGTCTGCCGGAACTGCAGCTACTCAGACTTCAGAGATGACCTCAAGAGGGTGTTCAGACTGGCCGGGATCCAACGTAAAAACACTGTGCTGCTCATCACTGACTCAGACATTGTCAAGGTCCGTTTAAAGTGTGAAAGACAGTAGGAAGATGAGTTAGAGAAGATTAGTTGGTCCATATCTGTTACGTACTGTTGTTATCTAGCCTGGTTCATATCTGTTACGTACTGTCGTACTGTCATATCTGTTACATACTGCCTGGTTCAGATGTTACGTACTATCATTAGCTAGCCTGGTTCAGATGTTACGTACTATCATTAGCTAGCCTGGTTCAGATGTTACGTACTATTATTAGGTAGCCTGGTTCAGATGTTACGTACTATTATTAGCTAGCCTGGTTCAGATGTTACGTACTATTATTAGGTAGCCTGGTTCAGATGTTACGTACTATTATTAGCTAGCCTGGTTCAGATGTTACGTACTATTATTAGCTAGCCTGGTTCAGATGTTACGTACTATTATTAGCTAGCCTGGTTCAGATGTTACGTACTATCATTAGCTAGCCTGGTTCAGATGTTACGTACTATTATTAGCTAGCCTGGTTCAGATGTTACGTACTATCATTAGCTAGCCTGGTTCAGATGTTACGTACTATTATTAGCTAGCCTGGTTCAGATGTTACGTACTATTATTAGCTAGCCTGGTTCAGATTTACATTTACATTTAAGTCATTTAGCAGACGCTCTGTTACGTACTATTATTAGCTAGCCTGGTTCAGATGTTACGTACTATTATTAGCTAGCCTGGTTCAGATGTTACGTACTATTATTAGCTAGCCTGGTTCAGATGTTACGTACTGTCGTTAGCTAGCCTGGTTCAGATGTTACGTACTATCATTAGCTAGCCTGGTTCAGATGTTACGTACTATTATTAGCTAGCCTGGTTCAGATGTTACGTACTATTATTAGCTAGCCTGGTTCAGATGTTACGTACTATTATTAGCTAGCCTGGTTCAGATGTTACGTACTATCATTAGCTAGCCTGGTTCAGATGTTACGTACTATTATTAGCTAGCCTGGTTCAGATGTTACGTACTATTATTAGCTAGCCTGGTTCAGATGTTACGTACTATTATTAGCTAGCCTGGTTCAGATGTTATGTACTGTCGTTAGCTAGCCTGGTTCAGATGTTACGTACTGTCGTTAGCTAGCCTGGTTCAGATGTTACGTACTATTATTAGCTAGCCTGGTTCAGATGTTACGTACTATCATTAGCTAGCCTGGTTCAGATGTTACGTACTATTATTAGCTAGCCTGGTTCAGATGTTACGTACTATTATTAGCTAGCCTGGTTCAGATGTTACGTACTATTATTAGCTAGCCTGGTTCAGATGTTATGTACTGTCGTTAGCTAGCCTGGTTCAGATGTTACGTACTGTCGTTAGCTAGCCTGGTTCAGATGTTACGTACTATTATTAGCTAGCCTGGTTCAGATGTTACGTACTATCATTAGCTAGCCTGGTTCAGATGTTACGTACTGTCGTTAGCTAGCCTGGTTCAGATGTTACGTACTATTAATTAGCTAGCCTGGTTCAGATGTTACGTACTATCATTACCTAGCCTGGTTCAGATGTTACGTACTATCATTAGCTAGCCTGGTTCAGATGTTACATACTATCGTTAGCTAGCCTGGTTCAGATGTTACGTACTGTCATTAGCTAGCCTGGTTCAGATGTTACGTACTATTATTAGCTAGCCTGGTTCAGATGTTACGTACTATCATTAGCTAGCCTGGTTCAGATGTTACGTACTGTCGTTAGCTAGCCTGGTTCAGATGTTACGTACTATCATTAGCTAGCCTGGTTCAGATGTTACGTACTGTCGTTAGCTAGCCTGGTTCAGATGTTACGTACTGTCGTTAGCAGCCTGGTCCCTAGATCGGTATCGTTGGTAAAAGTAGTCCATTCTATTGATCACCTGTGACATCTTCTCTGTGTTTTGTTCAAAGGAGTCAGTCCTTGAGGATCTGAACTG
Organism: Oncorhynchus masou masou; assembly: GCF_036934945.1. Classification (NCBI taxonomy): domain Eukaryota; kingdom Metazoa; phylum Chordata; class Actinopteri; order Salmoniformes; family Salmonidae; genus Oncorhynchus; species Oncorhynchus masou. The sequence goes on along the minus strand of NC_088243.1, from coordinate 10,831,231 downwards.
CATTCTGAAATATGGTGATGTCCCTGGCCTGTTTGACAACGATGAGATTGATTCAATCACTGTGGATCTCAAGTCATCCATGGAGAGCTCTATCGGTGAAAATAGAGAGGAGATGTACTCTTATTTCATAGAGGTACAGTACGGTATAATATTCAGGTGTGTTCGTGTGTTCGTTCGTTTGTTGATTTATGCAATGGTTTGAGAAGAAGTATTTAACTTCTTCTTCTTTAGCAAGTTCATCAGAGACTACACATCGTCCTGGCCCTGAGCCCTGCTGGGATGCGTCTGAGACAGTACTGTTGGGCCCACCCGGCCCTGCTCTCCTGTTGTAACATAGACTGGTACAGTGAGTGGTCTAAAGATGCTCTGCTGCAGGTAGCCAACAGCACCATCAACTCTGACCACTTTGACTGGCTCGGACAGGTACAGTAGTTCCTCATTCACCAGATAATGACAAGCGCTATTTGTATGTGCACTACAATTCAACCTCTATCTGCAAATGTGTACATGAAATAAACCAAAAACAAAATAAGGTTAATTGTACATATTGAATGAAGATTATGTCCAGAATCTGGAACCCCAGTTGTTTACCTTTCAGGTCCTGCAGAACAAGGTAGCCAGAGTGTGTGTGGATATCCACCAGAGCTCAACCCAGATGGCTGCTCAGTATCTGCAGGAGATGAGAAGGCCCTACTACATAGTCCCCAGCACTTTCATCGAGTACATAGACACCTTCACCAAGATGTGTCATTCAGAGGGGTCTAAGCTCCATAATGTCAGGTTAAGGCTGGAGGTTGATCTATTGATTGATTGAGTTGTTGGTTATGACTGTTATTTTCTTGGAAATTATGTTTGCTGAGTGGAGAGTAATATTAAAAGGACTGTAATATTGTCTGTTTTTTCCCACAGAGATCGTTTTAGTAACGGACTCTCTATATTATCTGAGGCAACATCTCTAGTCACTGTCATGCAAGATGAACTTCTAGCTCTAGGCCCACAGATAGAGGAGAAGTCAAAGGTAAATAAGAGGATTCAATATCAAGATAGGGTGTTCAGATTTTGAGAGAAAGAGAGAGTGTGACTAATTGATTGTGTGTGTGTGACTGACTGATTGTGTGTGTGTGTGTGACTGACTGATTGTGTGTGTGACTGGCTGTGTGTGTGTGTGTGTGTGTGTGACTGGCTGATTGTGTGTGTGACTGACTGACTGATTGTGTGTGTGACTGACTGACTGATTGTGTGAGTGACTGACTGACTGATTGTGTGTGTGTGACTGACTGACTGATTGTGTGAGTGACTGACTGACTGATTGTGTGTGTGTGTGACTGACTGACTGATGTGTGTGTGTGACTGGCTGACTGATTGTGTGTGTGTGACTGACTGACTGAGTGTGTGTGACTGACTGACTGACTGACTGACTGATTGTGTGTGTGTGACTGACTGATTGTGTGTGTGTGACTGACTGACTGACTGACTGATTGTGTGTGTGTGACTGACTGACTGATTGTGTGTGTGTGACTGACTGACTGACTGATTGTGTGTGTGACTGACTGACTGACTGACTGACTGATTGTGTGTGTGTGACTGACTGACTGATTGTGTGTGTGTGACTGACTGACTGACTGATTGTGTGTGTGACTGACTGACTGATTGTGTGTGTGTGACTGACTGACTGATTGTGTGTGTGACTGACTGACTGACTGACTGACTGATTGTGTATGTGTGACTGACTGACTGACTGACTGATTGTGTGTGTGTGACTGACTGACTGACTGATTGTGTGTGTGACTGACTGATTGTGTGTGTGTGACTGACTGACTGACTGACTGACTGATTGTGTATGTGTGACTGACTGACTGACTGACTGATTGTGTGTGTGTGACTGACTGACTGACTGATTGTGTGTGACTGACTGATTGTGTGTGTGTGTGACTGACTGATTGTGTGTGTGTGACTGACTGATTGTGTGTGTGTCTGACTGACTGACTGATTGTGTGTGTGACTGACTGACTGATTGTGTGTGTGACTGACTGACTGATTGTGTGTGTGTGACTGACTGACTGACTGATTGTGTGTGTGACTGACTGACTGATTGTGTGTGTGACTGACTGACTGACTGACTGACTGATTGTGTATGTGTGACTGACTGACTGACTGACTGACTGATTGTGTGTGTGTGACTGACTGACTGACTGATTGTGTGTGTGACTGACTGACTGACTGATTGTGTGTGTGACTGACTGACTGACTGACTGACTGACTGACTGATTGTGTATGTGTGACTGACTGACTGACTGACTGATTGTGTGTGTGTGACTGACTGACTGACTGATTGTGTGTGACTGACTGATTGTGTGTGTGTGACTGACTGATTGTGTGTGTGACTGACTGACTGATTGTGTGTGTGACTGACTGACTGACTGACTGATTGTGTATGTGTGACTGACTGACTGACTGACTGATTGTGTGTGTGTGACTGACTGACTGACTGATTGTGTGTGTGACTGACTGACTGACTGATTGTGTGTGTGACTGACTGACTGACTGACTGACTGACTGATTGTGTATGTGTGACTGACTGACTGACTGACTGATTGTGTGTGTGTGACTGACTGATTGTGTGTGACTGACTGATTGTGTGTGTGTGTGACTGACTGATTGTGTGTGTGTGACTGACTGATTGTGTGTGTGTCTGACTGACTGACTGATTGTGTGTGTGGCTGACTGTGTGTGACTGTGTGTGTGGCTGACTGTGTGTGACTGACTGACTGATTGTGTGTGTGACTGACTGATTGTGTGTGTGTGTGACTGACTGTGTGTGACTGACTGACTGACTGTGTGTGTGTGTGTGGCTGACTGACTGATTATGTGTGTGACTGGCTGGCTGACTGACTGACTGACTGACTGACTGATTGTGTGTGTGTGTGTGTGGCTGACTGACTGATTGTGTGTGACTGACTGTGTTTTGGACAGGAAATAGAGATATTGATGGGAAAACTGAAAGAGGATTCTCAAGCTGTGGAACAAGTCCGAGCCATCGTCAAAATCGAAGAAGACATGATGGTGCAAGAAACACGGATCGTTCATGAATATGCAGAGGTGAGGTGAACATCAATATGCAGAGGTGAGGTGAACATCAATATGCAGAGGTGAGGTGAACATCAATGTGAATATGCAGAGGTGAGGTGAACATCAATGTGAATATGCAGAGGTGAGGTGAACATCAATATGCAGAGGTGAGGTGAACATCAATGTGAATATGCAGAGGTGAGGTGAACATCAATGTGAATATGCAGAGGTGAGGTGAACATCAATGTGAATATGCAGAGGTGAGGTGAACATCAATGTGAATATGCAGAGGTGAGGTGAACATCAATGTGAATATGCAGAGGTGAGGTGAACATCAATATGCAGAGGTGAGGTGAACATCAATGTGAATATGCAGAGGTGAGGTGAACATCAATATGCAGAGGTGAGGAGAACATCAATATGAATATGCAGAGGTGAATTTAAATATGCAGAGGTGAGGAGAATATCAATATGTTTTTATGAGAGTTCTACATACACTCACACTCACCCTTTGATAAATGTGTTCTCTGTTGACTGTGGGTAACATTTTGTTTATGTAAATAATTTGTTCCCATTGTGTGTTGTAAAACTGTAGGATGCCACGGCAGATTTGAATAAAGTTTTGCCTCTGCTGGAGAAAGCAGTTTCAGCTTTAGATGCTCTGCAAAAGAGCGACATTTCAGAAATAAGGCAAGTGAATAAAATCATGCTTAATTCTTCACCTAAGCATGCCTTTTCCTTTCATAAACACTTTGGGGGGGGTTACAATATTGTTGTCAAATTTACCTGATCGAAACATTTTTCCAAGTAGAACTAATGTTTTGACGCAACGAATCAATATGACACACTGTCGATATGTAATAGTGAATTCATTCTGAATTGAATGTATTGATCTCCTGTTCATTTTTTGGCTCCAGAGTATACACCAAGCCTCCAGAACTGGTCCTGACAGTGATGCATGCAGTCTGCATCCTGCTACAGCAGAGGCCTGACTGGACTACAGCTAAACAGCTGCTAGGAGACCCTGGCTTCCTCAAGAGACTGGTCAGCCTGGACAAAGACAGCCTGCCAGAGAAGGTACAGTATTTAGGCCCCAATCATACCTTGAGATGTGCTTATCTTCTAGCTTTAGATTCTCTTGTTTGTTATACTTGTTTATAAGTGTCTTGTGGTCCTGTGTGGCTCAGTCGGTAGAGCATAACGCTTACAGCGCCAAGGGTTGTGATTTTGATTCCCGCTAGGGAAAATGCACGCATTGCATAAAAGTGTCTGCTAAATGGCATATATTATATTATAATAGTGCATGATACTATGTTTGAATTGCTGTAGGTGTTTCTGAAGTTGAGGAGGTATTCTAAGTGTCCTGACTTTAACCCTGCCAAGGTGGGCATGGTGTCTATAGCCTGTCGTTCTATGTGCCTCTGGGTGCTGGCTTTGGAGCACTACCATGAAGTCTACAAGGTACACTTTGACTGTTGTGTGCCTTTAGTTCTCCAGAAGGAAATATTACCTTATTGTTAATCATGAATGCAACAGTGTTATATTGATGTCCTATCTTCCCCAGATAATTGAGCCCAAACGGAACAAAGTCAACGTGGCCCAAGCAGCATTGGTGAAATCAGAATCGAATCTGATGAAAAAACAGAAAAGACTATCGAAGGTAAGATATTTACTGTTTGTTAACATGTTTGATAATTCATTCACACAAATGACAAGGGCTCGTTGCTCCGTTCAGTGTATGCTTTTATCAATGAATTGATTGATTGATTGATTGATTGATTGGTTGATGATTTATTGTTCTGTGCTGTCTGTTTAGATCGAGGAGCATCAGAAAGCTTTGGAGGACCGCTACGATGCCAGTGTGTCTGAGAGACAGGACCTGGGGAGACGTAAAGAGAGGACCATGAACAGAGTGCAGAGAGCTGCTTCACTCATATCAGCCATGTCTAATGAAAAGGTCCGACCAAACAGTTCCTATACAATAGTAAATATTGTTGAATTTCATAAATCCAGACCAATATGGCACTTATGGATTTGGGAGTCTTTGGGAGTCAAAATATACAGATTCCGATATTTCTGCCGATACATATGTTTTTTTAGATGAAAATGTCACTGTTTTAGGTGCAAATTGAACTCCAAAAGAGATGCATCCCTACAATGACACTTTGAATGCTGATTTCTTCCATGCATGCTTTCTGTTGATTTGACCTGCCTGTTGCCCTGTGCGTGTCTGTGTGTATCTCTTGTGTATCAGGATCGCTGGGAGAAGGCAGTGTGTGACCTGGACAACAAGCTGCAGCACATAGTGGGTGACGTCATGGTTTCCTCAGCATTCATCACGTACTGTGGACCTCTGACAGCCGACTACCGTAAAGCCATGGTGAAGAAGTGGCTGGACTTCTGCCACAACATGGAGATCCCTGTCTCTCCTCAGTACACCTTCACCTCAGCCATGACCGAGAAGAACCAGGTGATGTGGTCATTTAGCAGTTTTTTTTTTATCCTAAGCAATTTATAAAATTGCCAGCATTGACAGACACATAAATGCACTGATCGACATTCAGTGGTGCAAGTAATCTCTTAACATTAGTCTAATTTAATTCAGAGCTATAGCTCCGCACGATAGTGGATTCCAAGCATTCTGGGGTGGTATCCATCTCAAAGGATCATAAAGCTCAATCTCATGTGAATGTTCACAGAATATTTTTAAGAAATTGCAAACAACAACGCACGCATTTTGTTTTGGCATGTATTGCCATAATGCACCAGATTTAGCTATTTTCTCAACATTTTAATGATATCGAAAAATCTTATCTCCCTCAGGTGAGACACTGGCAGAACACAGGCCTGCCACCAGATCAGAACTCCACAGAGAATGCTTTGATCGTGAAGAACGGTCCCCACTGGCCCCTGCTGATCGACCCCCAGGGCCAGGCCACCAGGTGGATAAGCTCTATGGAGGGGGTCAGGCTCAGGAAGATGCTGGCCTCAGACCCCAACTATATGAAGACAGTGGAGAGGGCCATTCGCATGGGGGACGCTGTCCTTATTCAGGTACTTGCTTAGGCTACTTATACCTTTTAGTTCTTTGGGGAGCATAGATTATTTGACAAATTTCCTCCAGCGCCTTCTGTGTTGATCTCTTATTCAGGTATTGCCAGAATATACACATTTGATTGATTTTAATTCTACAATATAGAATCAAAGATTGTGATTCCCAACAGTAACCAGGTTTCCATCCAACCTTTTTATCAGAGTAAAGTACATGTGAATGGAAACAGTCTGTAAACATTCCAAATGTCCACAAAACAAAATACGCTAGACAAGGTGGGATCTTTTTGTGTCTGTAAAAATAAGTATGCGAGAAATAGCAGTGGAAACTTTTGATCTAATAACCATCTTATCAAAGTAAATGTGGAGTCATACGATGATATGTTGTGGTCCTCCCGTACGACTCGGGGAAAACATGCAATTTATTAGGCTCATGAATGATGAAATCAGTTATGATGAACTTCACAGGGGGGTGAAAGTTCACAGTAATGAGCTTAATGCTGCTGTCCAATAAATATAGATGGTCTTATTCTGATTGATGTTTAGCTGCCGTTTGACAAATAAAAATTATTGCGCTCTTTTGTCCATAATAACTTCATCAAGTAGGCCCATCAAATTCAACTCTAGACCTCAAAGCAAGTTTCACTGCCTTTTTTCACTGTTGCCCTCTAATCAGGGACTGATTTAGAACTAGGACACCAGGTGGGTGCAATTAATTATCAGGTAGAACAGAAAAGCAGCAGGCTCCGGACCTCGTAAGGTAAGAGATGAATACCCCTGATGTAGGCTATACCCACACTGTATCTGCGAACTGTTGGCTAGAGGCCGCTTGCCAACACTGGAGTGGGCACATTCATTATATAACGCAACAGTTTTAGTGACAAAACCATCAGTAGAGTTGAAAATGCGATGGATGATGAAAATGCGATGGTATTTAATAACAAAAGGTATTTTTATGTACTCTACGTCATCACGCACAGCCTTTTATCCACAAGAGGTCAATTTGATGGAAACATCTCTGGTGGGAAATGTGGATTGTTTTTATGCAGATTTGTGCATATTCACATAAAAATCAGTTGCCAATTGAATGGAAACTTAGCTTAGGGGTTTTCTTAAATGAAGCTGATGTACTAAATGAGATCAAGATTATTAGTCCTTATCGATTCTTCCCTTTGACCATTCTTCTGTTTTCAGGATGTTCTTGAGAACATAGATCCCTGTCTTCAGCCAATCCTGATCAAGAACCTTACAATACGAGACGGTCAATCATTCATCAATATTGGAGACACTGAAATTGAGTACAATCCCAACTTTAGGTACATTTATTCATTCAATTGAGCCCTTATTTTCATCAAATGACCCTTCATTAAAAATATAAATGTTCATATTTGTAGCAGTAGGAATAGGTCTTATAAATTGTCACAACTCCTCTCCTCCTCATCTCCTGCCTTTTCCTTCTCCTCTCCCCTCTCCTCTCTTTCTCACCGAAGGCTCTACCTGGCCACCTGTCTGCCCAACCCCCACTTCCTCCCGGCAGTGTGTGTCCTGGTGAAGCTGATCAACTTCTCGGTAGAGTACGAGTGTCTGCAGGAGCAGCTGCTGTCCAGCGCGGTGTCTCTGTATCAGCCGGAGCTAGAGCTGCACCACAACCAGCTCCTGCACACTATTACTGCTGACCTGTTCAGCCTTCACGAGCTGGAGAACAGGTCCCTGCTGCTGCTGCAGGACACCCAGGGTGAGCGAGGGAGGGAGGTGGACGGGTGGATGGATTTTGTGCCGTTCCACCTGTCCCTAAATGTAAAGTAAAAATCTTGATCAAGATCGACTGTTGGCTTTGCTTCGAGCACTCTTTCACTATTGTTTTTACTAAGAGGATAGAGAAAAGATAGAGATGAGCACATTGTCTCCCTTCACCTAAAATGTGACCTATTAAAACACTAATACTTTGTCTTGCTTCAGGACACATATTGGACGACCAGGACCTCGTTGATAACCTGAAAAAGTCCAAGGTCACCTCCAATGAGATCTCCGTGCGAGTTGAAACGGCTAAGGACAAGGAGAAGGAGATCGACGAGGTCCGCAAGAAGTACCTCCCTATCGCTAACCGTGGTGCAGACCTGTATTTTGTCCTGGCCGACCTCACCCAGATCAACTACATGTACCAGTTCTCCCTGGACTGGTTCAATGACATGTATGTGAAAGCTTTGCAGGTGGCTACGGAAGGCCAGGAGTGGCCCACCCTGGACGTGTCCATGCCTGTGATGGGCACCCTGTGCCCGGCTGGAGCTAAAATCCTGAGGAGGGCTGTGGTGGTACCTGGAACATGTGCTCCCAACATGGGGGACTTTAACCTTCGTCTCCTCAAGATGATGAACGCCATCACTGAGAGTATATACAAGGTAACAGTACTGATGATGAACGCCATCACTGAAATTATATACAAGGTAACAGTATTGATGATGAACGCCATCACTGAAATTATATACAAGGTAACAGTATTGATGATGAACGCCATCACTGAGAGTATATACAAGGTAACAGTACTGATGATGAATGCCATCACTGAAATTATATACAAGGTAACAGTATTGATGATGAACGCCATCACTGAGAGTATATACAAGGTAACAGTACTGATGATGAATGCCATCACTGAAATTATATACAAGGTAACAGTATTGATGATGAACGCCATCACTGAAATTATATACAAGGTAACAGTATTGATGATGAACGCCATCACTGAGAGTATATACAAGGTAACAGTATTGATGATGAATGCCATCACTGAAATTATATACAAGGTAACAGTATTGATGATGAACGCCATCACTGAGAGTATATACAAGGTAACAGTATTGATGATGAATGCCATCACTGAGATTATATACAAGGTAACAGTATTGATGATGAACGCCATCACTGAGAGTATATACAAGGTAACAGTATTGATGATGAACGCCATCACTGAGAGTATATACAAGGTAACAGTATTGATGATGAACGCCATCACTGAAATTATATACAAGGTAACAGTATTGATGATGATGAACGCCATCACTGAGAGTATATACAAGGTAACAGTACTGATGATGATGAACGCCATCACTGAGAGTATATACAAGGTAACAGTAATGAGAGTAACAATTATGGACAGGTAACATGCTATTTTCTTTTGGGTTTTAAGCATCTTAAGTGGAGCTTGATTGAGTTTCTCTATTTGGTTTTCTGGCTAGCATCTACCCAGCTAGTGAATTAACAGGTTTATAGGACAAGAACACATACCACTTTTTGAAATATTTGTTGTAAAATCCATCACTGGTGTTTGTTCGTTCTAAAAACAGTGTGAAAATGGAACTTGGAAGTTTTCAAATGCGAGACTAGTGAAATACTCAATATTATCTAGTCTTTCTGCTGTGGATCTCCTCTCCTTAATATCTCACCCCCCTCACTCTCTCTCTCCCCCTCACTCTCTCTCTCTCCCCCTCCTTACTCTCTCTCCCCCTCTTTACTCTCTCTCTCCCCCTCCTTACTCTCTCTCTCCCCCTCCTTACTCTCTCTCCCCCTCCTTACTCTCTCTCTCCCACCTTACTCTCTCTCGCCCCACTCTCTCTCTCTCTCTCTCGCCCTCCTTACTCTCTCTCGCCCTCCATACTCTCTCTCTCCCCCACTCTCTCTCTCCCCCACTCTCTCTCTCCCCCTCCTTACTCTCTCTCTCCCCCTCCGTACTCTCTCTCTCTCCCCCTTCCCCCTCCAGGAAGTGTCCCTGGCCCTGTTTGTGGACCACCAGGTGGTTTTCTCCTTCCTGATGTGTTGTAACATCATGAAGACCAACAAGCACAACATGATAGTGGGAAGCACTGAGTTCCTGCCTGCTGAAGAGTGGAAGATATTCCTACACTCTGCTGTGCTGGCCAGCATGATGGACTCAAAGAGAGCCGAACAGGAGGAAGGTAAAAAATACCTGCTGTGTCAGGCATCTGTCAGTAATATGAGGTCGCATATTGAATCAGAGATTGTCTTTAGAGGGCTCCAAACTGTCTTTCAATTGGAAAATAAGTAGACCATGAATGAGTGAGCATTTGAGTAATTAAGGGGGGTGACCACAGTAAAATTGCTGAGTGCATCTGTGTGTGATTGTCTCACTAGGGGAGCTCCTGGGCGAGCGTCCGGACCACCCGTGGCTGACAGACAGCATGTGGGCACAGTGCCAGTACCTGTGTGCCCACCTGCCCTGCTTCGCCACCCTCTACAAGTCCATCCAGACCAACCGTTTGCAGTGGGAAATGTTCCAGCAAGCTAGGAACCTCTATGACTTCCTCAGTGAGCCCTACACTGGACACGCTGGTTCTGGTACTGAAGGTCGGTGTTGCTGCGCTGGAACGTGAAGCTTCCCTGGTGAACATTGGGTTGCTTGACTTATTCCTTGAAGCTCTTGTGCAGAAAAGAGCCTTGACTATGGCATCTCCAGTGAACCTTGCTCTGGTTTTCTGTCCTGTGTTCCCTGATGCACATTGTGTTTGAATTCACCACAGAGTATCATTTCCTTGACTTATCTCACAGAACCTCTTCATGGTAATGACAAGCCATACACGTTCCCCCTCACCAATAGAATCCCATTCTAGCTCGTTCCCCCTCACCAATAGAATCTCATTCTAGCTCGTTCCCCCTCACCGATAGAATCTCATTCTAGCTCGTTCCCCCTCACCGATAGAATCTCATTCTAGCTCGTTCCCCCTCACCAATAGAATCTCATTCTAGCTCGTTCCCCCTCACCGATAGAATCTCATTCTAGCTCGTTCCCCCTCACCGATAGAATCTCATTCTAGCTCGTTCCCCCTCACCGATAGAATCTCATTCCAACTCACCTCCTGTGTCATGAATGAATGTGTGTGTGACATCATGATGTGGTTTGTCTGTCTATCTGTCCAGGAGAGTCATCCCAGTCAGCAGCAGCCTCGAAGGACAGGCATCTCACCAAGTGTGTCCACATCTTCCCCTGGGAGAGCCTCTCAGGCTTCCAGAAGATCATCTTGGTGTGTGTGTGTGTGTGTGCGCGTGTGTGCGCGTGTGTGCATGCATGTGGGTTACAGATTTGTAAGAACTCAAAACATTCTCCTTGATAAATATGATGAACTCTGTTGAGGCTGTCTTTATCTCCCAGGTGAAGATCCTGAGGCCTGAGTGTCTGAACACGGCAGTGAAAGCCTTTGTCATAGAGAAGATGGGTTCTAAGTACCTGGAGGTTGGAAAGATCTCCCTGAGAGAGGTGTATGAGCGCTGCTCTGCCAACGTGCCCATCGTATTCCTCCTTTCCCCTGGTAAGACTACTGCTACTCTTGTGTACTAGACATCCTCCCTTAACTGTTGTGTAATAACCTTGGTGTTAGGCTGCTCGTTCCACCCTTTTTCTCACTAGTAGGATTTGGGATGGACACTGGGACACTCAAAGCTTCTTTTACACCTTTGAAATTCCTGGACAATATGGTGTAGTACAAGCAGCTTTAGGTCATGTCTGATGTCCTTATTCTTCCCCTGTCTGTTCAGGCATGGACCCAGCTTCCCTCCTGGTGCGTCTGGCCCAGGAGCTGAGGGGTAGCAGCCTGCACCTGGACATGGTGTCTCTGGGTCAGGGTCAGGGCCCCAGGGCAGAGGAGCTCATTTACAAGGCCCAGGTCCTCAAGGGCCGCTGGGTCTTCCTGCAGAACTGCCACCTGGCCGCCTCCTTCATGCCCAGACTGCAGACTGTCGTCAACTCGTGAGTGTACAACAGCACTTGTTTTGAGCTTTTATTTTGCATGTTTTTATGTCTTAATATAGTCTTTATGCTGATGGGTAGTGTCGTGTGAGACAATATGATGTAGTATACGTTGGTTTGAAACCACGTTGAAGCACAGAGGGTCCTGTGAGATGCCTTTAGGTGTGGTCCTGTTAGGTGCTTCTACCCAACAGGACCCAGCTGTAGACAGATGTCTCTCCACAGACCTGAGTATTTTTCATCCCTTCTGCTCAGGTTGAAGTGGAAAGGCTCAGACCTGGACCCTCACTTCCGTCTGTGGCTGTCCTCTAAACCAGACCCAGTGTTCCCTGCCTCCATCCTGCAGAGAGCCATTAAGGTCAGCCAGGCCTTCGTTACCACAGCTTCCCGTTAGAGGGCCATACACCTATAGAAGTATAATTAGTGAGTTTATTTCTATGGTGTACCCATGAGTGAACCAGTCAATCTGTCATCGTCTGAGGGGCTTTGTCTCTTCTAGACATTCTATTGCACATCCCTCAGATACACAGAACACAACAATGTCTGTTGTTGTTTCAAATTCATTGCCAATGATTCTGTTCCTTTAGATAGCGGTAGAGCCTCAGTTACTAATACAGTAATTCTACTTCCTGTCTTGTAGATAGCGGTAGAGCCTCAGTTACTAATACAGTAATTCCACTTCCTGTCCTGTAGATAGCGGTAGAGCCTCAGTTACTAATACAGAAATTCCACTTCCTGTCCTGTAGATAGTGGTAGAGCCTTAGTTACTAATACAGTAATTCCACTTCCTGTCCTGTAGATAGCGGTAGAGCCTCAGTTACTAATACAGTAATTCCACTTCCTGTCCTGTAGATAGTGGTAGAGCCTCAGATACTAATACAGTAATTCCACTTCCTGTTCTGTAGATGGCGGTAGAGCCTCAGTTACTAATACAGTAATTCCACTTCCTGTCCTGTAGATAGTGGTAGAGCCTCAGTTACTAATACAGTAATTCCACTTCCTGTCCTGTAGATAGCTGTGGAGCCTCCTCGAGGTCTGAAGGAGAAGCTCCTCCACACCTTCAGTCCCAGTGGAGAGGTGACCGAGAGGAGCTTCTGTAAAATGGACTGCAGCCCAGCCTGGAAGACTTTGCTCTTCAGCCTCTGCTTCTTCAACGCCATCGTGCAGGAGAGAAAGAAGTACGGCCCTCTGGGGTGGAACATACCCTACACCTTTACATCTTCTGACCTGGAGGTACATTATGATGAAACACATACTGTTTCCAACTCAACAGAGCTTCTCAGCTTAGAAGATAATGACACAGATCCATTTAGATTGAGAGAGAGCATCGTCATTGTCTCTTGTCTTGGCTCTGTCTGTGTGTCTTAGGTGTCCATGCTGAACCAGGAGAGTCTCCTGCGGGCTGCGGAAGGTTCCGAGCTGCCATGGGCGGCCCTACGCTACCTGACGGGTGAGGTGATCTACGGAGGGCGTGTCACCGACCCCTGGGACCGCCGCTGCCTGCTTACCATTCTCCACCGCTGCTATACCCCCTCAGTCCTGCAGGACGGACACAGCTTCTGTCAGGCTCAGGTAGGAGTCAGACACACCCCTCCACCTAACACTGGCATCACAGTCACATGATCCATGTCAACATACTGATAAAGGAATGAATAAGATAATTGTGATGTCATATGGTTGTTTACCTACTTTACATCTGTCTGCTACATTACAAAAATGTAATTTAAAAAAACAAAATATTCACAGATTTAAACACAATTTTGTTGTAGTATATTTCAGAAATTAATAAAAAATGTAAATCTGAAATGTCTTTAGTCAATAAGTATTCAACCCCTTTGTAATGGAAAGCGTAAAATAGTTCAGGAGTAAAAATGTACTTTTAAATAAGTTGCATGAACTCATTCCGTGTTCAATAATAGTTGTTAATATGATTTTTGAATAACTACCCCATCTCTGTACCTCACACATACCTCAATCGAGTAGTACATTTCATGCACAGATTCAACCACAAAGACCAGGGAGGTTTTTCAATGCCTCGCAAAGAAGGGCACCGATTGGCAGATGGGTAAAAAAAAAAAAAAGCAGACTGAGTATCCCTTTGAGCATGGTGAAGTTACTAATTAGGCTTTGGACGGTGTATCAATACACCCAGTTGTTACAAAGATACAGGCGTCCTTCGTAACTCAGTTGCCGGAGAGGAAGGAAACTGCTCAGGGATTTCACCATGAGGCCAAAGGTGGTTTTAAAACAGTTACAGAGTTTAATGGCTGTGATATGAGAAGACTGAGGATGGATCAACATTGTAGTTACTCCACAATACTAACCTAAATGACAAAAAGAAGGAAACCTGTACAGAATAAAATATTCTAAAACATGCATCCTTTTTGCAACAAGACACTTAAGTAATACTGCAAAAAAGGTGTGAAAGAATAAACTTTTGTGCTGAATACAAAGCGTTATGTTTGGGGCAAACCCAACACATCACTGAGTACCACTCATATTTTCAAGCACGGTGGTGACTGCATCACGTTATGGGAATGCTTGTCATTGGCAAGGACTAGGGAGTTTTTTTAAAGGATAAAAATAAAAGGAATACAGCTATAAGCACAGGCAAAATCCTAAAGGAAACCCTGGTTCATTCGGCTTTCCAATAGACACTGGGAGACAAATTCACCTTTCAGGAGGACAATAACCTGAAACACAAGGCCAAATCTACACTGGTTGCTTACCAAGACGACATTGAATGTTGCTGAGTGGCCTAGTTACAGTTTTGCCTTAAATCGTATTGAAAATCTATGGCAAGACTTGAAAATATCTGTCTAGCAATGATCAACAATCAACTTGACAGAGCCTGAAGAATTTTAAAAAGAATAATGGGCAAATATTGTACAATTCAGGTGTGGAAAGTTCTTAGAGACTTACCCAGAAAGACTCACAGCTGTAATCACTGCCAAAGGTGCTTTCATTTAATACATTTACAAGGGGTATGAATACTTTTTGAAGGCACTGTATATTACATAATGAAATATAACCCTAAAGCAAAATTGTATGTTTCTGTTATTCTCTCTCTGTCTTCATTGAGAGCATTATATTGTATTTCTCTTGGCAGGGCTACCCTCCCTTCCCTAAAGACGCCAGCTGGCCCCAGTGTAGAGCCTACATAGAGAACATGCCCGACAAGGACCTGGCAGAGGTGTTTGGCATCGACAGCAGTGCAGAGACGGTGATACTGCAGAACCAGACCCAGCAGTTGCTGCACACTATCGTCAACATGCAGCCCAGGCTCTCTGATAGCAGCCTGCTAGTCAGGTGGGTCTCCCAGGGGAAATCTAACCCACCAATAGATGTATTACTTATATCCTTTTGGCAATACTGAGCCAAGCGGAGCTGTACACAGCTGGTATGGTTAAGCATCCACTACAGTTTGCTGGAAAGGACAAGGTGAACATAAAATATCCAAGGCAACACAATATGGTTCAGTTCGGCACGTGAATTAGAAAAACGGCTATGTTATATAGTGTAAAGAATGTTAATGAAATGCTGAATTCTTCTTCTGTTTGTTTGTGTGGAGCAGAGACAGACAGTGCCAAGATGGCGTAGTTCTGAGGATGGCCATGAACATCCTGAAGAAACTACCAGAGACAGTGGAGGTTGATCGTGTCACAGAGAAAACACTATTCCTCAGAGACATCATCGCCAAAGTCAACTTTGTAGAATCATCTTCATCTGACCAGGGTAACTTACATACTCAACCCTTTACACTTGTTGGGATCGGGATTACAAAAGAAACACGAACTGCATAAACATGATAACAATTGAAAGGGAACAGTTTGGATATTATGGGGAAATTATTAGACCGAAGTTGAGGACACAACAGTTCAAATGACACCAGACTGAATCCAAACATTACACTGTTGATTTTATGTGCATTTTACGTTTACTGTACTTTTCACTACACTTGTTTACGAAATCAGAAAATACTCTGGATACATTCAGTAACAATATTCCTAGAAAATGTGGGGTAGTAGAACCATAAGTCATGAAAATGACAAGGGCTTGAGTGAGAGGTCTAACTGGTCTACAAGTGGCCAATAACCTCTCAAAGTGTGCACGGTTCCTAAGTCATTTCAATGCACTTTTATGACTCAAAAGCCATTGAGGAGCTAGGACAAGCACACTTGTAGTTGTTTTGTTTCGAACACAACCCTGCATCCCTGAGTTTTATGATTTGGAAATGTGAAGTGCACGTTTGGACTCACAGGTGTTTGGCTTGTATGACATAAAGGTGGTATTTATGATAATCCTCAACGTCTCATCATTCAAAATACATAGTCATTTTCATTTACAGCATTTATATCACCCAGACAACAAAAAATTGTCAAAAGTTACCCAATTAGCTGGAGGGATGGGGGCAACTCCTAGTCACGTGTGGTGCTCAAGTTCAGAACGTCTGTCAGTCAAAACCCATACAGAGCTGTGAAGTGCAGAGCCAGAGCTCTGACGTCATTTATAGCATGTTACTGTACAGCCACTGCGTTCCAATTTAGTCACTTAACAGCCATTTTTATCAACCTGTATATGGGTACAAGTGGAAAGGGCTACGAATAGATTAGAATAAATGTATTGTCCTCTGAAAAGGAAATCATTTTTCACAGGTTGTACCTTTTCTTATTTTGACTCCTCTGAGTGAGAGTGTGAGACTTAGTGAGAGGGACATTGAGAGATTCTATATATCTATCTGTGTCCATTTTTGTTCATAGTTCTTACTGAAAGCCGCCTTGTGTGTCTGTATGCATCCGTGTATGTACTCTGAAGGTGAGAGATGCACAGCCTCGGCCTCCTCTGCCCTGCTGGTGATCCTGCGACAGGAGATTGACCGGTTTAACTACCTCCTCTGTGTGGTGCGCTCCAGCCTCCTTTCCTTCTCTGCCTCCATCAGAGGAGAGGTGCTGATGAGTGAGGCTCTGGCGGAGGTCTACACTGCCCTGCTCACCATGATCGTACCATCAGACTGGAAGGTAGGTCTATACTGCCTTGCTCACCATGATCGTACCATCAGACTGGAAGGTAGATCTACACTGCCCTGCTTACCATGATCGTACCATCAGACTGGAAGGTAGGTCTACACTGCCTTGCTCACCATGATCGTACCATCAGACTGGAAGGTAGGTCTACACTGCCCTGCTCACCATGATCGTACCATCAGACTGGAAGGTAGGTCTACACTGCCCTGCTCACCATGATCGTACCATCAGACTGGAAGGTAGGTCTACACTGCCTTGCTCACCATGATCGTACCATCAGACTGGAAGGTAGGTCTACACTGCCCTGCTCACCATGATCGTACCATCAGACTGGAAGGTAGGTCTACACTGCCCTGCTCACCATGATCGTACCATCAGACTGGAAGGTAGGTCTACACTGCCCTGCTTACCATGATCGTACCATCAGACTGGAAGGTAGGTCTACACTGCCCTGCTCACCATGATCGTACCATCAGACTGGAAGGTAGGTCTACACTGCCCTGCTCACCATGATCGTACCATCAGACTGGAAGGTAGGTCTACACTGCCCTGCTCACCATGATCGTACCATCAGACTGGAAGGTAGGTCTACACTGCCTTGCTCACCGTGATCGTACCATCAGACTGGAAGGTAGGTCTACACTGCCCTGCTCACCTTGATCGTACCATCAGACTGGAAGGTAGGTCTACACTGCCCTGCTCACCTTGATTGTACCATCAGACTGGAAGGTAGGTCTACACTGCCCTGCTCACCATGATTGTACCATCAGACTGGAAGGTAGGTCTACACTGCCCTGCTCACCTTGATCGTACCATCAGACTGTAAGGTAGGTCTACACTGCCCTGCTCACCATGACCGTACCATCAGACTGGAAGGTAGGTCTACACTGCCCTGCTTACATCAGACTGTAAGGTACAGTATATTAGTAAACCAGGGGTGGGCAAACTGGTTTCAGGATTTTGAAATTCAATGGAGGGCCGCACAGATTTGATTTTTGCGGGCCCACAGTTTCCTTCTTAATTTTACTCAAACCGCAGGCTGCATTGAATGGGCTCTAGTTTGCTCAACCCTGAAGTAAACACTCTCCGTAGCTCAGCTCTCACTGCACACAATCTACCCTGATGTTTTAACACAATTCCACGCTTCACGTCAGTTTTAACATTTTGAAATGTTCCTCCAAGCCCAATGTGTCATTATCCTCTAGAGTCTAAATAAACAAAGCAATGAAAAGCAATTGATTCAACTTTGACAAGAAGTAATCTGTCTGTCTTTTGTTGTTGCCTTGGTAGCACTGCTCGTACGAGTCGTGCATGACTCTGGGTTCTTGGATCCAGGACCTGGAACAGAGAGTGTGGTTCTTCAGAGCCTGGGCAGACAACATCAAGATCAACCTTATAGAAAAGTAGAAAACATTAACTAAGTTGACATACATATACTTAAAGCTTGTATTGTTTAAACTTTAATCAATATAAACCTTCATGATTATGTCATGGGCATCTTCATTTTCTTTTGAATACAGTATTTTATATTCATGGTGAATGGAAAAAATCTAAGTTACTTATGTTCCTATCCCCTAATATTCCTTGTATATACCCTCTATGTATTCAGGATACCTATTATTAGTGGAGGAGTATACTCTCTGAACCGTCCACCTAAGACTGACCTGCAGCAGAGCCTCAAGAACAGGAAGCCTCGCTCATACTGGCTCTCTGGGTTCTTCTTTCCACAAGGTACTGCACATAACAGCCAGAATGAAAATACCTAAAATAGCAGCCATAAGAGAGACACTGCTTGAAGTTCAAAACTTCATTGTCAATCTTTAGTGAAAGGGAAATTTGTATCGCCCTTACAAATTTGAGTTTCGAAATTCAAATAATATACCAATTTCTGTAATATTCTGAAAGAGGCGTTTTGATTTATATAGTTCATGAATCTTCCCTGTAGGTTTTCTGACAGCTGTTCTCCAGAACAGTGCTCGACAGAAGAACGTGCCTGTAGACTCTCTGTCTTTCACCTATCATGTTCAACCCGTGGATGAGAGCTCCAGCAACTGGAGCAAAGTGGCAGACAAAACTAAACTCCTTTTTGAGGTAACTACACTCGCTAAAAGTTTCCCTGGGTATATAACTCAGTAATACCAATCTAGAAACAGTTGGAAACAATTAAAGGGACAGCGCACCCAAAAGACAATATTAATCAGATGGTCTGCTGCTATTTCCAGGGTCAGGAACCATCTGACATTGTAATCTGGGTGAACTATCCCTCTAACATTATGCGTTAGATCCACGGTGTGAATTGTTACACCACCTTTGTCCCAGGGCCCAGCTCCACCAGATGAGGGCGTGTTGGTGTATGGGCTGTACCTTGACGGAGCCAGCTGGGACCCTGTCTCCCACACCCTGCAGGAGCTTCAGCACAACATCAAACACTGCCCTGTGCCTGAGATACACTTCCTACCCTGCCAGGTAGAGGGCTCACCTTCTCATTTAACCATCCAATCCACTGAATATCACTTCAGCGTCTTACCTACCGTTCTTCAGACAGTGGATGTAGCATTGTTCACATGTTTGTCCTGGACTGTCTTCCTGTTTTTATTGTGAGAGCTCATATCACATCCCTGTTGCCTTTGGTTGGCCAGGTCTCAGAGGATGCTGTGGCCGTGCCTACTACAGAGTCTCCTGGGGACCTCCAGTTCTATGACTGTCCCCTGTACCGTACCTTCAAGCGGGCAGGCTTCCTCTCCTCCTCAGGCATCTCTACCAACTTCATCACAGCCGTGTCTCTACCCACCTTGGAGTGTCCTACACACTGGGTCTTCAGGGGCACTGCCCTCCTCTGCCAACCTAATGAATGAACAAACTCAATACCAACTGTTTACACTAAAGCTATGAGTGAACTCATTACCAAATAAAGACTGTTTCAAAGTAAGGACTGTGAAACCTGAAATACTTTTAAAAATGTTTATTTTCTCATTTTCGAAACACTGAATGGCTCAAGTATCGTTTGAACATATTTTGTTGCCATACCTACTTAGACACACTAGACCAACATGACAAATTCGCCCACTGGAAGACATTATTGAAAGAACAAGTACTCAGTTCCACAAATAACAGAAAGCTATTTTCTCATTGACTGGGCGCACAGCGATAACCAGCAGTACTCAAGTAGTTCTCTGTGTTTCCTCAGGAGTTATGCCCCTTGATATGTCTTCGTTTGTCACACTCTGACCATGATTTGCGTTGTTTGTTTCTATGTTTTGTTTGGTCAGGGTGTGATATGAGTGGGCATTCTATGTTGTATGTCTAGTTTGTCTATTTCTATGTGTTTTGGCCTGATATGGTTCTCAATCAGTGGCAGGTGTTTGTCATTGTCTCTGATTGGGAACCATATTTAGGTAGCCTGTTTTGTATTGTGGTTGGTGGGTAAATGTTTGTGATGCTTGCATGTTAGCACTCAGTTTCGATAGCGTTTATTTGTTATTTTGTTTAGTGTACTTCGTGTTTTTTCGTCATTCATTAAAAGTATGTATTCACGCTGCGCTTTGGTCTCCTCAATATGACGATCGTGACATCGTTTTATACCTTGCAGCAAAACAAATGGTCCATTCCAATCTGATCGTCTCCGGAAGTATACATTAACATAGTCTTGGGTTTATCGTTGATTTCAGTAATACTGTAGGTTTCTTTGGTCTTGTTCAGGCGTCATGCACGCTAGACATGTACAGTATCAGTGCATTTTTAATCCACAGTCACTTGGATTACAGAGAAATATGTTTTATATTCATACACCGGATAGGTGCAGTGAATTGTGTTGTTTTACAGGGTCAGCCATAGTAGTACGATAGGTGCAGTGAAATGTGTTGATAGGTGTTGTTTTACAGGGTCAGTCATAGTAGTATGATAGGTGTTGTTTTACAGAGTCAGCCATAGTAGTACGATAGGTGCAGTGAAATGTGTTGATAGGTGTTGTTTTACAGGGTCAGTCATAGTAGTATGATATGTGTTGTTTTACATAGTCAGCCATAGTAGTATGATAGGTGTTGTTTTACAGAGTCAGCCATAGTAGTACGATAGGTGCAGTGAAATGTGTTGATAGGTGTTGTTTTACAGGGTCAGTCATAGTAGTATGATATGTGTTGTTTTACATAGTCAGACGTAGTAGTATGATAGGTGTTGTTTTACAGGGTCAGTCATAGTAGTATGATAGGTGTTGTTGTACAGGGTCAGTCATAGTAGTATGATAGGTGTTGTTTTACAGGGTCAGTCATAGTAGTATGATAGGTGTTGTTGTACAGGGTCAGTCATAGTAGTATGATAGGTGTTGTTTTACAGGGTCAGTCATAGTAGTATGATAGGTGCAGTGAAATGTGTTGTTTTACAGGGTCAGCTATAGTAGTATGATAGGTGCAGTGAAATGTGTTGTTTTACAGGGTCAGCCATAGTAGTATGATAGGTGGTGTTTTACAGGGTCAGCTATAGTAGTATGATAGGTGCAGTGAAATGTGTTGTTTTACAGGGTCAGCCATAGTAGTATGATAGGTGGTGTTTTACAGGGTCAGCCATAGTAGTACGATAGGTGGTGTTTTACAGGGTCAGCAATAGCAGAGCACAATACTTCCCAACAACACTTCTCCTCTCAGAGCATCATCTCCTCAGAACAGAACCTCTGTGAAAAACACTCTGACATGATACAGTGTGTGGCCCATTTCACTGCCCAGAGGACCGTGATATAACGTGGTTGTGGAAGAGTCTGTCCGTCACAGAGCTGTCTCATGTTCCACAACAGGTGTGTGGGAGGTTAGAAGAAAGCTTTGCCTCTCCTCTTCTAACAAGCCCTCCTCTGTGTAGACGGCCTGACCATTTCTCTCGTGTTGAGCAGGTGGACATTCCTGGATGGTTGGATACACAAAAAAAACAAGATAATAGACAATGTTTTGTAACCTTGATACGATAGCAAATAGCTTTGTTAAAAGGACCCTCACACACAGTGTTGCTAGTCATAATATAAGAGTTCAATCATTGAAGAAGGTGGGTTTTCCCACAATGCACTTTCAAAAGTGTGATTTATTAGCTGCTTTACACACTTCCTGAAAGTGCATTGTGAAAATCCTACTATCGGCAATGAATGATTGAATTCCATCCTGAGAATGTGGACAGGGCCCCATTCAGTGGTGTGTTATAGGAATGCATCAGCTCAGGAAGAAAACATTGTGGAACGTTGCCGACAGAAATGTCCTGCATGGAACTGATTCCTTGTTCTACATAACATTTATTTCCGAACGTTGTGCCCTGCTGAATGCAGCCCTGGAGACTACCTGACCGTGTCCAATAATAAATGCCTATTTTTGTTGCAAAACGTTTTGCTATGGTTTGCACTAACGAATACAATCCTGAACTGAGAGTGTGCTCTGTTGTCTTACCCCATGCCCCTGTGGGGTGACGCAACACAGCTTCTGTTTGAGTTTATCTGGTACGAAGAACAGCATGTTGCCCAACAGGGGATACAGAGTGCCTGGGGTCACCTCCTCCGCTTTCATTGGTCCTTAAATGAAAGATAAAAGCCAACCAATTAGATTAACTTCACTTCTTCCTGTAGGATAATCTGTGTAAATTTGAGCAATCTGAATGCATGTTTTGCTCTGGACTGCTAAATAACAAATGTTAATGAATCTGTACCTGTGAGAAAGCTAACAACCAACCCTGTGATCACCACAGTGAAGGAGTTGAGAGCACTGTACCACATGAAGGACAAGGAGTAGAACCTCTGCAGACCCATTGGTCGGCTAAAGAAAAATTGAAAGGCAGTTATTATAAAAATCACTAATTGTATTCACAAATTTGCATCTATGAGTAAACTAAGTTAAATACTTTCCGATTGGTCTCCGGGGAGTATGGGAATTAAATTACGAACAGACCACAAAAATACAAATTTCCGTTACGATGGATTAATAGTTACGGTATTGATTCGGTTGATCTTTGTTTCATACCTGTGTGTAGCGGTGGGCATTGCAGTACTGATGAGTGCTGTCCCCATGGCTGTGGTGATGTTCCCTGAGAGTTGTACAGCAGTACAGTTGAACTGAGACACAGCAGCAAGACCCCCAGAGGTACTGGTTACGATGCTCCCGATGCCCACCCAGAAGGCCATCGCCAGGCCTGACCCCAACCCTACCAGGGCACCCTGGAGAAACAGTACATCAAATGTATTTATTAAGCCTTTTTGACACCAGCAGTGTTCACTAAGTGGTTTTACAGTAACCCGGCCTAGCAAAACAAAAGCAGAGGAAAAGTAATGCTTTCTACTGGATCCTGTGTGGTTCAGTTGGTAAGAGCGTGACAGTAGGTTTGATTCCCGCAGGGATCACATTAACACATCAGTACTTACGGTAGAGTTAGCCCAAGGAAAGAACAGCCCGAGAGAGAAGACACCCAGAAGAGGACCACCAACCATTCCAAATATTTTGAAAGCAGTCTTGAATTGAAATAGACACAAACATGTCAGAATATTTGAATTTGAACCTATTTGAAAATGAAATCCGCAAAGGGATGAGGCAGATGCATCTGTGTGCTTACCTGCAAAACGGAATCACTCATCAAGTGGGTGAGATAGGCCATGGCCAGACACAGCAGTCCATATGAACATGCTGGATCAGAAACGGAACATGTTACTCTTTAGAATGCGATGAGTGCTGTATCGTGTTAGGAAGCATGCTCTCACAGGTAAAGTGAGAAAGGCATTATGTAAAACGTACAAATAAGTTAAAAGATGCACTCAACAGTAAGCAGGGCCCGTTCAGAAACAACCTTTAGCCCCTAACACCTAGGGCCTAACCCCGAGACTGAATCTGATCTACTCAACCTCTGGCCCCTACTATGGACCTAGAGGGTAGGGTCTATGGACCTAGAGGGTATGAGCTAGAGGCTAGGACCTAGAGGGTAGGCGCTATGGACCTAGAGGGTAGGGGCTATGGACCTAGAGGGTAGGGGCTATGGACCTAGAGGGTATGAGCTAGAGGCTAGGACCTAGAGGGTAGGCGCTATGGACCTAGAGGGTAGGGGCTAGAGGCTAGGACCTAGAGGGTAGGGGCTATGGACCTAGAGGGTAGGGGCTATGGACCTAGAGGGTAGGGGCTATGGACCTAGAGGGTATGAGCTAGAGGCTAGGACCTAGAGGGTAGGCGCTATGGACCTAGAGGGTAGGGGCAATGGACCTAGAGGGTAGGGGCTAGAGGCTAGGACCTAGAGGGTAGGGGCTATGGACCTAGAGGGTAGGTGCTATGGACCTAGAGGGTAGGGGCTATGGACCTAGAGGGTTGGGGCTAGAGGCTAGGACCTAGAGGGTAGGTGCTATGGACCTAGAGGGTAGGGGCTATGGACCTAGAGGGTAGGGGCTATGGACCTAGAGGGTAGGGGCTATGGACCTAGAGGGTAGGAGCTATGGACCTAGAGGGTATGAGCTAGAGGCTAGGACCTAGAGGATATGGGCTATGGACCTAGAGGGTAGGGGCTATGGACCTAGAGAGTAGGGGCTATGGACCTAGAGGGTAGGGACTATGGACCTAGAGGGTAGGGGCTAGAGGCTAGGACCTAGAGGGTAGGTGCTATGGACCTAGAGGGTAGAGGCTAGGACCTAGAGGGTAGGGGCTATGGACCTAGAGGGTAGGGGCTAGAGGCTAGGACCTAGAGGGTAGGTGCTATGGACCTAGAGGGGTAGGGGCTATGGACCTAGAGTGTAGGGGCTATGGACCTAGAGGGTAGGGGCTATGGACCTAGAGGGTAGGGGCTAGAGGCTAGGACCTAGAGGGTAGGTGCTATGGACCTAGAGGGGTAGGGGCTATGGACCTAGAGGGTAGGGGCTATGGACCTAGAGGGTTGGGGCTAGAGGCTAGGACCTAGAGGGTAGGTGCTATGGACCTAGAGGGTAGGGGCTATGGACCTAGAGGGTAGGGGCTATGGACCTAGAGGGTAGGGGCTATGGACCTAGAGGGTAGGAGCTATGGACCTAGAGGGTATGAGCTAGAGGCTAGGACCTAGAGGATATGGGCTATGGACCTAGAGGGTAGGGGCTATGGACCTAGAGAGTAGGGGCTATGAACCAAGAGGGTAGGGACTATGGACCTAGAGGGTAGAGGCTAGGACCTAGAGGGTAGGGGCTATGGACCTAGAGGGTAGGGGCTATGGACCTAGAGGGTAGGGGCTATGGACCTAGAGGGTAGGGGCTATGGACCTAGAGGGTAGGTGCTATGGACCTAGAGGGGTAGGGGCTATGGACCTAGAGGGTAGGGGCTATGGACCTAGAGGGTAGGGGCTATGGACCTAGAGGGTAGGGGCTAGAGGCTAGGACCTAGAGGGTAGGTGCTATGGACCTAGAGGGGTAGGGGCTATGGACCTAGAGGGTAGGTGCTATGGACCTAGAGGGGTAGGGGCTATGGACCTAGAGGGTAGGGGCTATGGACCTAGAGGGTAGGGGCTAGAGGCTAGGACCTAGAGGGTAGGTGCTATGGACCTAGAGGGTAGGTGCTATGGACCTAGAGGGGTAGGGGCTATGGACCTAGAGGGTAGGGGCTATGGACCTAGAGGGTAGGGGCTATGGACCTAGAGGGTAGGGGCTATGGACCTAGAGGGTAGGGGCTAGAGGCTAGGACCTAGAGGGTAGGTGCTATGGACCTAGAGGGTAGGGGCTATAGACCTAGAGGGTAGAGGCTATGGACCTAGAGGGTAGGAGCTATGGACCTAGAGGGTATGAGCTAGAGGCTAGGACCTAGAGGGTAGGGGCTATGGACCTAGAGGGTAGGGGCTATGGACCTAGAGGGTAGGGGCTAGAGGGTAGGGGCTAGGATGTAGAGGATAGAGGGGAGGACCTAGAGGGTAAGGGCTATGAACCTAGAGGGTAGGGGCTATGGACCTAGAGGGTAGGGGCTAGGATGTAGAGGATAGAGGGTAGGACCTAGAAGGTAAGGGCTATGAACCTTGAGGGTAGGGGATAGAGGGTAGGGGCTATGGACCTAGAGGGTAGGGGCTAGGATGTAGAGGATAGAGGGTAGGACCTAGAAGGTAAAGGCTATGAACCTAGAGGGTAGGGGCTATGGACCTAGAGGGTAGGGGCTATGGACCTAGAGGGTAGGGGCTAGGATGTAGAGGATAGAGGGTAGGACCTAGAAGGTAAGGGCTATGAACCTTGAGGGTAGAGGATAGAGGGTAGGGGCTATGGACCTAGAGGGTAGGGGCTATGGACCTAGAGGGTAGGGGCTAGGATGTAGAGGATAGAGGGTAGGACCTAGAAGGTAAGGGCTATGAACCTTGAGGGTAGGGGATAGAGGGTAGGGGTTATGGACCTAGAGGGTAGAGGCTATGGACCTAGAGGGTAGAGGCTATGGACCTAGAGGGTAGGGGCTAGGATGTAGAGGATAGGGGCTATGGACCTAGAGGGTAAGGGCTATGAACCTTGAGGGTAGGGGATAGAGGGTAGGGGCTATGGACCTAGAGGGTAGAGGCTATGGACCTAGAGGGTAGGGGCTATGGACCTAGAGGGTAGGGGATAGAGGGTAGGGGCTATGGACCTAGAGTGTAGGGGCTATGGACCTAGAGTGTAGGGGCTATGGACCTAGAGGGTAGGGGCTATGGACAGGGCCCAGGATATCTCAACATACCCAGTCCCTTGGAGAGCAGGGTGGCCCTGGCCTCTGTCATGGAGGGGCAGTGTGGTTTGATCAGATCCTCCATGGTCACTGTGGCCAGAGAGTTAAAGGCTGA
Source organism: Oncorhynchus masou masou (assembly GCF_036934945.1). Classification (NCBI taxonomy): domain Eukaryota; kingdom Metazoa; phylum Chordata; class Actinopteri; order Salmoniformes; family Salmonidae; genus Oncorhynchus; species Oncorhynchus masou. Next base: position 10,804,576 of record NC_088243.1, on the reverse strand, counting down.
TGAGATGGTGCTGTGGAGACAAGACATGAAAGTCAGTCACAACACCAAACCACCCCTCTGTCACTGTGCTTCTGCTTGTTCTGGAGGTCTAGGCTGGGTTTACTGTAAAGCCTTTTGTAATCTGTTGGAAAAAGGGTGTTAGAAATATTGATATACCTGAGAGCTGCACTAAACAGGCAGGAGATAAACAGTCCAGACAGGCCAGGTAGACCCTGCAGCATGTCCATCACAAAGTACAACACCATCTGTGAAGAGAGCACATACTGGTTGGTGGTACTGTCGGTTAGAGTATGGCAATAGCAACACCAGGGTTGTTGGTTCAATTCCCACTGGGGATCATATACATAATACAAAGGTATGCACTCACTGGACTGCAGGTCATTTTGGATAAAAGCATCTGCTGCTGACTGCTAAGTGGAATATTACTTCATCCACCAACTATAATACTGTAATGATGCACTCCAGATTACCATAATAAATAACACACACAAACACCAACTGTAATACTGTAATACTATAATACTGTAATGATGCACTCCAGATTACCATAATAAATAACACACACAAACACCAACTGTAATACTGTAACACTATAATACTGTAATACTATAATACTATAATACTATAATGCTGTAATACTATAATACTGCAATTGTCACGACTTCTGCCGAAGTCGTTGCCTCTCCTTGTTCGGGCGGTGCTCGGCGTTCGACGTCACCGGTCTTCTAGCCATCATTGATCCTTTTTTCATTTTCCATTGGTTTTGTCTTGTCTTCCCACACACCTGTTTTCAATCCCATTCATTACCTGTTGTGTATTTTACCCTCTGTTTCCCCTCATGTCTTTGTCAGAGATTGTTTTATTGTCAGTATAGTGTGATTGTTGTATAGGTGCGCGTTGGGTCCTTGTACCCATGTTTGTTCGTTTATGTACATTTAGTGTTATGGAGCATACTCCGTGAACTTTATTAAAAGACTCCATTTTACACTCCATTTGACTCTCCTGCGCCTGACTTCCCTGCCACCTATTACACCTATGCATGACAGTAATACTATAATACTGTAATACTATAATAATGTAATACTATAATACTGTAATACTGTAATACTATAATAGTGTAATGATGCACTCCAGATTCCCATAATAAATAATACACACACACCTCATTTTTTGATAAGACACCTAGATTGTGGAAATGGTCCTCCCCACAGTAGCGCGCAAACATGACAAGCCCCATGACACAGCTCAGAGCTAGAGCTAACTGTAGAGAGGGAAACACCATGTAGCAAGACCTGCAGAAAACATAGAGGGGTCACAATCCACCAGAGCAGGAAAACAACACTTATTCTAACATAACTTGCATGCTTAAAATAAAGTGCTAATAACATGGTTATAGTATAATAAGTTACAGAACACAATACATGCACCTTATCTGTCAATCTCTAACTGATGTATCTCTGTGGTCTTACATGACGGCGTCCCTCTCGGTCTTGGCGCTGAGGTATCTCTGGACCTGGGCCTGGTTGACCCCATACAGAGACAACATCAGGAAGACTCCCCCCACCCCCAGGGTCCAGAACGTGTACTCCACCGTAGGGTCAGGGTTCAGGCTGGAGAGCAGACATGTAAAGAGGGGGAACATCTAATTGGAATATTTGATCTGGAACAATGGAATTGGAACATGGTGTTTAATATGTCCTCAAAACCCAACTTTAAACTAGGTTGCCAGTCATCGCTTGAATACGTGAATATAGTGACCAGTCCCACTCACTCTATGCCGGAGATGCGGTTCCCCTCTGAGACCTTCCTCCAGACCTCTGCCACCCCCCCAGTCTGCTGGACCCCCACCACGATGACCGCTAGTTGGCCAGCAAACATCACTATGGTCTGGAAGACATCTGTCCAGATCACTGCCTTCAGGCCTCCCTGTCAGGACCAGGCACAACACAGAGACCCAATCACAGAGCCTATTATCATATGTGACCGACTGTCTCGATTTGGTCTTATGTTGCAAAATTTTTTTTTTACATTGGATAAAAGTTGAGAGTCTGAAATAGAAAATGGTATTTCATACACTACAGTTAGGGAACAATGGGAAAGTAATTCTGCTTTGAAAGTTGATAAACTTGTAACCTCACTTTTGAGAAAATGGCCCTTGAATGTTTTGGTAAACCTACTGGATACCTCTTCGTTGTCTACACCCATTCAGCATCGTTCACACCCTCTAAGCCCCGCCCATCTCTTTAAGGATTCAGATGTGAGGCTATGTACTAAATAACCAAAGATTTCAAGATTAATGGCTGGTTTATACTACGAGTGTGTTCGTAAATTTAATCTGGAGTGCCAGAGTGCGCTCTGGGCGTTGGTAAACTCAGAGAGTTGTCAGTATATAAGAAATCCCGCTATGCCCTCAGACGAACCATCAAACAAGCAAAGCTTCAATACAGGACTAAGATTGAATCCTACTACACTGGCTCTGACGTTCGTCGGATGTGGCAGGGCTGAAAAATATTAAGAACTACAAAGGGAAACCCAGCTGCCCAGTGAAGCGAGTGTACCAGACAAGCGAAATGTCTTTTATGCTCACTTCGAGGAAAGCAACACTGAAGCATACATGAGAGCACCAGTTGTTCCAGACAACTGTGTGATCACGCTCTCCACAGCCGATGTGAGCAAGACCTTTAAACAGGTCAACATTCACAAAGCCGTGGGATTACCAGGAAGTGTACTCAAAGCATGCGCGGACCAACTGGTAAGTGTCTTCGCTGAAATGTTCAACTTCTCCCTGTCTGAGTCTGGAATACCAACATGTTTCAAACAGACCACCATAGTCCCTGTGCCCAAGAAAGTGAAGGTAACTTCCCTAAATGATTACCGCCCAGTAGCACTCACGTCAGAAGCCATGAAGTGCTTTGAAAGGCTGGTCATGGCTCACACATGCCGGAAACCCTAGGACCCACTCAAATTCACATACCGCCCCATCAGAGCCACAGATGGCGCAATCTCTATTGCACTCAACACTGCCCTTTCCCACCTGGACGAAAGGAACACCTATGTGAGAATGCTGTTCATTGACTACAGCTCAGCATTCAACACCATAGTGCCCACAAAGCTCATCACTAAGCTAAGGACCCTGGGACTAAACACCTCCCTCTGAAATTGGATCCTGGACTTCCTGACGGGCCGCTACACTGATCTTCAACACTGGGGTCCCTCAGGGGTGCGTGCTTAGTCCACTCCTGTACTCCCTGTTCACCCGCGACTGCGTGCCCAAGCACGACTCCAACACCCTCATTAAGTTTGCTGATGACACAACATTGGTAGGCCTGATCATCAACAACGATGAGACAGCCAATTGGGAGGAGGTCAGAGACCTGGCAGTGTGGTGCAAGTAGGGTTGAAAAGGGTCGGAAACTTTCTGGGAAATTTTCCAATGGAAGTTAAGCCCAGGAATTTTGTGAATTTTGTTTAAGTTAATCAAAAACGTTAGCTTATAACAGTGAACCTTTTTTTGTGGGATACACACAAGGCAATTCTAGGTCTTGTGGCATATTTTGGTTAAACTATCCCCAATTAAATGGAATTGCAACCCTCTGCATGCACAGTGCATTCTTCCATCACATGCACAGTGCATTCTTCCATCACATGTATAGTTGATTCAAGATCTTGCATACTAATGAGATGCTATTGAGCCCACACTACTACACTGCCTGAGCCAAGGACGACATGCTTTCTGGTAAGTTTTGATTACAATACTGGGTGGGGAGAATATATCGTATATGACAAACATAGTTTTTTGTTAACTAGTAAATAATAGCCAATTGCAAAGTATGTTTAAATAATTCCTAACTTGTTAACAATTTCTGCTAGTTATTTTTTGCTACCATGTGAGTTTTAGCTTGCTTGAGCCTGCTAACTGAGGAGTGTTAATTCACCTGTTTCCATACATGTTTCATTTTAAAACATTTATCTTACAAAGGAGTTGTTTAATCGAACTGCTTAACTATTTATTAGTACATGGAATTGTACTATTTATTTTATTACTTTTCTAATCTTTACAGGAAAATGCCACGGGTACCATCTGATGTGTGGGGACATTTCACTGCAGCCAATATAGAAGGAAAAGCTGTGTATATTAGCAAACACTGTGCCAAATCATGTGAAGAATGCAACAAAGATGCAGAATCATCTGGCAAGTTCATAAAGTTCCCTCAGCGCTCACAACAAGCAACCTCTGACAAAAGTCTCTCTACTTCTATTCGAAGTGAAAATGATGAATCAGAAACCGTATCGATAGCAACAGCTCATGGTCCTCTTGGAATCATTAGGTTTTTTTTTACTCAATTTGATTTATTTTACTAGGCAAGTCAGTTACGAACAAATTCTTATTTTAAATGACGGCCTTGGAACAGTGGGTTAACTGCCTGTTCAGGGGCAGAACGACAGATTTGTAACTTGTCAGCTCGGGGGTTTGACCCTGCAACCTTCCGGTTATTAGTCCAACGCTCTCACCACTAGGCTACCCTGCCGGAGGAACGTAGTCAGAGAAATGCTGATGAATGTCTTGCTCGAGCTGTGTATGCAACTGGTTCACCTCTGATGCTCACAGGCAATGTGTATTGGAAGAGATTTCTGAATGTTCTTCGCCCAACATACACCCTTTCAACCAGACATGCTTTATCTACTCAATTGCTGGATGCAGAGTTCAACAGGGTTCAAGTGAAGGTCAAGCAAATCATAGAGAAAGCAGACTGTATTGCAAGCATCTCTGATGGGTGGTTGAATGTTTGTGGGCAAAGAATAATTAACTACATCATCTCCACCCCTCAACCAGTATTCTACAAGAGCACAGACACATGGGACAACAGACACAACGGTCTCTACATTGTAGATGAGCTGAAGGTAGTAATCAATAACCTTGGAACACAGAAGGTATTTGCACTGACAATGCTGCGAACATGAAGGCTGCTTGGTCTAAAGTGGAGGAGTCCTACCCTCACATCGCACCCATTGGCTGTGCTGCTCATGCATTGAATCTGCTCCTCAAGGACATCATGGCACTGAAAACAGTGAATACACTCTACAAGAGAGCCAAGGAAATGGTTAGGTATGTGAGGGGTCATCAAGTTATAGCAGCAATCTACCTCACCAAGCAAAGTGAGAAGAATAAGAGCACCACATTGAAGCTGCCCAGCAACACCCATTGGGGTGGTGTTGTCATCATGTTTGACAGTCTCCTGGAGGGGAAGGAGTCTCTCCAAGAAATGGCCATATCACAGTCTACCGCTATGGACAGCCTCATCAAGAGGATCCTCCTGGATGATGTATTTTGGGAGAGAGTGGTAAGCAGCCTGAAACTCCTGAAACCTATAGCATGTACGGATTGAGGGAGACAATGCCATCCTTTCTGATGTTCAGACTCTGCTTGCAGATGTAAGAGAAGAAATCGGTACTGCCCTGCCCACTTCACTGTTGCTCCAAGCAGAGGAAACTGCAGTTCTGAAATGCATCAAAAAGCGTGAAGACTTCTACTTGAAGCCCATACACGCCACAGCGTACATGTTGGACCCCAAGTATGCAGGCAAGAGCATCCTGTCTGGTGCAGAGATCAACAAGGCCTATGGTGTCATCACTATCGTGTCACGCCATCTTGGCCTGGATGAGGGTCTACACAAAGTACACAGTCTGGCAAAGTACACTTCCAAGCAAGGGCTTTGGGATGGAGATGCAGTATGGCAGTCGTGACAACATATCTAATCAGCCACCTGGTGGAAGGGACTTTGTGGAGGCTCTTTCCCCTGTTGCCTCCATCATCCTCCAAATCCCATCCCACATCAGCCGCCTCAGAGTGCAACTGGTCGTTGTTTGGTAACACACACACCAAAGCACGCAACAGGCTTTTTGAGCCTGACAACGAGCCATCCTCAACAAGGTTGGAAAGTGACAGTGAAGATGAGGCCTCAGAGTCTGATATTCAAGAGGTGGACATTGAGGAGGTCCAGGGAGAAGACATGGAAGCCTGAGAGGAAGACAACCAAAGCTTTACTTTACATCATTTACAGATGTATGTTGAAAACGTTTTTGGGAGATGCGATGGATCATTGGGGACCATTCAATATTCCCTTTCTTTTGTTGTTCAGTGTAATCATCCCATCTGAAGAGGCAACTAATTTAATTAAAATTCAATTCATAACTAAATAAAAAAAATTCTATTGAAAATATTTAATCATTTGCAAGTGTGTCTAGTTATGATAAGGTAAAAGTTTTATGTTTCTGTCTCTATATGATATGTTAAATATATCCTATGCAAAAAAACATTACGTTTAAATTATATTTCATTAATTCCCATATATTCCCGTTAATTCTCACGGGAGGTTTCCACCTCTGAATATTGCCCAAAATGTGCAACCCTGGGTGCAAGGACAACAAACATATGATTATTTTCCTTATTTATTTATTTATTTAGTTTTTCATTAACAACAAATCAATACAAAAAGTACCTGGGGAAACACAAGGATATATAAAGAATATACCAAGGACAATTGGGCTAGGGGCGGGGCTGGACTAGGGGCGGGGCTAGAAGGTACAATATCACATTACACAAGGACCTTAAGGGACATATAGACATTTATAATTCTAACAGCTTTTTTGTTAGTAGAGTATTTAATTGTCTTAAAATATAGTTCAATTTATTTTTGTAAGGTAAGAAATGTGGTGTTTTGTTTGTAAATTTACATTTGTGAATATGAAATTTGGCCAAAAGAATGATGAAATGAATATCATAAAATTGTTTCAACTTATTTCTATTGTAGGTAAAGAATCCAAGCAGCACATCTCTCTATAAGAATGTAAAATCTTCATAAATGTGTTCAATTATATATCTACTGATGTCTTGTCACAGATTCCTTACATGAATACAAAGCTTAAAAAAAGATGCAACACTGTTTCTGGTTGGTCATTACAAAAGTTACAATTTGAATTGAAGTTTTTCTTCATATAGTGGTTGGCAGGATCATATTTATGAATAATAAAAAATAAAAATAAAATAAACTTCCTTAATTTTGTTAACAAGTAGGTATGTGTGTGGCAACATCCTAACTTTTTTCTAACAGATATTATCAATACAACCATTCCAATAAGGCATGAAATAAGGTATAGATCCAACATCCTGTTGAAACAAGGCTCGTAAAGCCCTATTGTTGTTGCTAAAAGAAAAACAAATCTTTCCAACTGATGAGTCAACAGGGGTAATCGTCTATGTCCTGGGGGTCTTGACACGTTCCTGAATAATGAAGAAACACTTGAGGGAATGGCATCTAACACAATTGTAAAATCTTTAGTTGTTACAGGGACCTTGTAAAGTGATAAGAATTCCTTATAACCAAGTAAAAGACCCTCTGCACTTGGCTCACCAATAGGATATTATTTTGGAACCAATATTATATTTTTATACAATATGTCCCGATAATTCCATATATAATATCTGTGTGGAGAAATATAATGCTTATAAATTAAGGACCATGACAAGAAAACCTGCCGATGAAAATGCAGAGTATCACTGGAACTTTGTCAATATTATAATTGCGAACCAACATGAAGTTAAGGCCACCAAAAGTAAAGAAAAAAGTTCACTTTCAACTGCCTCTCCTGTGAAGAAGTGATGCGTGACATCAGGAACGTCTAGTTTCCTGAAACAACCCACACGTAGGCTTCAAGCTAATAATGACTGATGTGATATCAAACATTTTAAAGAAAGATTTTACTTTGGAATGACATTTCATAATGTCAACATTACACAAAAAGCTTTTCATGGGCAAATGTTTTGTGTAAGTCTTTTAATTATGTAATATTTTCCTTCTTTTACCATTGTGTAATAACAGCTTCATTACAAACTGAGAAAATGACTGAACAACTTACCAGAGTTGTATACAGTGTACACACCAGTCCAGTGGCCAGCACTGCTCCCCATAAATCAAAGCCAGTAACTACGGGGAAGCATGAAACAAAATTAAGCAACCTTTACTCCAACATGTTGCACAATTCTAAATAACCTACTCACAGCACAAAACACAGTAGAATTTCTGGAGCTGAAATGGTGTCGTCCCAAAACATGATTATTATTTTTTCCCCCAAGAGCGTTAGACCCTGTAGGGACAGTTTCCCACATAGATTAAGCCTAGTAGTCCTGGACTAAATGCTATTTTAATGGAGAACGTCCATTGAGAATTTGTTTTAGTCCTGTACTACTTCATCTTTGTCTGGGAAACCGGCAATAAACCGCCCATAAAGTCTCATCACTGTCTGTAAATCCCGAAAGCATAAAAGTGCCTGAGTTACTGAGCTGTGTACACACAAACAGCTTGAGTTACTGACCGGTGTACACACAAACAGCCTGAGTTACTGACCGGTGTACACACAAACAGCTTGAGTTACTGACCGGTGTACACACAAACAGCCTGAGTTACTGACCGGTGTACACACAAACAGCTTGAGTTACTGACCGGTGTACACACAAACAGCCTGAGTTACTGACCGGTGTACACACAAACAGCCTGAGTTACTGACCGGTGTACACACAAACAGCTTGAGTTACTGACCGGTGTACACACAAACAGCTTGAGTTACTGACCGGTGTACACACAAACAGCTTGAGTTACTGACCGGTGTACACACAAACAGCTTGAGTTACTGACCGGTGTACACACAAACAGCCTGAGTTACTGACCGGTGTACACACAAACAGCTTGAGTTACTGACCGGTGTACACACAAACAGCTTGAGTTACTGACCGGTGTACACACAAACAGCTTGAGTTACTGACCGGTGTACACACAAACAGCCTGAGTTACTGACCGGTGTACACACAAACAGCTTGAGTTACTGACCGGTGTACACACAAACAGCCTGAGTTACTGACCGGTGTACACACAAACAGCCTGAGTTACTGACCGGTGTACACACAAACAGCCTGAGTTACTGACCGGTGTACACACAAACAGCTTGAGTTACTGACCGGTGTACACACAAACAGCCTGAGTTACTGACCGGTGTACACACAAACAGCCTGAGTTACTGACCGGTGTACACACAAACAGCCTGAGTTACTGAGCTGTGTACACACAAACAGCCTGAGTTACTGACCGGTGTACACACAAACAGCTTGAGTTACTGACCGGTGTACACACAAACAGCCTGAGTTACTGACCTGCATTGAGTGCTAGGGCTGGAGTGTACACACAAACAGCCATATATATGACCTGCAAGAGATAGCAGTAGTCATCAGAGGAAAAACTGATATTCAACAATCTTCTCCTTGTCTTGACCTTACCGTCTGAAAGATGAAGGTAACTGTTCCACATATACGCACTGGTTTGCTGAATCGCAGTTCCAGATACTGAAAACAAAAATACCTTCACTAAGTGACTTATTTCCCTGACAGAAACCAAAACTACAGAAACCACTTAGCAGGGTTTAACAGCTAGGCCTATACATTTCAACTGGTATTAGCCTACATATTCTCATTCCAAACATTTCTCTCCATCTAGAGCTAAGCTTGCAGAGAGAATAGCCTAGAATACACACCTGGTAAGCGCTGGTAAGATGCAGCCTGTAGAACACAGGAATGAAAATGTGTGCTGGAATGAATAGCCCCAGGATGTAAGCACAGCCTATGAACCAGTACTGAGTGCCATGGGTATAGATCTCCGCTGGCACGCCCACTATTGCCACCGCTGATTGAAATGTAGCGATTAGTGACAGAGACACAGGGAGGCAGCTCATGCTCCGGTCCGCCAGCAGGAACTCCTGAGTGGTGCGCTGCCGACCCCCTGACAGGGCATAGTACAGCCCTATGCCCATGGACGACACCAACAAAAGGGCAAATATGACATAGTCGATAGTGGCAAAGTGCATTTGTGCCAAAGCATCCATCTTGGTGCCAGAAACCAGGATACGGCTACTATTGCTGAATGGGATGGAGGTCGAGGGGCTCATCCGTAAGGGTATCCACACCCATCCGTAAGGAGATCCCAAGAGCCTTGAACAGACTTCAGACACACTAGAATTAAATATGGGGGGGGGGGGGGGGTGAGTTGTTGATTAACTCGTAATGAATTATTATTACTATTACTATTATTATTATTGGTAGCTACCTACAGTTGAAGTCAGAAGTTTACATACACCTTAGTCAAACACATTTAAACTCAGTTTTTCACAATTCCTGACATTTAATCCTAGTAAAAATTCCCTGTCTTGGGTCAGTTAGGATCACCACTTTATTTTAAGAATGTGAAATGTCAGAATGATTTATTTCAGTTTTTATTTCGTACATCACATTCCCAGTGGGTCAGAAGTTTACATAAACTCAATTAGTATTTGGTAGCATTACCTTTAAATTGTTTCACTTGGGTCACAGGTTTCAGGTAGCCTTCCACAAGCTTCCCACAATAAGTTGGGTGAATGTGATGGTCACTCCAATACCTTGACTTTGTTGTCCTTAAGCCATTTTGCCACAACTTTGGTAGTATGCTTGGGGTCATTGTCCATTTGGAGGACCTATTTGCAACCAAGCTTTAACTTCCTGACTGATGTCTTGAGATGTTGCTTCAATATATCCACATCATTTTCCTACCTCATGATGCCATCTATTTTGTGAAGTGCACCAGTCTCTCCTGCAGCAAAGCACCCCCACAACATGATGCTGACACCCCCGTGCTATACGGTTGGGATGGTGTTCTTCGACTTGCAAGCCTCCCCATTTTTCCTCCAACCATAACAATGGTCATTATGGCCAAACAGATATATTTTTGTTTCATCAGACCAGAGGACATTTCTCCAAAAAGTACGATCTTGGTTCCTACGTGCAGTTGCAAACCGTAGTCTGGCTTTTTTTAATGGCGGTTTTGGAGCAGTGGCTTCTTCCTTGCTGAGCGGCATTTCAGGTTATGTCGATATAATACTCGTTTTACTGTGGTTATAGATACTTTTGTACCTGTTTAGTCCAGCATCTTCACAGGGTCCTTTGCTGTTGTTCTGTTCATCTCTAGGAGACAGAACACGTCTCCTGCCTGAGCGGTATGACAGCTACGTGGTCCCATGGTGTTTATACTTGCGTATACTTGCGTTTCCAAGCTGTTTAAAGGCACAGTCAACTTAGTGTATGTAAACGTCTGACCCACTGGAATTGTGATACAGTTAATTAAACGTTAAATAATCTGTCTGTGAACAATTGTTGGAAAAATTACTTGTGTCATGCACAAAGTAGATGTCCTAACTGATTTGCCAAAACTATAGTTTGTTAACAAGAAAGTTGTGGAGTGGTTGAAAAATGAGTTTTAATGACTCCAACCTAAGTGTATGTAAACTTCTGACTTCAACTGTACCTAGATACCCAAACCATGTTCTGTTTTCTTGAGGGAGTCTGATAAACTAGGTCATTGGTTGCCACAATAGATCTCGATGACATACAGCACACAGTCAATGCAAGCTTCCACATACCTCTCCTTCAGGTCCAGACATCCTCTGGAAAAGTTACTCAACTTGACAAGCAGGCAAAGTTGCTCCCACAAGAGTTCAGAAGTGATTTTCCATTACTGCCATTGCATCGCCCTTGTCATCTTCATATCTCGGTGCCTGTGAGTGAAATTCTGAGACAAAGCGCATGTCGTGACTCCCACTGAAAATACATTTGACCTTCCAAGGTTAAAACAAGGGGGCGACAGAGAAAACATTATCAATGACCTTTGACAATGTTGTCAAAAATAACAATAATGAATCAAAATATAGACAACACATTCTTCTCAGTCGACCTTTCCTGCAGTCAAATGACCTCGTGGCCTCATTGGTAGAATATTATACATATGTTTCATAATTAATCAACATTATTTTTTTTTATTGCAGAAAATCAGGTGTTTCTATGTCAAACGGTTTTGTTACAATTCAGTCTTCTGTGATATATATAAATGTAATATTGTAATGCAAACTCAAAATGTAATACATTTCAACTCTATATCTGACATGGTACAGATGTCCTCTTTTTTTAAGTTCATAACTATGTGTGCGAGTTGTATTTTTTTGTTTGAGACTACCAAGAAACACTGTGCGGCCCCGATTTAGCCCACTGCAGTAACAGGATAACAGATCAGGTCTGATAACATGCTGAGCACAGCACAACATCTGTGAACTTTACCCTGCATACCAGTTTGGTGAAATCCAAACATATATAGCCTCACGCTTACAGTAGGACAACATGCACAACTGTCACTATTGTTACCTAGAAATATGAAATAGTCACAGTAATGACAAATTCCATTCCTTTTACTGTCTTTTTAATAAAAACAAATGGTAATTAAAGTTGGTTTTAGCTCAAATTAGACATAGACCCACTGACTGTACACCCTTACCTGGATAAGGTGTGGAGCAGAGTAGTTCCACTTCCAATTCAACACTTATTATCTGTGTCTTCACTTGGATACGGTGTGGTTCAGAGGAGTCCAACTTCCAATCCAACACTTTTATGTGTCTGTGTCTTGCATCATCCATGGTGACAATGTTTGCTTAATTTAGTTATGCGCTCAAAACGTGGTTTGCTTAAGACCAGGCATCATCTCTGAATCTGACGGTAATTGCCACATAGGTGATCAGCGGAAATCAAAAGCCTGTCTCAAGCTTCTGATACTCAAGCTATGTTTGTAAAGCTATAGCTAATAAAGATGATTATCTGCAAAAACTACACATGAGGATGACTTCTTTTTCTTCTTCGGTACCATGACGTTCGCACATTTCGTTTGTGCATGCCGCCACCTACTGTACGGCAGTGTGTGTTTCAATCACGTTACATTTGTGATACAATTTTTATTTTTTTTAAGGGGGAAAAATAAGAAAATTGCATCACAAACCAACACTACATCTATATGCCACCATTTAAAAAATAATACCGAATCTCAAAACATCTCATAAATCTTCTGCAGCAAAATCTCATACACTGCTGCCACATACATTCATGAAAAAACTCACTACCACTTTCACTACATTGACCCAATCTGTTCCTGCACCATGCCAGCGGCCTGGGAGGAGGGGGAACCACCCCTCAACACACCCTGTACCTCTTCTGACATCCGATCTCGTATACCCAATTACTTCTCTGCAGCTGCCACCACAATATCTATTTTCTGTGATTTACTACATTCCATTTCTGCGGTACAGTTGATAACAGGTGGCAGGGTAGCCTAGTGGTTAGAGTGTTGGACTAGTAACCGGAAGGATGCAAGTTCAAACCCCTGAGCTGACAAGGTACAAATCTGTCGTTCTGCCCCTGAACAGGTAGTTAACCCACTGTTCCTAGGCCATCATTGAAAATATGATATGTTATTGTACTTATTAGTGTACTGTACATAGGCTGTGACTGGACTCACACTCCAGTACAGTAGGTGGCGGTGTTCAGTTTAAAGGTTGGATGGATCCCCCAATCCCGAAGAAGAAGGATTCTTATTATTATTATTTAAATATAACCTTTATTTAACTAGGCAAGTCAGTTAAGAACAAATTCTTATTTACAATGACAGCCTACCCCGGCCAAAAAAGAAGGGAAAAAATTAAGAAAAAGAAAAAAAGAAGACAGACAGACCGTTTGTTTTGATTTTCTTCCGGGTTGGAAATCTAGCCGCCAAATTGAAGTGACCTAATGTGCATATGTTATTAAGAGTTACTAGATATCTCTAATGTACTTAATAACTCCATGCAAGCGTCATTCGTTTTATTTTGGCATTCACATACGCGTATCAAACATTGTTCAATCTTTGCTGACAACTTTCAAAACTACACTAGCTAGCTAAAGTTAGCTAGCTCACACGGAGGACACAATGGAAGAAGCGAGAAAAGGTAACATCAAATAACGTTATAACTGTTTTTGCATTACCAAGAGTTTGTACAAATGTCATGTTTGAGTAGATTGGTCTTAAATGTGTGTAATTTACAATGCTGGTTGGTTATAATGTATTATCCAACTGAAAAAAAAATATATCCCCAGGTGTTTTGGGGCACTTGAACATGTTGGAAATGGAGGCGAACAACTTGGAATTAAAGCAGCAGGAACTTCGGCAGAGAGGTCGCCAGGAAGAGCTGAATGCAAACCTACAGGCACTCCTCAGTAAAAGAGACCAGTTAAAAGCTGAAATAAAGGCAAACACGGTAAACTAGCTAGATCATTTCTGATATCACGTATGTCACATTACCTGGCAGTAGCTATAATTTATTATCGAAATTAATGGATGCTTACTAATAGGTGGAGGTGTTGTTATAGAATGTTGACAAATGTACATAACCTTGGTTTTAAATAGTATCAAACAGTTAACACAGGTTGCAGGTGAATCTGAGAAGTCAATGTGTGGTCGTAGGCTGCTGCTCAGAGCTTACAGTAGTTCAACATGATGTATTCCTTTCTAGTCTCTCCAGAAGATGAGAACTCTACTGGACCGAACAGGTTTTCCATATGAGAGGAATGAGGATGTTGATAACCTGGAAGATGGCTCAGATAACTCACAACTTCTGCTGATGATGGCCAGACACACACAACTGAAGGACCTGCTTCATGCTCATCATCTTATAGGTAGATACTTATAACTCAAATATGATCAACGGTCTCTGTCTCTCTGTGTGTGTGGTATAGCAACTCTTTTCGACAATATCACCAACCATCCATCCACGCCTCTTTCCCCTTCGTTGTCTTTCTCAGGTGGGTATGACGTCCTCCAGACTCGTAAAGGTAAAGGGGTGTGTGTCTCGGTGGCCACTGCGTACGAAGGCGTCTACCTTGAGACATATAACCTGGAGATAGATCTGGGGTCTAACCTGAGGATCTGCCGGCATAACATCCCCCCGTTCATCCCCTTGGAGAGGCTTGTTGCGCAGGGCAACATGCAGACAGACATCAGGGATTTCCTGGACACCCTCAGCCAGTATCTCAATGCCTACGCTGGCCGCAAGCAGCAGCTACACCTCACCAAGGTACCAGCATAATAGTGTTGCCAGTCATCCACATTGATATCTGAAATGGAATATTAATCCATTTTCATATATTATGCATCTTATGCAGATCTAAAAATACACTGTTATTGTCTGCTCAAAGTAAAGAGAGGTGTAAGAACATAGTACCAGAAACCTTTGTTGTGATAGCTGTACACAGTATGTTAGATGACTATGTTATGTTTGCTCTGAAGGCTCCTACTATAGACAAAATGTCTAGACCGGTCTTCTGCCCTGTTCTCTGTCTGCTTCCAGGAGATCCATAGCTCTGTTCAGGTGGCGGAAAGTAATGCTCTCTGTACTATACTGGTGCTGATGTTCACTATACCAGGAGAGAAGGCCGAGGCTATACTGTGTACCCTGCAGTATGCTGACCACACGCAGCGCCTGCCCACCCGGGTCAACATAGAGTCTGAAGGTACAACTCATTAACACCAACTGGATACATAATATGAACCTTTCAGTGTAAATGAGTGTACCGGAGCGTTGATAATATTAAAGCTGCAATATGTATTTAGAATTTTTGCAACCAGGAAATGGCGGAGCGATTTCTGCATAGTGCATCTTTAACCTTGAAGTGACCGGAGTGTCGATAATATTAACCTTTGAGCGTACCGGAGCGTACCGAGCAATACTTATGTTTTCTAATCTGTGGCTGTTTTAAAGGATGTAAAAAATATATTTACAGCGTCTTCCGAAAGTATTCATACCCCTTGACTTATTCTACATTTTGTTCTGTTCTAGCCTGAATTCAAAATGAAATGGGTTTTTAAAAATCTCACCCATATACACACGCCATTATGACAATGTTCTCCATTATTCTTCAAGCTCTGTCATGTTGGTTGTTGATCATTGTTAGACAACCTTTTCAGGTCTTGCCATAGATTTTCAAGTAGATTTAAGTTTAAACTGTAACTCGGCCACTCGGGAACATTCAGTATCTTCGTGACAAGCAACTCCCGTGTAGATTTGGCCATTTCCCAGTGTCTGTTGGAAAGCAGACTGAACAAGGTTTTCCTCTAGGATTTAGCCTGTACTTAGCTCCATTATGTTTATTTTTTATCCTGAAAAACTCACCAGTCCTTCACGATTACAAGCATACCCATAGCATGATCCAGCCACCACTATGCTTGAAAATATTGAGTTATAATCTGCGTTCTATTGGATTTTCCCCAAACATAACACTTTATATTCAGGACAAAGGGTTCATTGCTTTGCCAATTTTTTTGCAGTATTAGTTTAGTGCCTTGTTGCGAAAAGGATGCATGTTTTGAAATATTTGTATTCTGTACGGGATCCTTCTTTTCCTTTCTTTCAATTAGGTTAGTATTGTGGAGTAACTACAATATTAATCCATCCACAGTTTTCTCCTATCACAGTCATTAAACTCTAACTGTTTTAAAGTCATCGTTGACCTCATGGTGAAATCCCTAATCAGTTTCCTTCCTCTCCGGCAACTGAGTTAGGAAGGACGCCTGTATCTTTGTAGTGACTGGGTGTATTGATACACCATTTAAAGTGTAATTAATACCTTCACCATGCTCAAAGGGATATTCAATTTCAGTTTAGGATTATTATTTTTTTACTCATCTACTAATCGGTACCCTTCTTTGCGAGGCATTGGAAAACCTCCCTGGTCTTTGTGGTTAAATCTGTGTTTTGACATTCACTGCTCGACTGAGGGACCTTAGCACATTTTTTTCCTCCTGAACTAATTTAAGTGTGCCATAACAAAGGGGTTGAATACTTATTGACATTTCAGCTTTTTCTTTTTAAAGTAGTTTGTAAACATTTTGAAAAACATAATTTCACTTTGATATTATGGGGTATTGGGTGTGGCCTAGTAACAAAACATCTCCATTTAATCCATTTTAAACGCAGGTTGTAACACCAAAATGTGGAAGAAGTCAAGGTGTGTGTGTGTGTGTGTGTGTGTGTGTGTGTGTGTGTGTGTGTGTGTGTGTGTGGAAGAGTGAGATATACAGTTGAAGTCGGAAGTTTACATACACCTTAGCCAAACACATTTAAACTCAGGTTTTCACAATTCCTGACATTTAATCCTAGTAAAAATTCCCTGTCTTGGGTCAGTTAGGATCACCACTTTATTTTAAGAATGTGAAATGTTTGAATAATAGTAGATTGATTTATTTCAGCTTTTATTTCTTTCATCACATTCCCAGTGGGTCAGGATTTTACATACACTCAATTAGTATTTGGTAGCATTGCCTTTAAATTGTTTAACTTGGGTAAAATGTAGCCTTCCACAAGCTTCCCACAATAAGTTGGGTGAATTTTGGCCTAATCCTCTTGACAGAGCTGGTATAACTGAGTCAGGTTTGTAGGCCTCCTTGCTCGCACAAGCTTTTTCAGTTCTGCCCACACATTTTCTACAGGATTCAGGTCAGAGCTTTGTGATGGCCACTCCAATACCTTGACTTTGTTGTCCTTAAACCATTTTGCCACAAGTTTGTAAATATGCTTGGGGTCATTGTCCATTTTGAAGACCCATTTGCTACCAAGCTCCAGCTTCCTGACTGACAAATGTCTTGAGATTGCTCCAATATAAGCACATAATTTTCTGCCCTCATGAAGCCATCTATTTTGTGAAGTGCACCAGTACCTCCTGAAGCAATGCAACGCACCCCAAAAACTATGATCTTTGTCCCCATTTGGAGCAGGGACTTCTTCTATTTATACTAGAGGTCGGCCGATTTTAATCGGAATGGCCGATTTTAATTGGGGCCGATTTCAAGTTTTCATAACAATCTATTTTTGTAAGCAGATTTATTTATTTTTTTACACCTTTATTTAATCTTTATTTAACCAGGCAAGTCAGTTAAGAACACATTCTTATTTTCAATGACGGCCTAGGAACGGTGGGTTAACTGCCTTGTTCAGGGGCAGAAAGACAGATTTTTACCTTGTCAGCTCTGGGATTCAATCTTGCATCCTTACGGTTAACTAGTCCAACACTCTAACCACCTGATTACATTGCACTCCACAAGGAGCCTGCCTGTTACGCGAATGCAATAGAAGCCAATGTAAGTTGCTAGCTAGCATTAAACTTATCTTGTAAAAAACTTATCAATCAATCATAATCACTAGTTAACTACACATGATTGTGTTATGAACTTGAGTGAAGACCCAAAAGCGGTTTTAACAGAAAACAGAGTTCTTTAATGAAAATACAGGAATGGCATAAATCCTCTTCCAACGATGTCAGCGGAACAAAAGAACGTTAGTATAGTGCAGGATGCTCCAGCCAGGCAGACTCCGACAGGACAGGACAAGGTGGAAGCAAACGAGACGACAGCTTGCTTCTGGCATCAAAAAACACAAATAAGAATCAGACACTGAAAGTAGCAGGAACAGAGAAAGAAATAGAGACCTAATCAGAGGGGGAAGAGAGAACAGGTGGGGAAGAGTGAAAGAGCTAGTTAGGGCAGATGTAGAACAGCTGAGGAATGAGAGACAGAGAAGGTAACCTAAAAAGACCAGCAGAGAGAGAGAATGAAGAGAAAGGACAGGAACAGACATAACAAGACATGACAGTACCCCCCCCTCACCGAGCGCCTCCTGGCGCACTCGAGGAGGAAACCTGGCGGCAACGGAGGAAATCATCGATCAGCGAACGGTCCAGCACGTCCCGAGAGGGAACCCAACTCCTCTCCTCAGGACCGTACCCCTCCCAATCAACTAGGTACTGATGACCACGGCCCCGAGGGCGCATGTCCAAAATCTTACGAACCCTGTAGATGGGTGCGCCCTCGACAAGGATGGGGGGAGGGACGAGCGGGGGCGCGAAGAACGGGCTTAACACAGGAGACATGGAAGACCGGGTGAACGCGACGAAGATAGCGGGAGAAGAAGTCGCACTGCGACAGGATTAATGACCTGGGAAATACGGAACGGACCAATGAACCGCGGGGCCAACTTGCGAGAAGCTGTCTTAAGGGGAAGGTTCTGAGTGGAGAGCCATACTCTCTGACCGCAACAATATCTAGGACTCTTGGTCCTACGCTTATTAGCGGCCCTCACAGTCTGCGCCCTATTACGGCAAGTGCCGACCTGACCCCTTCCAGGTGCGCTCGCAACGCTGGACAAAAGCCTGAGCGGAGGGGACGCAGGACTCGGCGAGCTGAGATGAGAACAGCGGAGGCTGGTACCCGAGGCTACACTGAAAAGGGGATAGACCGGTAGCAGACGAGGGAAGCGAGTTGTGGGCGTACTCTGCCCAGGGGAGCTGTTCTGACCAAGACGCAGGGTTACGAAAAGAAAGACTGCGTAAAATGCGACCAACAGTCTGATTGGCCCGTTCGGCTTGACCGTTAGACTGGGGATGAAAGCCGGACGAGAGACTGACGGAAGCCCCAATCAAACGGCAAAACT
Organism: Oncorhynchus masou masou; assembly: GCF_036934945.1. Classification (NCBI taxonomy): domain Eukaryota; kingdom Metazoa; phylum Chordata; class Actinopteri; order Salmoniformes; family Salmonidae; genus Oncorhynchus; species Oncorhynchus masou. The sequence goes on along the minus strand of NC_088243.1, from coordinate 10,785,166 downwards.
CCCTCCAAAATTGAGACGTGAACTGCGGACCTCTGTCGGAAACGACGTCAGACGGAAGGCCATGAATTCGGAAAACATTCTCGATAATGATCTGAGCCGTCTCCTTAGCAGAAGGGAGCTTATCGAGAGGAATGAAATGAGCCGCCTTAGAGAATCTATCGACAACCGTAAGAATAACTGTCCTCCCCGCTGATGAAGGCAGTCCGGTGACAAAATCTAAAGCGATGTGAGACCACGGTCGAGAGGGAATGGGAAGCGGTCTGAGACGGCCGGCAGGAGGAGAGTTCCCAGATTTAGTCTGCGCGCAGACCGAACAAGCGGCGACAAATCGACGCGCGTCACGTTCCCGAGTGGGCCACCAGAAACGCTGGCGAATGGAAGCGAGCGTACCCCGAACGCCAGGGTGGCCGGCTAACTTGGCAGAGTGGGCCCACTGAAGAACGGCCGGACGAGTAGGAACGGGAACGAACAGAAGGTTCCTAGGACAAGCTCGCGGCGACGGAGTGTGAGCGAGTACTTGCTTTACCTGCCTCTCAATTCCCCAGACAGTCAACCCGACAACACGCCCCTCAGGGAGAATCCCATCGGGGTCGGTGGAGACCTCAGAAGAACTGAAGAGACGAGATAAAGCATCAGGTTTGGTGTTTTTTGAGCCCGGACGATAAGAAATAACAAACTCGAAACGAGCGAAAAACAGAGCCCAACGAGCCTGACGCGCATTAAGTCGTTTGGCTGAGCGGATGTACTCAAGGTTCCTATGGTCAGTCCAAACGACAAAAGGAACGGTCGCCCCCTCCAACCACTGTCGCCATTCGCCTAGGGCTAAGCGGATGGCGAGCAGTTCGCGATTACCAACATCATAGTTACGTTCTGACGGCGATAAGCGATGAGAGAAAAACGCGCAAGGATGGACCTTGCCGTCAGAGAGAGAGCGCTGAGAAAGAATGGCTCCCACGCCCACCTCTGACGCGTCAACCTCAACAACAAACTGTCTAGAGATGTCAGGTGTAACAAGAATAGGTGCGGATGTAAAACGATTCTTAAGAAGATCAAAAGCTCCCTGGGCGGAAACGGACCACTTAAAGCACGTCTTAACAGAAGTAAGGGCTGTGAGAGGAGCTGCCACCTGACCGAAATTACGGATGAAACGACGGTAGAAATTAGCGAAGCCCAGAAAGCGCTGCAGCTCGACGCGTGACTTAGGAACGGGCCAATCAATGACAGCCTGGACCTTAGCGGGATCCATCTTAATGCCCTCAGCGGAAATAACGGAACCGAGAAAAGGGACAGAGGCGGCATGAAAAGTGCACTTCTCAGCCTTCACATAAAGACAGTTCTCCAAAAGGCGCTGGAGGACGCGTCGCACGTGCTGAACATGAATCGAGAGAGACGGTGAAAAAATCAGGATATCATCCATGTAAACGAAAACAAAAATGTTCAGCATGTCTCTCAGGACGTCGTTAACTAGTGCCTGAAAGACAGCTGGAGCGTTAACGAGGCCGAAAGGAAGAACCCGGTATTCAAAGTGCCCTAACGGAGTGTTAAACGCCGTCTTCCACTCGTCCCCCTCCCTGATGCGCACGAGATGGTAGGCGTTACGAAGGTCCAATTTGGTGAAAAACCTGGCTCCCTGCAGGATCTCGAAGGCTGAAGACATAAGAGGAAGCGGATAACGATTCTTAACTGTTATGTCATTCAGCCCTCGATAATCCACGCATGGGCGCAGGGACCCGTCCTTCTTCTGAACAAAAAGAACCCCGCGCCGGCGGGGGAGGAGGAGGAGACTATGGTACCGGCGTCGAGCGAAACCGACAAATAATCCTCGAGAGCCTTACGTTCGGGAGCCGACAGAGAGTATAATCTACCCCGGGGGAGTAGTTCCCGGAAGGAGATCAATACTACAGTCATACGACCGGTGTGGAGGGAGAGAAGTGGCCTTGGAACGACTGAACACCGTGCGCAGATCGTGATACTCCTCCGGCACCCCTGTCAAATCGCCAGGCTCCTCCTGTGAAGAAGAGACAGAGGAAACAGGAGGGATAGCAGACATTAAACAGGTTACATGACAAGAAACATTCCAGGATAGGATAGTATTACTAGACCAATTAATAGAAGGGTTATGGCGTACTAGCCAGGGATGACCCAAAACAACAGGTGTAAAAGGTGAACGAAAAATTAAAAAAGAAATGGTTTCGCTATGATTACCAGAGACAGTGAGGGTTAAAGGCAGCGTCTCACGCTGAATCTTGGGGAGAGAACTACCATCTAAAGCGAACAAGGCCCTGGGCTCCCCTAACTGTCTGAGAGGAATGTCATGTTCCCGAGCCCAGGTCTCGTCCATAAAACAGACTCTGGGGCGGAGGGCTATCAAGGCACTGCAGGAAGCAGATGAACCGGGCCAGCGGAGATGGACCGGAAAGGTAGTGCGTGATCCAGAAGGAGAGGCCTGAGTAGTTGCGCTCACCAGTAGCCCTCCTCTTACTGATGAGCTCTGGCCTTTTACTGGACATGAGGTGACAAAATGACCAGCGGAGCCGCAGTAGAGACAGAGGCGATTGGTGATTCTCCGATCCCTCTCCTTGGCCGAGATGCGAATACCCCCAGCTGCATAGGCTCAGCATCCGAGCCGGCGGAGGAGGGTGGCAGTGATGCGGCAGGTGGCAGTGATGTGGAGAGGGGAGCAACGGAGAACGTGAGCTCCTTTCCACGAGCTCGGCGACGAAGATCAAACCGTCGCTCTATGCGAATAGCGAGAGCTATTAAGGAGTCCAGACTGGAAGGAACCTCCCGGGAGAGGATCTCATCCTTAACCTCGACGTGGAGACCCTCCAGAAAACGAGCGAGCAAAGCCGGCTCGTTCCAGTCACTAGAGGCAGCGAGAGTGCGAAACTCAATAGAATAATCCGTTATGGATCTATTCCCCTGACATAGGGAAGACAGGGCCCTGGAAGCCTCCTCGCCAAAAACAGAACGGTCAAAAACCCGTATCATCTCCTCCTTAAAGTCCTGATACTGGTTAATACACTCAGCCCTCGCCTCCCAGACTGCCGTGCCCCACTCACGCGCCCGTCCGGTAAGGAGAGAAATGACGTAGGCGATGCGGGCTGCGCTCCTGGAGTAAGTGTTGAGCTGGAGAGAGAACACCACATCACACTGAGTGAGGAATGAGCGGCACTCAGTGGGCTCCCCAGAGTAACACGGCGGGTTGTTGATCCTGGGCTCCGGCGACTCGGAAACCCTGGAAGTGGGCGGTGGATCGAGGTGGAGTTGGTGAACCCGTCTTGTGAGGTCGGAGACTTGGACGGCCAGGGTCTCAACGGCATGTTGAGCAGCAGACAATTCCTCCTCGTGTCTGCCTAGCATCGCTCCCTGGATCTCGACGGCGGAGTGAAAAGGGTCCGGAGCCGCTGGGTCCATTCTTGGTCTGATTCTTCTGTTATGAACTTGAGTGAAGACCCAAAAGCGGTTTTAACAGAAAACAGAGTTCTTTAATGAAAATACAGGAATGGCATAAATCCTCTTCCAACGATGTCAGCGGAACAAAAGAACGTTAGTATAGTGCAGGATGCTCCAGCCAGGCAGACTCCGACAGGACAGGACAAGGTGGAAGCAAACGAGACGACAGCTTGCTTCTGGCATCAAAAAACACAAATAAGAATCAGACACTGAAAGTAGCAGGAACAGAGAAAGAAACAGAGACCTAATCAGAGGGGGAAGAGAGAACAGGTGGGGAAGAGTGAAAGAGCTAGTTAGGGCAGATGTAGAACAGCTGAGGAATGAGAGACAGAGAAGGTAACCTAAAAAGACCAGCAGAGAGAGAGAATGAAGAGAAAGGACAGGAACAGACATAACAAGACATGACAGATTGATGATATTACTAGTTTATCTAGTGTGTCCTGCGTTGCATATAATCGATGCCACACTGGGGGATGATTTAACAAAAGCACATTTGCGAAAAAAGCACAATCGTTCCACGACTGTATCTAACCATAAATACCAATGCCTTTTTAAAATCAATACACAGAAGTTTATATTTTTAAACTTGCATATTTAGCTAAAAGAAATCCAGGTTGGCAGGCAATATTAACCAGGTGAAATTGTGTCACTTCTCTTGCGTTCATTGCATTGTCAGGGTATATGCAACAGTTTGGGCAGTCTGACTCATTGCGAACTAATTTGCCAGAATTTGACATAATTATGACATAACATTGAAGGTTGTACAATGTAACAAGAATATTTAGACTTAGGGATGCCACCCGTTAGATAAAATACCGAACGGTTCCGTATTTCACTGAAATAATAAACGTTTTTTTATTTTCTCGAAATGATAGGCTCATTTCTGTGTGTTATTATGTTATAATTAAGTCTATGATTTGATAGAGTAGTCTGACTGAGCGATGGTAGGCAGCAGCAGGCTCGTAAGCATTCATTCAAACAGCACTTTTGTGCGTTTTGCCAGCAGCTCTTCGCAAGCACAGCGCTGTTTATGACTTCAAGCCTATCAGCCTAATGGCTGGTGTAACCGATGTGAAATGGCTAGCTAGTTAGTGGGGTGCGCGCTAATAGCGTTTCAAACGTCACTCGCTCTGAGACTTGGATGGGTAACGCTGCTTAGAGTGTGGCTGTTGTCGATGTGTTCCTGGTTCGAGCCCAGGTAGGGGTGAGGAGAGGGGCGGAAGCTATACTGTCACACTGGCAATACTAAAGTGCCTATAAGAACATCCAATAGTCCAAGGTTAATGAAATACAAATGGTATAGAGGGATATAGTCCTATAATAACTACAACCTAAAACTTCTTACCTGGGAATATTGAAGACTCGTGTTAAAAGGAACCACCAGCTTTCATATGTTCTCATGTTCTGAGCAAGGAACTGAAATGTTAGCTTTCTTGCATAGCACATATTGTACTTTTATGTTCTTCTCCAACACTTTGTTTTTGCAATATTTAAACCAAATTGAACAAAATTGAAAATGTCATTATCTACTTGGGGCTAAATTGATTTCATTGATGTATTATATTAAGTTAAAATAAGTGTTCATTCAGTACTGTTGTAATTGTCATTATTACAAATACATTTCTTTTTAATCGGCCGATTAATCGGTATCGGTGTTGAAAAATCATAATCGGTCGACCTCGTGTGTGTGTGTGTGTGTGTGTGTGTGTGTGTGTGTGTGTGTGTGTGTGTGTGTGTGTGTGTGTGTGTGTGTGTGTGTGTGTGTGTGTGTGTGTGTGTGTGTGTATATTTATATTGAGGGTGTTATTTGTATCCATGCACAAGTCAGTTTCTTCCTTAATGTGTGTTTTTGTCTGTGTTTAGACACTGCGCTGGTGAGTTCTCCACAATGGAAGAAGAACCAAGACCTACTCCTGGAGACTCCATTACACACAGCTTTGGTGGCCATGAAGAAGACTGGCAGCATCGCTTAGTCTGATCACAGTATGCTGTAAATACGCTCAAGACTGAACAGTTGTTTATGTCAATGTATTTCATTTATTTAACATGTCTTTTTATACTCATTTCATTGGCCGTCACGATCTATTAGTTGTCTGTTATGAGTATACAAAACATTTTGAAGTAATATTGAGTTGCACGCCCCCTTTTGCCCTCAGAGCATCCACAATTTGTCGGGGCATGGAGTCGAAAGCGCTCCACAGGGATGTTGGCCCATGTTGACTCCAGTGCTTTCCACAGTTGTGTCAATTTGGCTGGATCTACTTTGGGTGGTAGACTGGTGCGTCTGGCACCTACTACCATACCCCGTTCAAAGACACTTAAATCTTTTGTCTTGTACATTCACCCTCTGAATGGCACACATACACAATCCATGTCTCAGTTGTCTAGAGGCTTAAAATTCATTCTTTAACCTGTCTCCTCCCCTTCATCTACACTGATTGAAGTGGATTTAACAAGTGACATCAATAAGGGATCATAGCTTTCACTTTTATTCACCTGGTCAGTCTATGTCGTGGAAAGAGCAGGTGTTCTTAATGTTTTGTCCACGCAGTGTATATCTTTTCATGTACTTGTTATTCCCTTTTGCTTATTCAACATTGTTTGCACATGTGTATATATTTTTGTTAATAAAAAAGTAAAATACCCATTTTACTGAAGTTTGACAACCCCGTTTGCAGTATAATTACAACAATACAGTATGTTTTGCGAAGCTAAATTGGTGTTGTCTTGATTTATTTGACTGCATCAGTTAACTAAAAGCAGTGGCACTATTCCACTAAGCTACCAGAGATTTACCTCACAGAGGAAACCTGATGGTCTGCATTTACAGTCTTTCAAAAGTGGATAATTACTTCACAAAGGTTACTAGGAAACAAAATAGTCTACATGAAACACGATATGAAGATCAGGTTTCTCCAAAAAAAAGTGGTATAACCGGTGAAAGCAATACCTCTGTCATGTTTCTATCTGCTCATTACAAGTGTTGTCAAGTTTTTTCAGAAAGTTGATTATTTTCTGGCTTAGCATATCCTGCTGACATTGTTTGAGTCTCTCCTTCTCTCCTCTAGCATGTTGCTGTTGGCTGGCCAGCTCCTTTTCTGAGATACAGTCGATAGTGGATATTTGCCTCAGCTGCATGATAGAAAACACCCCTGCCCCTACCTCTGTTTCTCTGTGCTTGGCAGAGTGTCCTGCCTCTAATTCTCTGTGTTCGGCAGAGTGTCCCACCTCTGTCTCTCTGTGCTTGGCAGAGTGTCCTGTCTCTGTTTCTCTGTGCTTGGCAGAGTGCCCTTCCCTTGCTTGTGTCTCTCTGTGTTTGGCAGAGTGTCCTGTCTCTGTTTCTCTGTGCTTGGCAGAGTGCCCTTCCCTTGCTTGTGTCGCTCTGTGTTTGGCAGAGTGTCCTGTCTCTGTTTCTCTGTGCTTGGCAGAGTGCCCTTCCCTTGCTTGTGTCTCTCTGTGTTTGGCAGAGTGTCCTGTCTCTGTTTCTCTGTGCTTGGCAGAGTGCCCTTCCCTTGCTTGTGTCGCTCTGTGCTTGGCAGAGTGTCCTGTCACTCTGTGCTTGGCAGAGTGTCCTGTCACTCTGTGCTTGGCAGAATGTCCTGTTTCTCTGTGCTTGGCAGAGTGTCCTGTCTCTGTCTCTCTGTGCTTGGCAGAGTGTCCTGTCTCTGTCTCTCTGTGATTGGCAGTGTGTACAGTTTTGGGCTGTGCTGACTGAGATCTCCTCAAGCTCAGCATTGATGTTCCTCTTGCCTCAACCCCAACCATTCTAGGTTTCTCTACAATGACATTACTGTTTGATGTCTGCCAACATGAGACTAGTTTCCCTCTGTCGATGGAAAGGGATTTACTGGATTTCAACCGTCTGTTGTCAGAGGCAGAGACGGCACGATCCATCCTTGCCTTTTTAGTTTCGGATATCTCTTTCATGGTTTTGTTGATAGTGGCACAAGGTTCACAGACTTTGAGAAGTAGCAGTTTCCTGTGTTCCGTCATCAGTGAGATTCTATCCTGACACAGAACTCTGAGGGTGTACCTGTGCCTCATGTCCAACAGGGTCAGTTTGTGTTGAAGAATAATGTCCTCCTGGTGATTCAGAAACCTCACATCCAGAACAGACTTCGGTCTCTTGTGGTTGACCACCTCGGTCATATCCAGATCATGCCTTATCATGGTGCTTGGGAATAAAATGAATATTTGTTTTTGACTTCTCTATTTGTTCCTGTTTTCATCACATTAACAATACTCACCCAAACATTACCACAAATAAATATATTCTTATTCAATATATCTGTGAAGTTTCACTTACAAATCAAGGTTTCATCAAATTGTCTTACCTGGTCAATGAACGACGACCTGTATCACAAGCGTGTGTCTACAGTTTTCCCACGATGTTGCTCTGTTAACTTTTTGAGGTGTGGATGTGAGCAGATCAGTAGGCTACTCTGGATAGGCTCCACAGGGGAGTGTTGGCTGCTATGACATCAAAGCAAGCATTGTTGTAGGGTTATTGTATTTCTCCCAGGGGTGGTAGGGAATTGAATGAGTGTGTTACTGTTCTTCTCTAATTATGGTTTGAGGATTATCACAGTGTTGTGTAATAACCCAGTCCTTACATGGTTATTCGTCTGCTGGCTGTCACCATTTCATTAAATTGGCGTATTTCAGAGTGTAGCCTATAATATTTGGTTCATGTTTAATTTCAAACAGTTTTGAAAGGTAATTCTTTGGCTTGCTCTTGTTCCCTCACTACCAATATGAAGTGGGGGGCAGCGTGTAGGAGGAATTACAATCAGGCAACTCATAAACCCACGACAAGCACATTCTCTGGGAATTGTTGAGCTCTTTTGGTAAGTAGCCTAAAAACAAGCTTTCAAGATTATTATAATGCTTTATTTGCAGCACCTCTTGTTGTGCAATGTTCATTTTTCTTAGCTTACATAACATATTTTTGTAATCCAGTAAATTCATTGCACCCTCTGGTTGTGTGGCAGAATGAGCTCGAGAGATGTTCGGTAGTTCTGACAACTTTCTGCCCACATTAGCGAGGTGATAGGACGTGTAAACAATGTAGCCAATACTCGCAACAAAATATCTGTCATAAATGCTACATTGGCGATTTTACTACGTTGTCAATGGCTATATTGTTGCACTAACTCAATCAACACTGTGTAAACTTTGCGCAAGTAGGCCTGTCTTCAACGCATTTATTGTATCACCGGGCTACAGATGTTTTGTTTGTAAATCAGTTCCGAACTTATTTTTTCATTCAAGGTTCTTGAAGACATGTCACAGCATCAGAGACCATCAGAAAACGATGCAAGTACCTTATTAATAAAGTCTTTATTACGTTTTTATGCAATATTTCCCCAAAGGAACAGATATGGTCAGATGCAGAAGTATGCTGAAATTGGCTTGTCATACAACACACGTAGAGCAAGGCTTTGTCGTCATGTATTTAAGAAAAAATGTAACCTTTATTTAACTTGGCAAGTCAGTTAAGAACAAATTCTTATTTTCAATGACGGCCTATGAACGGTGGGTTAACTGTTTTGTTCAGGGGCAGAATGGCAGATTTTTACCTTGTCAGCTCAGGGATTCAATCTTTCGACATTTTGGTTTACTCGTCCAACGCTCTAACCACTAGGCTACTTGCCGCCCCATAATTGGATCGCTATTGAATGGTTGATTTTTATTCCTCTGTGGAATAAAATTCATTTGAACCTGAACTTAATTGTATGTACTCTCAATGTAATGTGGCTTTGAGTGTCCTGAAAGCGTCTGCCAAATACAATTATTTATTCATTATTTATGAATGGTTATCAGATGATGACGGCAGTGTGTATTGACACACCAGGAGACCCAGAGAGTATGCTGTTGAGGAATGTCCCCAGACCTCAACCTGAACATGGAGAAGTCCTCATCAGAGTCCATGCAACGGCTCTGAACAGGGCTGACACATTGCAGGTATACCCCTATAGATCATATGAATATTCATCTGTGGCTCTATGATCAACAACAAAGTCTCCTATTGGACAGTCACAGGATCACTCTAAGCCTATAGCGTCACTTATAGCAAGCTATTGGATAGTCACAGAGGAGAATGTTCAGAAGGCTTAATTGCAAACTGAACACTGAAGTGGATTGCAAATATGATGTTAACTCTTGTTATGCTAAGATACTAAAGTTGTTGTTTCTGTTTTTGACAGAGGAAAGGACTGTACCCCGCTCCACCTGGTGAGAGTGAGGTCCTGGGTCTGGAGGCAGCTGGTACGGTGGCCAGCGTTGGCCCAGGGGTTAGGCAGTGCTGGGGGCTAGGGGACCGGGTCATGACCCTACTCTCTGGAGGAGGGTATGCCGAGTATGTGGCTGTTCCAGAGGAGCTTCTCATGTCTATCCCCACTCATCTCACTGTATACCAGGCTGCTGCCATACCTGAGGCCTGGCTCACTGCATTTCAGCTCCTGCACTTCGTAGGTAGGCGTCTATAGCAATTTTCAGAGGTGGGACAAAGTCATTGTTTTACAAGTCACAAGTAAGTCTCAAGTCTTAGCAATCAAGTCTCAAGTCAAGTCCCAAGTCAAGACAGGCAAGTCCGAGTCAAATCTCAATTCTGGACCGTCAACTATCAAGTCAAGTCTCAAGTCCTAAACTTTGAGTTTCGAGTCCTAAACAAGTCATAATATGCCTAGCCAGTTGTAGCTCAATCTTGGGTGCAATGATCACATTCCCGCACTGACTGACTGTGTGGAGGCTCATTGATTTAACGTTACGTTAGCCTACATGATACACATATTAGCCACGACTTACCGTTCTTTGTGCAGCCTCAAATGTCGAACAAAGTTGGAAACTGTTGCGCCTCCATCTGTAATTTTCTTCCTGCATGTTTTTGCAAGTTGAAATCCGTTTTTTGTTGATACATCGTCGTCTTTATATCTGAAAATAACAATTTTGTGTATCATCTTTCCAAGGGCTCCATCTGAACTCACCCGCTGACGTTCCTCTGCTCTGCCTCGCACAACTGTTTCTCAGCTGGCACAGATTGATTGGCTGCTGTCTGATTCAAACTGTAATCCGTTAAATGAAGAGTTGATGCGCTGCACACTTTTTAAAATAGCATCATTTTTAATATTTGGGCTTGGGGAGGGTATCAAGTCAGGTCGAGTCATAAGGCTCAAGTCCAAGTTAAGTCACGAGTCATTGGTGTTAAAGTTAAAGTCGAGTTGGAAGTCATCATATTTGTGACTCGAGACCAAGTCATATGACTCAAGTCCACACCTCTGGCAATTTTTATTTTACTTTAACCTTTATTTAACCAGAAAGTCCTGTTGATGTCAGAAGACCTCTTTTCCAAAGTAGACCTGCATAGCCAAGAAAGGCTATTTCATATTTGCATTCAGGCATTTAATCAAAGCGCCGATCAGGAAACCCAGACTTGTAGATGTATGTCCAATCTCTTCTTTCGTAGCTCAGGTGAAGGAAGGAGAGATAGTGTTGGTGCATGCTGGGGCCAGTGGGGTGGGGACTGCCGCTGTCCAGCTGGTCCGATTGGCTGGGGCTATTCCCATAGTTACTGCAGGAAGCTCTGAGAAACTACAGATGGCAGAGACACTGGGAGCCGCTGCTGGTTTCAACTACAAACATGAGGACTTTGCAGAGAAAGTTAGTGATTTTACAGCAGGTGAGTTAATAATCAGGTAAGAACATAAGCAGCATAATCATTGAGAACATAATCAACATAATCATTGAGAACATAATCAACATAATCATTGAGAACATAATCAACATAATCAACATAATCATTGAGAACATAATCGATATAATCATTGAGAACATAATCAACATAATCATTGAGAACATAAATGCCATTTCACATAATTAATCTCGGGTGTTGTGAACTGCTTACAACATTGAGTGAGTTAATATGATAATTGTATCATATGCATACAAATCACTGTGTGTGGATACAAGTCTTAGATGTACAGAGAGAGATGTATCCAGAGAAACCATGGGATCAAACTAGACTAAACAGACAAGCTTTGTGCAGGCAGAGGAGCAAACGTCATCCTGGACTGCATTGGTGGGTCCAACTGGGAGAGGAACGTGGCCTGTCTGGCCACAGATGGACGATGGGTGCTGTATGGCTGCATGGGCGGAAAGACCGTGACAGGAGACATACTAGGCAAGCTGCTGTCCAAACGAGGACAGCTCCTCTGTAGTCTCCTCAGGTCACGCAGTCTGCAGGTGATGTATGGACGATTGATTGATTGATTGATCAGTTGCTTGTCCTACGAGAGGAAATTATTTCCACAGTAGAAACTACTATTATAATGTAAATTAAAAAGTAAAAAATATGCCAGTGAAAGGCAGCTCCGAACCTCTTACTCAAATGCCATGCAATTAAACACTTTAGCCTTACCCCAGCCTAGAACACTGTTTTTGTTACTACTTTCTAAATGTGAAGTGTGTGGTCCTGTGTTTTCTCCTGTCAGTATAAAGCAGATCTGGTGAGAGCCTTCTCAGAAAGGGCCCTACCTCACTTCTCAGACCCGACTAGCTCCCCCTGCCGCCTGAGGCCTGTAATCGACAGCATGTTCAGTCTGGACCAGGTAGCTGATGCTCACAGACACATGGAAGCCAATAGAAACACGGGAAAGATTGTAATCAATGTCATGAACCCACAATGATAGGACCTCGAGTGACGGTGTCAACTTTCCATCTAGCTCCAAACTCAACATTTGGTTGAGCAACTTGGTTTATGACCATTCACCTCTATAACAAAATAAAATGTTATTTGTCACATGCGCCATATATAACAGGTGTAGACTTTAAAATGAAATGATTACTTACAAGCCTTTAACCAACAATGCGGAGCGAGAATGTAAGAAAAAGGGGAAAAAGCAACTAATATAATAAATAATGAGGCTATATACAAAGAGTACCTGTACCGAGTCAATGTGCAGAGGTACGAGGTAGTTGAATGCATATGTCCTGAATGTTATAAGGTGACCGAGTTGATAAATACTGTGTTGAAAGCTAGATGTAAAGCTTTCGTGTTTCCTACTACAGTAACTATGGTGACAGTGTCTCCTCATTCTCCTCACCTTAACAGTATTTGTATCATTTGTATTCTGTTTATTGTTCAGTCAAATTATGCATATTATTTTTTACTTTGTTTGGCCTGTCTGTGATTTCATTATAAACAAGAATAAACTTATTTTTTTCTCTCAACAAGAACAATCAATATTGTTTGTAAAAAATATTGTTTGTAATAATTTATTTTCTGTTCATAACTAATCATTACCACACATTACATCGTTATAGTAGACATGTTCTATAGCCTATGTAATACAATGTGTTGGATTTCCATGTTCAGTCAGCCCACAAATAATGTCTGAAAGAAACATATTGCAAATATGCTATGCACATGGCCGCAGTACCCCGAGAGCGCCTGGGTGGGTTTATGCGCACCACGCCACAAGCTGATCCGTGACGAGAAACCGGAATTGGCAGGCTGAAATGAAATGTTCGACTTCCTGAGGTCACCGTCAAGTTTTGTTTTGGGAGGGAAGTCATTTTATGTGAGTCTACACTTTGTTTGTTTTTAAACTGGCAAATGCCTAAAATTAAGTGTGCGGTCGTGGACAAAGATTGTAGGGACACTAAAAAACCCGTCGAAAGAAAGTGGAATAAATGTAGCGGTGTGATTGTTCACCTTAAACACTTAACGGTACCTTATTTTCATGCTTAGTTTATCTAAGGTTGAAGGTACCTTTCTTACAAACTGTTTCAGGCTCAGTCTTTAAAGGCGAATTATTTCTTTACTGTTTTCTCAACAATGTTTGTATAGCCTCAAATGAACAAGCTACAGATGTTCATTCAACGTCCGGAGCATGTTTGATTGAATGTGAATGGTTTTGTGGTGTAGGCATTGGTTGAAAAAATACCTAATTGTCATACTTGAGTAAAAGTAAAGATACCTAAACAGAACATTTCTCAAGTAAAAGACTGAAAGCATTTGGTTTTAAAATATACGTGTCTATCAAAAGTTAATCTAATTTGCTAAAATACTTAAGTATAACAAGTTAGTTTGTAGATAATTTCACATTCCTTAGTTTTATTTACGAATAGTCAGTGGCACACGCCAATAAATTTACATTTCATTTACAAACGAAACAGATGCGTTTAGTGAGTCTGCTAGATCAGAGGCAGTAGGAATGACCAAGGATGTTCTCTTGATAAGTGTGTGCATTGGACCATTTTCCTACCCTGCTAAGCATAAAAAATATACTTTGGGTTCCAGGGAAAATACATGGAGTAAAAAATATGAATAGTATAGACACTCCAAAAAACGACTTAAGTAAAACATACTTGAAAGTACTTCTTAGGTATCCCAGTGGGGATAGGTAAGTGGATGGGGGTATGACTCATTAGTGGAAGATGAATACATACAGTAACATAATGTAGCACATTTTCTTTCCCTGCGTCCTGGTCTCATATGCTAAAACTCAAAATACAAGCAAACTCGTTCTCAATGTCCTAATAGCATACCTGTCATGCCTGTCGTATTTATCACTGTTGCAGATCTAAAACATGGCGGAGCCAAACCAAAGGCTTCAACGTAAGATGTCCACTGCAGGAGACGGTCTATACAAGGTCCTCGGACTGGAGAAGGGGGCGTCGCAAGACGAAATAAAGAAGGCATACAGGTATCAACCTCTCAACCACAGACAGAAGCTTAGTGAACGACTACAGAACAGATCAAAACGCGTTGGCTTTCTGAATAAAAGCACCATGAACTAAAGCTGTAGTATAAGCTGTCCCGACGCTGCTGATCTTTCCTCTTTTTTTGGAACATTTCTAGTTAAAAATCGACATATTTGCCTTCTTCTCCCAGGAAACTAGCGCTGAGGCATCACCCTGACAAGAACCCAGACAACCCCGAGGCAGCTGAGAAGTTTAAGGAAATCAACAATGCCAACTCCATCCTCAACGACGATACCAAGAGGAAGGTCTATGACGAGTACGGTTCCATGGGCCTCTATGTGGCCGAGCAGTTTGGAGACGAGAGCGTTAAATACTACTTCCTCATGCACAAGTGCTGGTTCAAGGCAAGAAGTCTTTAAGATCCTATACACATATGCACTTTGCAGACAGCTATACCCAAAATAGACTTATTGTACCCACTTAATGAGTGCATACTGTACATTTTTTGTTGTTATAAGCATTTGATTCCTGTTGGAAATTAACTCACGACCTTGGCATTGCTAAATTGTACTGTATGTTAATCATTACTCATTATTAGTGTTGAAAGAAAACAAAACTCTGTATTATAGTTTTTTTTAACACTTAGAAGTGTATGCATGAAAACTTGTGCCCTGTGTGACACAAATCCTCTGTGTACTTCCAGACCCTGATGGTGTTCTGTGGGATCTTCACCTGCTGTTGCTGCTGCTGTTTCTGCTGCTTCTGCTGTGGGAAGTGCAAACCACCGGGGAACGAGGAGCACGCATACGTAGACCCAGAGGACCTTGAGGCCCAGATCAGAGCTGAGCAGGACAGGGGTGAGTGGGGGAAGGGGCAGTGGTATATTGTGTATAATTCTTAATGCCCAGTGATGCGTATCAAAGTAGTGTAGTGGAGTTTTACGCCGTTTCAATGAATGAGGCTGATGGAACAGATCAGAATGTTTAGCTTAAAATGTTGTTGAACTATTATTTCTTCACATTTTAGGCACAGCAATGTACGGACGACGGTAGGTCTTCGCATGAATGTTCCTAAATGCAATTTGCGGGAAAAAAAACGCATTTTTAAAACGTGCACCCAAAATGCGAGCGGTTTCATGGACAGAGATGAAAATATCTGTTACAAATTTAGAAAGAGGGGGTGATTTTAAATATGCAAAAACTATCATGGGTTGCTAATACGACTAGGATAATGCCTTTGGCTGCTAGACAATGAAAGAGAACCAATAGAACAGGAGAACACATATGAGGAAGTCTATATAAAACAATATTGCCTTCATGTTTCGATGGTGGGATTTTGGCTATAGGCTACTTTCAAGTAAGGTAAGACTTGCCTCCATGAAGTAAAACGTCCAGGTTTAAAACAATTAACAAATAGAAAAAAATATGGCGACGCTAATGTAGGCCTAACCGTCTTCTGATAGATGGAAAGGCTTTCCTAAAAACCTTTTCTATTAAATGGTAACCACAGTAGCTACAAAGTAGCCTACCTGTCAGAGTGATATCATGATTTTTCGCATCAGTCCAGTAGCCTTTTCTTTTGCAAACTCCAACTTGTGCTCCAGGAACAACCAACCAAACATCCGTGCTAGGTGTCTGCACGCAGGGTAACTGCAATAGACCTCACATGGTCTCCTGATGTGGTTTAAGCATTGTTATGCACTTATAGCGCATTCCAAACTTTGTTTCACTTTTCACTATAGATTATTTTTTATCTACACACAAAGGCAAAGCAAAAACAGGTTTTTAGACATTTTTGCTAATTTATAGAAAATAAAAACAGAAATACCTTATTTACACAAGTATTCAGAGCCTTTGCCATCCTTGATGTTTCTACGACTTGATTGAAGTCCACCTGTGGTAAATTCAAATGATTGGACATGATTTGGAAAGGCACACACCTGTCTATATAAGGTCCCACAGTTGACAGTGCATGTCAGAGCAAAAACCAAGCCACGAGGTCAAAGGAATTGTCCGTAGAGCTCCGAGACAGGATTGTGTCAAGGAAACAGATCTGGGGTAAGGTTACCAAAAAATGTCTGCAGCATTGAAGGTCACCAAGAACGCAGTGGTCTCCATCATTCTGCAATGGAAGAGGTTTGGGAGGTGACCATGAACCCAATGGTCACTCTGACAGAGCTTCAGAGTTCCTCTGTGGAGATGGGAGACCCTTCCAGAAGGACAACCAGCTCTCCACCAATCAGGCCTTTTATAGTAGATTGGCCAGATGGAATCCACTCCTCAGTAAAAGGCACATGACAGCCCGCTTGGAGTTGGAAAAAAGCCACATAAAGTACCAAGATTGAACTCTTTAGCCTGAATGCCAAGTGTCATGTCTGGAGGAAACCTGGCACCATCCCTACGGTGAAACATGGTGGCAGCATCATGCTGTCTGGATGTTTTTCAGCGGCGGGGACTGGGAGGCTAGTCAGGATAGAGGGAAAGATGAATGGCGCAAAGTACAGAGAGATTCTTGATGAAAACCTGCTGAAAATAGCTGTGCAGCAACGCTCCCCATCCAACATGACAGAGCTTGAGAAGAATGTGAGAAACTCTCCAAGTACAGGTGCAAAGCTTGTAGCGTCATACCCGAGAAGACTCAAGGCTGTAATCGCTGCCAAAGTGCTTCAACAAAGTACCTAGTAGAAAGTCTGAATACTTATGTAAATGTGATATTTAAGCTTTTTATTTTCAATACATTTGCAGACTTTTCTAAAGCTGTTTTTTTGCTTTGGTTTGTGTGATTATTATGTGTAGATTGATGAGGTGGCGGGGGGGGGACAATTTAATCAAATTCACAATAAGGCTTTAATGTGGAAAAAGTCAAGTGGTCTGTATTTTCCGAATGCACTGTATGTGATGGTATACAATTCTAAGCAAGGTTTGAAATGATTGTTTTAGTCAAATGTTATATCTGTTTGGGCTTCATGCGGTCAATTTAGTCTACAAATGTATTTTTAATTATGACCATACGCTTGAGGAAAAAAAATTGTTCCACGGCTGAATCTAGTTGATGATTCCTGCTATACATCTTTAGAAATTAGTTTTAGAATCAGCCCCCCTTTGTTTAGATGAACAATTACATCACTGAATTGGTTCCAGTGCACTATAACACGCTGCGAGGGTACCGGAGCACTATAACACGCTGCGAGGGTTCCGGAGCACTATAACACGCTGCGAGGGTACCGGAGCACTATAACGCCTGCGAGGGTACCGGAGCACTATAACACGCCTGCGAGGGTACCGGAGCACTATAACACGCCTGCGAGGGTACCGGAGCACTATAACACGCTGCGAGGGTTCCGGAGCACTATAACACGCTGCGAGGGTACCGGAGCACTATAACACGCTGCGAGGGTTCCGGAGCACTATAACACGCTGCGAGGGTACCGGAGCACTATAACACGCCTGCGAGGGTACCGGAGCACTATAACACGCCTGCGAGGGTACCGGAGCACTATAACGCCTGCGAGGGTACCGGAGCACTATAACGCCTGCGAGGGTACCGGAGCACTATAACGCCTGCGAGGGTACCGGAGCACTATAACGCCTGCGAGGGTACCGGAGCACTATAACGCCTGCGAGGGTACCGGAGCACTATAACGCCTGCGAGGGTACCGGAGCACTATAACGCCTGCGAGGGTACCGGAGCACTATAACGCCTGCGAGGGTACCGGAGCACTATAACGCCTGCGAGGGTACCGGAGCACTATAACGCCTGCGAGGTTACCGGAGCACTATAACGGCTGCGAGGGTACCGGAGCACTATAACGGCTGCGAGGGTTCCGGAGCACTATAACACGCTGCGAGGGTACCGGAGCACTATAACACGCCTGCGAGGGTACCGGAGCACTATAACGCCTGCGAGGGTACCGGAGCACTATAACGCCTGCGAGGGAACCAGAGCACTATAACGCCTGCGAGGGTACCGGAGCACTATAACGCCTGCGAGGGTACCGGAGCACTATAACGCCTGCGAGGGTACCGGAGCACTATAACGCCTGCGAGGGTACCGGAGCACTATAACGCCTGCGAGGGTACCGGAGCACTATAACGCCTGCGAGGGTACCGGAGCACTATAACGCCTGCGAGGGTTCCGGAGCACTATAACGCCTGCGAGGGTACCGGAGCACTATAACGCGCTGCGAGGGTACCGGAGCACTATAACGCGCTGCGAGGGTACCGGAGCACCATAACGCGCTGCGAGGGTACCGGAGCACCATAACGCGCGCTGCGAGGGTACCGGAGCACCATAACGCGCGCTGCGAGGGTACCGGAGCACCATAACGCCTGCGAGGGTACCGGAGCACTATAACGCCTGCGAGGGTACCGGAGCACTATAACGCCTGCGAGGGTACCGGAGCACTATAACGCCTGCGAGGGTACCGGAGCACTATAACGCCTGCGAGGGTACCGGAGCACTATAACACGCCTGCGAGGGTACCGGAGCACTATAACACGCCTGCGAGGGTACCGGAGCACTATAACGCCTGCGAGGGTACCGGAGCACTATAACGCCTGCGAGGGTACCGGAGCACTATAACGCCTGCGAGGGTACCGGAGCACTATAACGCCTGCGAGGGTACCGGAGCACTATAACGCCTGCGAGGGTACCGGAGCACTATAACGCCTGCGAGGGTACCGGAGCACTATAACGCCTGCGAGGGTACCGGAGCACTATAACGCCTGCGAGGGTTCCGGAGCAATATAACGCCTGCGAGGGTTCCGGAGCACTATAACGCCTGCGAGGGTTCCGGAGCACTATAACGCCTGCGAGGGTTCCGGAGCACTATAACTCCTGCGAGGGTTCCGGAGCACTATAACGCCTGCGAGGGTTCCGGAGCACTATAACGCCTGCGAGGGTTCCGGAGCACTATAACGCGCTGCGAGGGTTCCGGTGCACTATAACGCTGTGAGAGGGTTCCGGTGCACTATAACGGCTGAGAGGGTTCCGGTGCACTATAACGCCTGCGAGGGTTCCGGAGCACTATAACGCCTGCGAGGGTTCCGGTGCACTATAACGCGCTGAGAGGGTTCCGGTGCACTATAACGCGCTGAGAGGGTTCCGGTGCACTATAACGCGCTGAGAGGGTTCCGGTGCACTATAACGCGCTGAGAGGGTTCCGGTGCACTATAACGCGCTGAGAGGGTTCCGGTGCACTATAACGCGCTGAGAGGGTTCCGGTGCACTATAACGCGCTGAGAGGGTTCCGGTGCACTATAACGCGCTGAGAGGGTTCCGGTGCACTATAACGCGCTGAGAGGGTTCCGGTGCACTATAACGCGCTGAGAGGGTTCCGGTGCACTATAAGGCGGTGAGAGGGTTCCGGTGCACTATAACGTGCTGAGAGGGAGGAAGTAGTAGTCTGAAAATGTTTTTTCATTTTACTACCAGTGGTGAGATTATAATTATGTCTCAGCCAGGCCCAAGTTCAGCCTCTGGTAACTCAGGTGAAACTCCAAACTGGGTCGGCTTTAACTCATTTTGTATACTGTATTACGTGCCTACTGTTTACACCTATTTAATTTTGTACTGTAGCAGCTTGTCAGGGTTGGGTGGGTTACTTTCTAAATTCAATCCCATTACTTGTTACCTGTCAAATTGTAATCTGTAACAATTTTTGGATTTACCCAAACTCAGTAATGTAATCTAATTACATTGTTACTTTTAGATTGTTACGTTCCCCTTAAGGGGCATGGAAGAAGACAAATTTATGTTACCAATTGAACGACATCTATTGCAGGATAAATGTAAAATTTACTTTATGGGTTGGTTATGTAAGCTTCTAACCCATTGCTTTCTACTACATATAATAATACTATTAAATTATATCTTTACATTAAAAACCAAAGTCTATCAGAATTCCAGTCATTCCAATAAATGTTATACCCCTTGATCTTCAAGAATAGGATAAGTACATATGGAACTAATAGATTAGCCAAATTGTTTTACCTGAGCATAACCCCAAAATGAAGGACTTACTAGCTAGCCCTTCTCTGTTGTTATGATTTTGTTGTCATGTACAACTGATTGGGCACATTGATTTGAGATCTACACTCATGGAATGGCTTTGAGCACTGCTGAAAAGTGTTATTTACATGTGAAAAATGAATGCTATATGCTGCGTTTGCTATAGGCCTGTTGTTGACCTTTTTGTTGGTGACGATGATATCTTGATTAAATGCACTTTTTAAAGGGCAAATCCACAGATAAAACAATAACAAAATGGACACCCCTCTGCTTTTTACCAAAACAGAGGAGGGATGGGCCTTGATAAATGTAAACACTCTCAGGTTAATAGACAGAGCTGTGGATGCAAAGACTGAACATACATGATTTAACAATTATTGTTTTAACCATGTTATGAGGCTATGCAGTGTTTTTTTGTGTTTTTTGTACATTTACAATGTTTACAAACATTGGAATAAAACAAGCACATTTTGGGTTATGATGGAGTGTGACAGTCGAACTGAACTCATTTATAAGTTATATTCTTCAAGTGGGTATACTTACTAACTAACTAACTAGAGGTTGACCGATTATGATTCTTCAACGCCGATTTATTGGAGGACCAAAACAAGCCGATACCGATTTAATCAGCCGGTTTAAAAAAATAAAAATAAATAATACACATTTGTGGTAATGACAAGTACAACAATACTGAATGAACACTTATTTTAACTTAATATAATACATCAATAAAATAGATTTAGCCTCAAATAAATAATTAAACATGTTCAAGTTTGTTTAAATTATGCAAAAACAAAGTGTTGGAGAAGAAAGTAAAAGTGCACTATGTGCCATGTAAGAAAGCTAACGTTTAAGTTCCTTGCACAGAACATGAGAACATATGAAAGCTGGTGGTTCCTTTTTAACATGAGTCTTCAATATTCCTTGGAAAGAAGTTTTAGGTTGTAGTTATTATAGGAATTATTGGACTATTTCTCTCTATACCATTTGTATTTCATATACCTTTGACTATTGCATGTTCTTATAGGCACTTTAGTATTGCCAGTGTAACAGTATAGCTTCCATCCCTTTCCTTGCCGCTACCTGGGCTCGAACCAGGAACACATCGACAGCCACACCCTTGCAGAGCAAGGGGAACAACTTCTCCAAGTCTCAGAGCAAGTGGTGTTTGAAACGCTATTAGCACTCACCCCGCTAACTAGCTAACCATTTCACATCGGTTACACCAACCTAATCTCGGGAGTTGATAGGCTTGAAGTCATAAACAGCGCAATGCTTGAAGCATTTCGAAGAGCTGCTGGCAAAACGCACAAAAGTGCTGTCTGAATGAATGCTTACGAGCATAGACTTACATAGACTTAATTATAACGTAATAACACACAAATACAAGCCTTAGGTCATTAATATCATCGAATCCGGAAACAATCTTTTCGAAAACAAAACATTTATTATTTCAGTGAAATACGGAACTGTTCGGTATTTTATCTAACGGGTGGCATCCCTAAGTCTAAATATTCTTGTTACATTGTACAACCTTCAATGTTATGTCATAATTATGTAAAATTCTGGCAAATTAGTTTGCAATGAGCCAGGCTGCCCAAACTGGCTGCCCATACCCTGACTCTGCGTGCAATGAATGCAAGAGAAGTGACACAATTTCACCTGGTTAATATTGCCTGCTAACCTGGATTTCTTTTAGCTAAATATGCAGGTTTAAAAATATATACTTCTGTGTATTGATTTTAAGAACGGCATTGATGTTTATGGTTAGGTACACGTTGGAGCTACGACAGTCCTTTTTCGTGAATGCGCACCGCATTGATTATATGCAACGCAGGACACGCTAGACAAACTAGTAATATCATCAACCATGAATAGTTATAACTAGTGATTATGAATGAATGATTGATTGATTGTTTTTTTATAAGATAAGTTTAATGCTAGCTAGCAACTTACCTTGGCTTCTTACTGCATTCGCGTAACAGGCAGGCTCCTCGTGAGGCAGGTGGTTAGAGCGTTGGACTAGTTAACCGTTAAGTTGCAAGATTGAATTCCTGAGCTGACAAGGTACAAATCTGTCGTTCTGCCCCTAAACAAGGCAGTTAACCCACCTTTCCTAGGCTGTCATTGAAAATAAGAACGTGTTCTTAACTTCTTATGGTTTAGGGGACGCTTGCGTCCCACTTGGCCAAAAGCCAGGGAAAAGGCAGCGCGTCAAATTCAAATAAAATTATATAAAAATCAAACTTTTATTAAATCACACATGTAAGATACTAAATTAAAGCTACACTCATTGTGAATCCAGCCAACATGTCAGATTTTAAGAAGGCTTTTCGGCGTAAGCATAAGAAGCTATTATCTGATGATGCCACAACAGTAAACAAAGAGTAGCATATTTCAAACCTGCAGGCGCTACACAAAACGCAGAAATAAAATATAAAACATGCCTTACCTTTGACGAGCTTCTTTTGTTGGCACTCCAATATGTCCCATAAACACCACAATTGGTCCTTCTGTTCGATTAATTCCGTCCATATATATCCAAAATGTTCATTTATTTGGCGCGTTTGATCCAGAAAAAAACAGCTCCCAAATTACGCAACGTCACTACAAAATATTTCAAAAGTTGCCTGTAAACTTTGCCAAAACATTTCAAACTACTTTTGTAATACAACTTTAGGTATTTTTAAACGTTAATAATCGATCAAATTGAAGACGGATCTATCTGTGTTCAATACAGGAAGACAAAAAAACCAAGCTACTTTTCAAGTCTTGCGCAACTCTCAACAGTGTTACGCAGTTCCTAGATGGCCATGCTTCTTCATTGCACAAAGGAATAACCTCAACCAAATCCCAAAGACTGGTGACATCCACTGGAAGCGGTAGGAACTGAAAACAAGTTCCTAAGAAATATCGTTTCCCAATGAGACCTCAATGGACAGACAGAGACCTAAAAAAAACAAAAAAACATTCTGAACGGTTAGTCCTCGGGGTTTTGGCTGCTACATAAGTTCTGTTATACTCACAGACATGATTCAAACAGTTTGAGAAACTTCAGAGTTTTCTATCCAAATCTACTAATAATATGCATATCTTATATTCTTGGCATGAGTAGCAGGAAGTTGAAATTGAGCACGCTATTTATCCAAAAGTGAAAATGCTGCCCCCTATACCTTAAGAAGTGAACGGACTTGCCTAGTTAAAAAGATTTACATCGGCAAAATCGGCGTCCAAAAATACAGATTTCCGATTGTTATGAAAACTTGAAATCGGCTCTAATTAATCGGCCATTCCGATTAATCGGTCGACCTCTCATACACACAAACAAACAAACAAACAAACAAACGTTTGGACGCACCTAGTCATCAAATAAACATGTCCAAACTTTTGACTGAATATATATTTTTTAAATTCATTATTTATAAGTCCAAAAATTCATGTAGTAACTATACATTGCCCCTTTTTTAAGTGTGCATGTTTACGCATGTCTCCATTAGGCCTAAGGATCAGCATGAATTAGATTGAGCAATAAAAGCCCCACTTTTATTCCAGTCACTGGCTGTCCACTGGTTTCAAAAACAGTGATTGCTAGGCAGCTTAAACTTCTTGAATTCAACCATTATTGAGTTCAAATACACATTTAAATTTGTGAACAGCCATCCACAACAACCACAATCCGTAAGGCGCTAATGGCTAAATGAGCGATTAGCAGTGTGATTCACATCAGTGCACTATGTAGATATCAATTGTAAATGATATCCGTATCGCCGTAGACTACACCACTGCTGTCAACCTTAGCTCCAAGCGTTTATTCAAGTTGGATCATCTTTGGATGCCGACAGCAGTTGCACCATTGGAAGACATAGCTTGAACTGTAGCCTGCAAAAGCCCATTCCTACTCTTTTCCCGCGATCCATCAAACACAATTTGGTGTGTCATCATAGTGGTCTCTGACTTGTGGTCAGACTCACTCAGGCGGAACAAACTTAAACTTGTGCCTTTTCTATGCTGATTTGAAAGTCATTGAGGAAAACAGAGGTGGCAAAAGAAATGTCGCAAACATCCTTTCTGAATTATAAAAGTAATCCCCGAAGTAATCCTCGAAGTAATCCTCTAGTTATTCAAACGTATCTGTAATCTGATTACAATATTTTTGCTGGTAACCGATTACAGTGAATTTTTTGTTGTTGTAATCCGTTACTCCCCAACACTGAAGATAAGGCCCTGCAGTTTATTAACCTATATGCTTCTTGTTTTGGCCTCTTTTACCAATTTGGTATTTTAGTGCTGAATGTGCTAGCTGTAATAACTAGTAATAACTAATGTAACATGTAATAACTAATGTCATTACTTTCGTCCATTGCAAGCCTGCTTCCTTGTTTGATCGTGATGATGATTGCATAATTAAGGCAATGTTTTTGTTACTGCCAGTTAATCTACATGGTAAACATGGTATGGAACTGTGTATGATGAGGATCGTTACTAATGGAAGTGGTTGTCTAAAACAAAACAAGAAGAGAGCACAAATCTCATATGAGCTAATATAAGTGTGTGTCTAGATCTATCATTCTAATAGGAAATTGCTGCCTGCTCGAGAAGAGCTCAGTAAATTAACAGTACATCTCTGTTCTCCCTGCAGGTGATCATCAACCCGTTGTGGTCCAACCTCATTCTGCTGCTGTTGAGAAGGCAGAGTCTGACCACGACCAGTCTGCATCCAACCACTCTGACCCTATATTCACCACAACGGACCAGTAAGAACCTGTTAGCGAGGCGTCTTCCCATAGCCTGGTCCCAGATCTGTTAGTGCTGTTTTGCTAACTCCTATGGTCATAGGGACTTGGCAAGACTGCACAGACATGGGACCAGTCTAGTCTTCCCAGTCTGCTACTGCCAACCAAGATGGTCCACTCCACTGAAAATACTGTGATCAGTTTCTGGGGATCAGTGGCAGGTGCTTAAATGCTTACAGTCAACCCTCTGTACTATATGTGGCCAAAGCCATGTACAGTTCCTTCAGAAAGTATTCATACCCCTTGACTTATTCCACATTTTCTGTTACAGCCTGACTTTTTCTTACCCATTGACACACAATAATCCATAATGACAATGTGAAATCATGTTTTTTGACATTTTTGCTAATTAAATGTATAAATATCTTATTTACATAATTATTCACAACCTGGAGTCAATAGTTGTTAGAATCACCTTTGGCAGCGATTTAAAGCTGAGTCTTTCTGGGTAAGTCTCTAAGAGCTTTGCGCCTATGGATTGCCCAATATTTGCACATTATTCTTTAAAAAATTATTCCAGCTCTGTTAAGCTCATTGCTAGACCTCCATTTTCATGTCTTGTCGTAGGTTTCCAAGCAGATTTAGGTCAAAACTGTAACTAGGTCACTCAGGAAAATTCTATGTCATCTTGGTAAGAATATCCAGTATATATTTGGCCTTGTGTTTTAGGTCATTGTCCTGCTGACAGGTGATTTTGTCTCCGTGTCTGTTGGAAAGCAGACTGAACCAGGTTTTCCTCTAGGATTTTACCTGTGCTTAGCTCTATTACATTTTATTTTATTTTATCAACCACTGCCTACTTCTTGCCGATGACAAGCATACCCATAACATGATGCAGCCACCACAATGCTTGAAAATATGAGGAGTGGTATTCAGTAATGTGTTGTGTTGGATTTGCTCCCAACATAACACTTTCTATTCAGGACATTAAGTTCATTTATATGCCACAGGTTTTACTTTAGTGCCTGTTTTGGAATATTCTGTACAGACTTTCTTCTTTTGACTTTGTCGTTTAGGTTCGTATTGTGGTGTAACTACAATGTTGTTGATCCATCCTCAGTTTTCTCCTATCACAGCCATTAAAGTCTGTAACTGTTTTAAAGTTACCATTGGCCTCGTGGTGAAATCCCCGAGCAGTTTCCTTCCTCTCCGGCAGCTGAGTTAGGAAGGACGCCTGTATCTTTGTAGTGACTGGGTGTATTGATACACCATCCAAAGTGTAATTAATAACTTCACCATGCTCAAAGGGATATTCAATGTCTGCTTTAAAAAATAAATACAAATTACGTCACATAAGTCCAGGCAACTTATGTGACTTGATAAGCAAATTGTTACTCCTGAACTTTTAGACTTGCCAAAACAAAGGGCTTGAATACTTATTGACTCAAGACATTTCAGCTTTTCATTTTTTATTAATTTGTAAAAATGTCTAAAAAAATAATTGCACTTTGACATTATGGGGTATTGTGTGTGTAGGCCTGCGTCACACAATCTAAATGTAATCCATTTTAAATTCTGGAGGTAACAACAAAATGTGGAAAAAGTGTGAATAATTAAGGCACTGTATGTGGATTTATATTTTGTTATCTTAATAATAAGACTGTATATGTCTCATTTCAATTGCCAGTTGTGGTCTATGTTTACAAGAGTCATACATTCTTATGATTGTGCCAACTGCCAAGTTTACCTTAATGCGTAGGCGATCTTTTTGTAGATTTGAAAAATTAGAATTTTTAAATAGTACGAAACAGTATGTACAGGGTAACGGCTTCTATGTATGCTTAATGGACCATGTAGAGTGGGTGATTGAATCGAAACTGACGTCTCCCAAATGGCTTCTTGTCTTGTGCACTACCTTTTGACCTCCGCTTATGTAGTGCACTACTTTTCACCAGGGCCCATAAGTCTCTGGTCAAAAGTAGTGCACTATATAGGGAATAGTGTGCCATTTTGAGACACAGCCTGAGTCTGAATTCGTAAATAAATGTGCACTTTAAGCGCCTTCTTAGCATAATGAACCACTGTCATAGTAAGGGCTGCTGTGGTCTGCCACTCCCCCTTACGTGGGAGCCAATAACTGCAACTTTAACCTATGTGAAGAAATGCTTGAATGTGTTGTTTATGTTTGTTTGTAGGCTACAGAGCAATATTTGTTCAGGCTTTGTCAGTTTTCCAAAGCTTGTGATTCCAATTTGTAGGATTCTGTATGCCAACCCCAGTCCTGAACTCACACATATGTGCTCACTGTTTTTATTTTGTCATGTCTCTCTCATACCTCCCAGTTTTTTTTTCTCTGTGTATAATAATATAGGAGATGTTGTCATTTAAAACTCTCTCTGTATTCCTGAACCAAATGATTTTCTATATCTTTTGATCTAATCTTGTTTGGTCTGGATACACCTGTCAAATTCCCTTTCTGTATATTAATCGCTTCCCACGTACGTCCGCTAGACTTTTTAAACACTTGGACACCAAGTAATGACAGTCGTTGAAAGGCGTTGTCTCACACACCAGCAATCTGCATATTTTAAAGTGGGTTTCTGTTGTAGTTCACCAGTTTCAGTGAATACTGCCAAAATTCCAATGCAGGTCAAAATAATCTTTCTGTAATTGTTCACTTGACCTAATATGGATGGAACAAAGGCCTTGCTTTTAATAAACCTTTTTTTTCATCCTACTTTCAGTTTTATATACTGTTCATACTGTAAAATATATTTATGTGTGTGTATATGATTAATAAATTGGGGATTCTGATAAATTGTTTGTCTATTCATGTCTTCTGCATAACTTATTTTTCATGACAATACTATACTTCTACAATAAATAAAGCTGTGTAAAGGTGCTTGCAGTCCAGAAAAACATGAGACTTGATACCTAATTTATTTACAATCAATGCTTGATACACAATGAGTAGCAGTAGTCACAATAGGCAACTGACTTGGAGTGACTTGGCCTGTTATGATAGGTTGATTGTGTAATCATGGCCCCGAGTCAGTTATCTCCCAGTGTCCATACAAACACCACACCTGATTAACAGGTGGTTTGCAGCAGGCGCAGGCATGAACCAGATCAATGTTTGAGAGGCTGGCGGAATTAGGTCGGAGAGGCAGCGATATCATAAGGACAGTGGCGTTTTCCTTTTGGTTGTATAGCCACTGTTTAAGCCTACGTTTTGATTCTTAACTTTCAGGAGCTGTTTTGAAGGAGATTATGGATTCTCAGAAACACCGTCTCGTCGAGGATGATACTACATCATACTCCATGCCATTACTGGGGCATGTAGTTCTTTTATTTGCAACCTTTAAGGCCTTTGTTAGGAACAGTTATTATTTAAATGTTGCATTATCTTCATCTCAGTTAACAGCTGTTCAGTCCAATTTGCACGAATCAATAAATGGACAACTCCATTATCAGTTTATAGTTGATAGATTTACGTGTGGTTCTGTGCGAAAGAAATACAGCCTAGACAGAACATGTATTCCAAGTGCTTAGTTATCATTAAATGTACCCAAGTAGCTGATTGTCATACATATTTGTGTGTTTTGTCCCAAACTTTCTTGCTGTTTTTAATACGAGAGCTCTAGTGAATACGTTTTCCATTGTATGTATTATTCCATGACCCACTCGAAATGACAAATCAACTTGATCTTGGGACGTTTTCTCTCAGGTCATTCCCTGGGTCTGAGCAAGACAAATGTCCCAGTCCAACAGCAGAGACTGGAGACCGAACTGCTGCAGCTGTCCGGTGGCATCCTGCTACTGGTCACTGCCATGAGAACGACAGGGCTTCGTGGACAGAGAATCGTGAGAAGCAGCTGGCCAAGAGGAAACTCATCATCGCTTCTGTTGTCAGCCTGGTCTTCATGGTTGGAGAGGTGATCGGTAAGATTCTGATAAATAATGACACATGAAGAAGATAATGGAAACAGAAAACAGAAACAAATAAATTTTGGAGCACAGATTTTCCTATTTACTCAACTTGTAAAATATTCAATCTGGTGGATAAATTATATTTCTGAAACGTGTGTGTGTGTGTGTTTCATTTTCTCTATCCTCACAGGTGGCTACGCGGCACACAGTCTGGCCATCATGACCGACGCAGCTCATCTCCTCACAGACTTCGGTAGCATCATGGTCAGCCTCTTCTCTCTATGGGTCTCCTCCAGACCTCCCACCAAAACCATGAACTTTGGCTGGCATCGCTCAGGTTGGTATAACTTTATAAGAACTCAGGCACTGTGTCAGTATGCCTTGTTTTAGTCAGCTGAACTAGCACTATGTGCCAATATGCCTTGTTTTAGTCAGATGAACTGGCACCATGTGTCAATATGCCTTGTTTTAGTCAGATGAACTAGCACCATGTGTCAATATGCCTTGTTTTAGTCAGATGAACTAGCACCATGTGTCAATATGCCTTGTTTTAGTCAGATGAACTAGCACCATGTGTCAATATGCCTTGTTTTAGTCAGATGAACTAGCACCATGTGTCAATATGCCTTGTTTTAGTCAGATGAACTAGCACCATGTGTCAATATGCCTTGTTTTAGTCAGCTGAACTAGCACCATGTGTCAATATGCCTTGTTTTAGTCAGCTGAACTAGCACCATGTGTCAATATGCCTTGTTTTAGTCAGATGAACTAGCACCATGTGTCAATATGCCTTGTTTTAGTCAGATGAACGAGCACCATGTGTCAATATGCCTTGAGAGAAGAGGCTGACCATGATGCTACCAAATTCTGAGAGGAGATGAGCAGCGTCGGCCATGACGGCCAGACTGTGTGCCATGTAGCCGACTGTGTGCCGTGGAGCCACCTGTGAGGATAGAGAAAATGACACACACACACACACACACACACACACACACACACACACACACACACACACACACACACACACACACACGTTTCAGAAAAGTGTTCTGAGGCTAGATATAATTTATCCACAAGTCAGATTAACTTTTCTGAGCATGTTTCAGTGAGCTTCAGTACATTCAAAAGATGAAACTTTCCATAATGTA
Organism: Oncorhynchus masou masou; assembly: GCF_036934945.1. NCBI lineage: Eukaryota > Metazoa > Chordata > Actinopteri > Salmoniformes > Salmonidae > Oncorhynchus > Oncorhynchus masou. The sequence goes on along the minus strand of NC_088243.1, from coordinate 10,755,186 downwards.
TAATTTAATAATAATTACCACTCTCGGTGTGTATTTGGATAGGGAAGCAAAACAATTATCCTTTGTATTTGAACAACAGTCTATGATTCAGTGATTCAGTTTGGGAGATTCAGTGATTCAGTGTGGGAGAGTTTACTATTGTAGATTTTGTACAGGGGGTGTGAATAGGGAGTAAATTAGTGGACACCTTTTAGTAAACGTTTCTCTAATTTCCTGGGAACATCAATGTGTCAGCATTGATATGACCAGATATCATTCCCAATAAGTCCTTCATGTTCACGTGTGTTCTGAAAGTGGTCATTGTGATTTAAAAGACACTATTGAAGTTAAGTTGCTAATTGTTGTCGTGGCAGAATCAGAATTATTTAGGTAACATTTATAAATAAAATGTTTTATTTATATTATTGCATGCGTATGTGAGATATGTCATTAGAATGTCTATTTTTGGATAATACTGTTGGCCGGTTGCAGTTATCTGTTCTCTGTCAGGGTTCAGTAACTTGGGCCGCAGAAAGGGGAAAGGTCAAGCTTGTCTACATATGTAAACATATATTTTAAACCATGTGAAGGGGTGATTGAGGGGGAACCAATTATCTCTTGGCTCCACAATGTCTGTGTGCCAGTCACTGTGTCTCTGTGATCTTGTCAACGAGGGGTGTATTTGATATATGCTAGTGGATGAGGTAATGTCTTGGTACTATGTTGTACCAAGAACGAGAAGTAGAACCTCGTTTTAGGAGAGCAAACTGAACAATAATTTATAGCTAATGCTGTCTGGCTATGGGATACTCCTCTCTCAAGTAAAGTCTTCCTTTGTAATGTTCCTAAGATCTGTTATTCGTCATGTGAGTTGAGATGGGTGTGTCTTGGCTATAAATGATACTAAGAACTGTTTTGTAAGCACTCTTAGAGAATTCATTTATAGACACTGAATTGATCTGAGAGTCACAGGGTTGTGATGGAGCTCATGATAATTAAAGATAGACTTTATGATAACTCTGACTTGTGTGGTGGTTTGGTCTCATGAGTTGGTAAATACAGGACATTTCCACTACATTGTTTACTTCCAATGTGGCTTGAATGTTGGCTGTATCACATGTACATGATATAATAGGAATCCATTTCTTATCGCCCCTATAATGTTCTGCAGAAATCCTGGGTGCCTGTTTGTCAGTGCTGTCCATCTGGGCTGTGACAGGAGTGCTGGTGTTCATCGCCGTCCAGAGGATCCTTAACGATGACTTTGAGATCCACAGCCAGATCATGCTCATTACCTCAGGCTGTGCTGTGGGGGTCAATGTCTTGTGAGTAAAGCTAAGAATGTCTGTTTTGTCAATATACATTTTTTATTGGCCTTCATGGGATTGGTTGTGAAGGTGTGAGAGACATAGACTGTTTCCAGATCTGTTTGTGCTCTCTTGCTCACTACTATGGTAATTGTAGGACTTGGCAATACAGCATAAAAAGATCTGGACGAGACCTGGTCAGTTGTAGATAATTGGCTGCTCTTCTAACAATAGGCTTTGTTTGTTTGTGAAGAATGGCCCTAATCCTCCATCAGTCCAGTCACAGCCACGGTCCCTCCGACCACCGACCCCATGACAATACAGTCAACCTGTCACACGGCCACTCTCACGGACTCCCTGGTGGCCACGGCAACACCAGCGTGAGAGCGGCTTTTATCCATGCAGTAGGGGATCTGTTGCAGAGTCTGGGGGTACTGCTGGCTGCTACCATTATACACTTCTGGGTCAGTGATGCTGTCGACTTCACTTGCCTTATTCCTTTTAGCTCATAGTGGAGCAAAATGCCTTAAGTTATTCTTCAGAAAACCCAAGCCATCAACAGGCGAACGGTAGGATGAGATATTTATGCAGCAGAATACGTTAACCATACTTACTGTAGGCTATACCTGCAACTCTGGCTAATATTTAGAGGAAAACAATGGCTTGATTTGAACGTGTCATCTCTTTTTATCCCCCACAGCCTCAGTATAAAATAGCAGATCCGATTTGTACCTTCATGTTCTCTGTATTTGTGCTGGGAACAACTGTCACTATCCTGAAGGACGTCTTCAGGATACTCATGGAAGGTGAGTACACAGGTCATCATCCAAACCTTGAAGTAAATACTTTGGCCTCTGTATTTATCATTCTGGACCTTGAATGTGTGTGACCAAGTTAAACAAACAAAAAAAGATCATTAAAGGCTATTGTAACATGGTTATTGGATGTAATAGTCTCACTGTATAGAATGTTATTATAAGCATCCTTGGTGTTTTTTTGTGGGACTTTCTACAGGGGTTCCTAAAGGTATCGACTTCAATACTGTGAGAGAAATGCTGCTGTCGCTGAGAGGAGTCAAGACCACACACAACCTCCACATGTGGGCCCTCACCTTGAGCCAGTCACAGCTCTCTGTACACGTGGCCATAGGTACGCACATGCTTGCACAGACTAACACTACAATACTCTGTCTGTACAATACGCTCATGGTCAGACAGACGTACTTGACAAGCATGCGCGCGCACACACACACACACACACACATCTAAATATTCTGTCAGTTGTTAGTCAGGAACACCTCAGTCTTGATGGTTTGTCTTTGTGTTGATGTGACTAAAAATCTCACCAAAAAGAATAGAATCCATATTCCTTTTTGTTTTGTTCTAAAGAGGAAGATGCCAGTCCCCAACAAGTACTCATGGATGCTACCAAGCTGCTCCAGTCAGAGTTTGGTTTCTCCAGCATCACCATCCAGGTAGAACAGTATGCAGAGGAGATGATCTATTGCATGCAGTGCCAGGACCCCACGGACTGACCTCACTACCACCATGGGGGGTTGAGACTGAACTATAGGGACCACTATGGGAGATTGTCTGACTGAATCCACCTTGGAGGTTATTTGAGAACCCTGTACAAAATCTAGCATGTGCTGGCTAACTACTCGATTGAGATTTGTTAACAGTCTGTCATGACAGATCACTAGTGGGGCTAAAGACTATATGGACAAGAGAGGTTTCTCTACCCTATGAGAGGGAAGAATTCTTCCCAGTCTGTACTGTATGTCTGTGACAGTATGCCGTGTGAGGTCACACGACTTCAACAGGGTGTACTGTAGATTATACACTGGGACGTGAGGTGCTATCACGTCATTTTCCTTAATGTAGCACTTCTGTGGGAAAAGCTCCTGTTTCGATCAATATTGGTTTTTCTAGTAAGATAACAGACAGATAGACAAGGTCAACAGAAAGTGTCATTGTCACACATAATGTTTTATGTAAAAGATCTGGTCGTGTTTAGATAATTACATGTATCATATTTATTTAGTTAATATTATATAACAGGTGTGGTATATTAACATAAATACTGAAACATTTCAATCTTGAACATTGTTTTTTTAAGCCTTTCAGTTTGTGGACCTTTCAGTTGCCTTATTTCCCTCTACATTCTTACTGATTTACTACCAAGGTGAGACCATGGTGATTGAGGGACTTCACAGAGAGGGTGAGATTCAATCCAAGGCGTTTTATAGACCAGCACACTGGTAATCCAACAATGCGCCTTTGAAAGTTAATTTCCCTGACGTCCGTGGAGATCACATTCAATGTAAACATTGCGCATGTCAACTCAAGCATAAATTACCTTTAAAAGTCAAGAACCACCTTTACGCTGCTCTGTAAACGTGCCTTGGATTGAATCCAGGACTTAGTTGTTCAGGCTCTGAGTGTTGAGCCTGGGGAACGGACACACGCCGCTCTGTGTCCTCACATCCATCACCATGTCCAACCTCTTTTACTGATGTACTCAGCACAGACAGAGATGTTCTTCGGCTCATTTCTCACCTACAGTATGTTTAAGAGACAAAAGCAGAGAGGAGAGTAAGTGCTGTTAAATATTCTTAGCTGTATAAATTATTTTCCAACATTATTTGATGTACGACCACTTTCAAACCAGGATAAAGTCAATGTATAGTCAGTGTATATGGATGTCAATTTATACTCTATACTTTGATTTTCTCTGCTGGTGTTTTGGACTCTGTTTTTCTCTAACAGTGTGTTTTACTTTGTTTTTCTCTGATCGTGTGTTGGACTTTGTTTTTCTCTGACTGTGTGTTGGACTTTGTTTTTCTCTGACTGTGTGTTGGACTTTGTTTTAATCTGATGTTTTTTTGGACTTTGTTTTTCTCTGACAGTGTGTTTTTCTCTGCTGGTGTGTTGGATTTTGTTTTTCTCTGCTGGTGTGTTGGACTTTGTTTTTCTCTGACAGTGTGTTGGATTTTGTTTTTCTCTGACAGTGTGTTTTTCTCTGCTGGTGTGTTGGATTTTGTTTTTCTCTGCTGGTGTGTTGGACTTTGTTTTTCTCTGACAGTGTGTTGGATTTTGTTTTTCTCTGACGGTGTGTTGGACTTTGTTTTAATCTGATGTTTTTTTGGACTTTGTTTTTCTCTGACTGTGTGTTTTACCTTGTTTTTCTCTGACTGTGTGTCAGTAAATAAATGAACACAGCAACACCCCTGTCTGTTTCTCTGGCCCCAAGGCAGGTAAACCAGTTTCTAGACACATGCTCTCCAACGGCAGCTGTTTCACCAGGTTCTGCTTCTTGTGAGAAAACACATAAAGAAAAGAAGAAAAAATGCACTTTGTCTGTTCAGATAAACTGCATTAAACAATAATTATTGTTGAAAAAAAGTTAACAAGTGCTGTGGTGTTACACCTACTCAGTGTGAGAAAACAAAACAAATCAAATCACTATTTATTTAAAGTGTACTTAACAAAAGCCTCGATACAGAAAATTATAACAATCATTTCTGAAAAAGAAAGTGCATTATGCTCGGAATACATTTCTTGTGTAAAGTACAATACTAGTTCCCTTTTGAAGGGAACAATAATGTTCTCTATCAGTCATACAACAAGGTGTTGTTCTTTACCTGCTCCTCACTACAGGTGGAGGAATGGAGAAGTACTCAGCTCTCACGCCCTCCATGGCAACCGTCAATGACACTCCGAGCATTGACTACAATACAGCATATAAATGAGTAAAACAGTATGTGAACATTGTTAAAGTGACTAGCATTCCATTATTAAAGTGACCAGTGATTCCATGTCTTTGTACATAGGGCAGCTGCCTGTAAGGTGCAATGTTGAGTAACTGGGTGGTAGCCGGCTAGTGACAGTGACTAAGTTCAGTACTGGGTGGTGGCCGGCTAGTGACAGTGACTAAGTTCAGTACTGGGTGGAGGCCGGCTAGTGACAGTGACTAAGTTCAGTACTGGGTGGAGGCCGGCTAGATACAGTGACTAAGTTCAGTACTGGGTGGAGGCCGGCTAGTGACAGTGACTAAGTTCAGTACTGGGTGGAGGCCGGCTAGTGACAGTGACTAAGTTCAGTACTGGGTGGAGGCCGGCTGGTGATGGCTATTTAACAATCTGATGGCCTTGAAATAGAAGCTGTTTTTCAGTCTCTCGGTACCAGCTTTGATGGACCTGTACTGACCTCGCCTTCTGGATGATAGCGGGGTGAACAGGCCGTGGCTTGGGTGATGGATGTCCTTGATGATCTTCTTGGCCTTCCTGTAAGATTGGGTGCTGTAAGATGTCGTGGAGGTCAGGCAATGTGCCCCCAGTGATGCATTGGGAAGACCGTACCACCCTACGGTTGCGTACAGTGCAGTTGTCATTCCAGGCGATGATACAGCCCTACAGGATGCTCTCAATGGTGCATCTGTAAAAGTTTGTGAGGGTCTTAGGGGCCTAGCCAAATTTCTTCAGCCCCCTGAGGTTGAAAAGGCGCTGTTGCGTCTTTTTCACCACACTGTCTGTGTGGGTGGACCATTTCAGATTGTCAGTGATGCGTTTGCTGAGGAACTTGAAGCTTTTCACCTTCACTGCGGTCCAGATGAGGGCGTCTCCTGAAGTCCACGATCGGCTCCTTTGTTTTGTTGATGTTGAGGTTGATGTTATTTTCCATGCACCACTCCACCAGGGCCCTCACCACCTCCCTTTAATCTGTCTCATCATTGTTGGTAATCAGGCCTACTACTGTTATGTTGTCTGCAAACTTGATGATTGAGTTGGAGGTGTGCGTGGCTACGCATAGGTGAGTCATTGCTTCCTACCTTCACCATTTGGTGGAGGCCCATCAGGAACTCTATGACCTAGTTTGCATCGTCTGTTGATCTATTGGGGCAGTATGCAAATTGAATTGGGTCTAGGGTTTCAGGTAAGGTGGAGGTGAAATGATCCTTAAATACCCTCTCAAAGCACTTCATGATAGTAATTTAGTTCAGTTATCTTTGCTCTCTTGGGTACATGAACAATGGTGGACATCTTGAAGAAAGTGGGGACAGCAGACTGGGAAAGGGAGAGGTTGAATATGTCCGTAAACTCTCCAGCCAGCTGGTCTCCGCATGCTCTGAGGACTCAAAAAGATCCCACCATGTTGAATGAATAAATAATCTGTTGGCATTTAAAAAATACAATAACTTCCTGTTTCAATCACAGCTGTCATTCATTTTTGGATGGAAACAAGGTTAATTAGTGTCATGTAGCATGCTGTATGCGCCAACAGTATAAACATCCCATCCTAGACTATTTTCATTAGCAAGAATCACTGACTGGTACAATATTGACAAAATTAGTGATTTAATATAAGCTGATGCTTGCATTGTAGGGATGTATTCTGTCAGGAATGTATTCGGCTGGGGCATTTGTAGACCCCCCCCCCAGATCCAGAAGGATTGTTATGGTAGTGGATGAAGTTTAAATAGTTAGAGGCTAATGTTGTAAAAATGTGAGCCAATATAGATATGACTGTACTATAAATAGTAGTGAGACAGTAGCATTTAGTAACTGTAGCCTAGAAGTAGTAGTACTACTAGTAGTAGTAACAGCAGTAGTAGTAGTAACAGTACTATTAGTAATAACAGTAGTAAAAACAGTAGTAACAGTAGTAGTAGTAACTGTAGTAGTACTATTAGTAATAACAGTAATAGTAGTAACAGTAGTAGTAATAACAGTAGTAGTACTAGTAGTAGTAGTAACTGTAGTAGTACTATTAGTAATAACAGTAATAGTAGTAACAGTAGTAGTAATAACAGTAGTAGTACTAGTAGTAGTAGTAACCGTAGTAGTACTATTAGTAATAACAGTAATAGTAGTAACAGTAGTAGTAATAACAGTAGTAGTACTAGTAGTAGTAGTAACTGTAGTAGTACTATTAGTAATAACAGTAATAGTAGTAACAGTAGTAGTAATAACAGTAGTAGTACTAGTAGTAGTAGTAACCGTAGTAGTACTAGTAGTAATAACAGTAATAGTAGTAACAGTAGTAGTAATAACAGTAGTAGTACTAGTAGTAGTAGTAACCGTAGTAGTACTATTAGTAATAACAGTAATAGTAGTAACAGTAGTAGTAATAACAGTAGTAGTACTAGTAGTAGTAGTAACTGTAGTAGTACTATTAGTAATAACAGTAATAGTAATAACAGTAGTAGTACTAGTAGTAGTAGTAGTAGTACTAGTAGTAGTACTATTAGTAATAACAGTAATAGTAGTAACAGTAGTAGTAATAACAGTAGTAGTACTAGTAGTAGTAGTAACCGTAGTAGTACTATTAGTAATAACAGTAATAGTAGTAACAGTAGTAGTAATAACAGTAGTAGTACTAGTAGTAGTAGTAGCAGCAGTACTATTAGTAACAACTGTAGTAGTAGTAGTAATAACATTAGTAGTAGTAACAGTAGTAATAACATTAGTAGTAGTAACAGTAGTAGTAGTAGTCAAAAATCCTGCCGAGTTTCATAAAATTGGTCAATTTGGAAATGGGCATTGAGTGGCCATCTTGGAACACAACTATTCCTTCACAAACTGTCTTTAGACTAGTGTAGAGGCTGTGTCAGACATCTGTCGTGCCTGGTACTTACCAAAAGTAAATACTGTGTACTAATCATACTACATAATACACTGAACAAAAATATACACAAAACATGAAAAGTGTTTGTTACATGTTTAATGAGCTGAAATAAAAGATCCCTGAAATGTTCCATACGCACAAAAAGCTTATTTCTCTCCATTTTTGTGCACAAATTTGTTTACACATCCTTTGCCAAGATAATCTATCCACCTGACATGTGTAGCATATCAATAAGGTGATTAAACAGTATGATCATTACACCGGTGCACCTTGTGCTGGGGACAATAAAAGGCCACTCTAAAATGTGCAGTTTTGTCACACAACACAATGCCACAGATGTCTCAAGTTCTGAGGGAGCGTGCAATTGGCATGCTGACTGCAGGAATGTCCACCAGAGCTGTTGCCAGAGAATTGAATGTTCATTTCTCTAGCATAAGCCAGCTCCAACGTCGTTTTAGAGAATTTTGCGGTATGTCCAACTGGCCTCACAACTGCAGACCACGTGTAACCATGCCAGCCCAGGACCTCCACATCCAGCTACATCTCCTGCGGGATTGTCTGAGACCAGCCACCCGGACAGCTGATGAAATTGAGTATTTCTGTAATAAAGCCCTTTTGTGGACAAAAACATATTCTGATTGGCTGGGCCTGGCTCCCCAGTGGGTGGGCCTATTCCCTCCCAGGCCCACCCATGGCTGTGCCTCTGCTCAGTCAAGTGAAATCCATAGATTAGGGCCTAATTTATTTATTTCAATTGACTGATTTCCCTATATGAACTGTACCTCAGTAAAATCGTTGAAATTGTTGCATGTTGCGTTTATATTTTTGTTCTGTATATTTACAACCTACTGTTTAGTAAAACTTTGATCGGCCAGAGCTCCAGAACATAGTGTTTAGTCTTTAAAGACATCGTGTTCTGAGAAAGAGGTTGAACAAAGGTTAAATTACAAGCGAGGTAGATTCCCACCGCAGTGTCTGCTAGGCTACCTTCCATGCGGTAGCCAACACGGTTTGTGGAGCTTGTGATGAGGATGCTTATAGCCACACCAAATTTTGCAATACCCTGGGTCACCAACAAAAATGTTAAAGGTGTAATTCACCCCCAGAAAAATCAAATGAAACTCCCGTTAATTTGGTGAAAGCCTATGATTTATCAGTGGGTAAAATAAAATGTTTCTCCGTTATTCAACTTCTAAGTGGTCCATCTGTGAAATGAGATAACTTTGTAGGAACGAGTCATAGCTGGAGATAGGGGATAGCACATTATCACATTTCATAATGATTTTGAAACAATTACCTACACTCAGGGCTCTGCAGTGTGATCAATTTGGTTGCATAGCGATGAATTATTTTGCTGTGCGGCCAGGAATTTTATTTTGGGAGTTGTGCAACTATGAAAAAATATCTTCCACATAATAATTGTTGTAATGATCGTTGTTTCCAAGTGCCGTAGAGAAACAAACAATTGAGTGCAGATTTGTAAACGTCCTGGTTGAACCATTACTACAGTGAAAAAATATTTTCTTCTAGACCAGTGGTTCCCAAAAGTTTTATAGTCCCATACCCTTCAAACATTCAACCTCCAGCTGCGTACCCCTCTAGCACCAGGGTCAGCGCACCTTCAAATGTTGTTTTTAATACTTACCCCTTGATAACCAGCGCACTTCTGTATATTGTAAAAGCGTTACATGATCGCTGCCCATATCATTGCATAGGGCAGAAAATACTCGAGAGCTCAGGGGCCTTGCTTTAGCAAAGTTAACCATTTTCAAAACACCTTTCAAGCTGTCAGCCATTCCCTTGGCAGCAAGAGCCTCTCGGTGGATGCTGTAGTGTACCCAAGTGGCATCGGGAGCAACTGCTTGCATGCACATTACCATTCCACTATATCTCCCTGTCATGGCTTTTGTGGCATCAGTCCAGATACCAACAGGAGCAGCAGCTACATTTGGCTACATACGGACCGTGAGTGGAATTCCCGTGAGAGAGTAACGGTTAATGTGATTGGATGTTAATTATTTGACTAGGCTACCTGTATTTGACATTGTGTTGTTATTTTGCTGAACACTAGATGGTATAATTTTATTTTTGGCAGTGAAACGAGGCTAGTCAGGCAAGAAAAAAAAACTCACCCAAATATATAGCCCTGTTGGAAAATATAAATGGACTGTTTGAAAATGTGAAGAAAAAAAAAGTCAAAACTAAAAATATTTTTATTATTATTATTTTAGAAATGTGAATCACATTTTTATTTTCCTCTACAGCGGATCACCGGGACCGCATTTTACATCCATAAACTATGTAGTGGGCCTTTCAAAAACAACGTGCCCATCGCTAACCATTTGTGACCCGTTCAAGAAACTAGGCGTATGTCACAATTCAGGACTTCACAAGAGAGCAGTTTGACCGTAAAAAAAAAATGTGTTTACACTTTGTTCAGCCATGTATATCCATACACTTGGAGGTACAGAAAGAATGGAAAAGGGACATCTTCTTCAGGACATCAATGGTCATAGCAATAAATTAATGACAGCTCTATTGCAGGTCATCATCACAAACCTGAGTTTTTAAAGTGACAGTGTACAATTTTCAATGTAATACACTTCAATAGGAAAATTGTGCTTTTACACAATTTACAGTGTTTACAGTGTTACATATTACATATTACATATTTACGTGCTTCAAAAATAGCTAGAATTCATACAGGCCAAATATAGGCTATATCGCAAACAATTAAACAAATAGTATTTCTGGTGCGCCAAAATGGTTCATGTGGTTCTCCTAACATTTTAAAGTTAGGCTTTATTTTTTTATTTTTCAGAAGCCCTGCCTGCACTTCAGATTGCCAAATCAGTTTTTAAATGGTATGGGCATACCTGTCTAGAAAACATCCATCCGTTTATATCGTCATGACAACGTATATATTTCCCTTTGATGTGCTCAATCTTAACAGTGTACCAAATGATTCAACTCAGTTTCTCCTTAAAGTACCATCCTGCAATGTGCCCTGTGTGTCTTTGGGAAATGTGGGAAAGGGCTTTTGTTTCTATAGCAATGTACTCTGCACTTGCTCTGGGCAGAGACAAACTGCAAATTGAACTCTGTGAGATAGACTCTTAAATTGATACTGCAATTTGTTTAGGCAATTTTTACAGCAAGCTAGCTACTTCACATGCTGATATTCACATTGGTATTCTTGTGTGTAGTTATGTTTGCTCGCTAGCTACCTAGGATTTTATCAGATTACTTTTTTATTTTCCGTTTTCACAAATATTAGGCTTTAGGGGTAATTAGCCCCCCCTAAAATCTAACGTCTAATTGCTGACACAAAATAGCAATGTTTGGGGAAAAAAATGGTATGTGGATGAAGGCCCCCCCCCCCACACATTCATCGAATAGAGCCTCCCGAGTGGCGCAGGGGTCTAAGGCACTGCATCTCAATGCAAGACGCGTCACTACAGTCCTTGGGTCAAATCCAGGCTGTATCACCTCCGCCTGTGATTGGGAGTCCCATAGGGAGGCGCACAATTGTCCTAGATTTATCCAGGGTTGGCCGTCATTGTAAATACTAATTTCTTCTTAACCGACTTGCCTAGTTAAATAAATAAAATAAAAACACATTACTACTTTACTCAAACATGATCTTATTTTTTCTCTCTAAACAAGTGGATTATTTAAAAAACAATTATAGATCTAACTTCATTGGAATATATCTACAACTTTTATTAAATGTAAAAAATGCAATCAATTTACCACGAAATCGTGTTTCAAATATCTCCAAAAGTTGTGCCGGACACAGAGGAAATGTTTTTGTTGAGCAATAGCAATTGCAGCCAGGGAAAATTATTTGGTGACATCTTGTATTTTCAAATCAAATGTTTATTGGTCACATACACATGTTTAGCAGATGTTTATGTGAATCACAATCCAATACATCTGGATTGTGACGATTTAAGATGCATTTGATAGATTTGTGGTATGAATGTACAAATTACATAAATAAAATCTCTTCCAATTTCATTTTACTAATCCTTTAATTGTTATAAAATATTTTGTACAACATAATTGTATCCACAACAGCCACAGGGGAATGTAAAACTGTAATCATACATAGTCCGTTTCAGATGAGAACAAAGACGATCATTTTGGCGGTACACGAGCCCCATCTGCTGCTGCCAACCAGTGCATGACGTAAGATTTCAAAGAGCGGGATTCAATCATGTGATCATTTGACAGACAAGAAGCGCGTGCGCTATAGAGGAGGGAGGCGAATATTGAGTGTATTGCACTCTGACTGTACACTCAACCTTGAAAGGAGGGGGGGGGCGCGCGTAATTTTAAAGGTCAGTCGTTTGTTAATTTATATTTCAATAGCACACCCGATTATTTATATATTCTAAACAAACATTAGAAACCTTCGTATTTGTTACCAGTCAGTGTGAGCATTACAACATGTCTGTCTAACCCTATCTGTAAATGCAGGCGCTTGTGCCTTGTGGAGTGATGGGAGGTTCTCTGAATTGTTCCGCAAATGTTCCATGACGTGAAAATAGGGGGTTCGCAAGGGGTGTCTCATATTCTATCCATCTATTTCTCGGGATATGATAGCCGAGTTCCACATAATGCACATTACTAATGTAGTTTAGACTGGTAATATATGTTCTTTATCTCTTATCACCAGGGTGAGGGAAGAGAGAGAAGGTTGACATTTTGTTCCAGGCAGGAGGATGACATTTTGTTCCAGGCAGGATGCCAATACAGTAAAACAAGCCACCTTGGAATATGAGGTGCAATTTCACGTGCTCTTCTCTGATCAAGCCATATCTTGAAAGAGGACATTAATATTCACTCTGAGAAAAAAACGTTTATTTGGGCATGTCTCTGTTGAAGCACCGTTATGGTTCTATATAGAAGCCAGAAAGAACCATTTAGAAGCCTTTTTATCCAGAGACGGTTCAAACTAACCGTTTAGAAGCCTTTTTTTATTCAGAGAACGTTCCAAATAACCGTTTAGAAGCCTTTTTATCCAGAGAAGGTTCCAAAGAACCGTTTAGAAGTCTTTTTATTCAGAGAAGGTTCCAAAGAACCGTTTAGAAGCCTTTTTATCCAGAGAAGGTTCCAAAGAACCGTTTAGAAGCCTTTTTATCCAGAGAAGGTTCCAAAGAACCGTTTAGAAGCCTTTTTATCCAGAGAAGGTTCCAAAAAAGCCGTTAGAAGCCCTCTTGGATGAAAAGGGTTACATGTACCTGTACCTGGAGAATCTATCTAGTGCCAGGCTGATAGCGCTCTCTTGCCAACTCCTACCGGCGTGACACAACAGGCAACAGAGCACAAACAACCTGGCACCCAGGCTAGGAGAATCAAGAGTCAAGATGAAGAACCTTAACAGAGATGAACATTTGTTGCCATGGAAACTCTGAAGAATTATCCCAGATCCTTGTCTAAGAATCACATTGGTAATAACCTAGTGCTGAACATGGCTGAATACAATGACCTCAGATAATCAGTTTAATTTGAAATAGATGTTAAAAGTCAACATGTAACACTTGATGTATGTTATGATGTTATGATGTCTGATGTATGTTATGATGTTATGATGTCTGATGTCAAATAAAATCAAAGTTTATTTGTCATGTGTGTCAAATGCTTATAGGCTCTAACTAATAGTGCGAAAGAAAAAGGTGTGTGTGTGTGTGTGTGTGTGTGTGTGTGTGTGTGTGTGTGTGTGTGTGTGTGTGTGTGCGTGCGTGCGTGCGTGCGTGCGTGCGTGCGTGTGTGTGTGTGTGTGTGTGCAGGTAAGTAAAGAAATAAAACAACAGTAAAAAGACATTTGAAAATAACAGTAGCAAGGCTATATACAGACACCTGTTAGTCAGGTTTATTGAGGTAGTATGTACATGTAGATATGGTTAAAGTGACTATGCATGTATGATGAACAGAGAGTAGCAGTAGCGTAAAAGAGGGGTTGGCGGGTGGTGGGTGGTGGGACACAATGCAGATAGCCCAGTTAGCCAATGTGCGGGAGCATTGGTTGGTCGGGCCAATTGAGGTAGTATGTGTCAGGATTTGGCCAGGGTTGTTCCGGGTTTTGGTCACTAGATGCCCCCATTGTGCTTTTTGACCTTATGTTTTTTCCCTTGTTCCCCATTATTATTTGCACCTGTGCCTCGTTTTCCCCTGATTGTATTTAAACCCTTAGTTTCCCTCAGTTCTGTGCTCTGTGTTTGTATGTTAGCACCCAGCCCTAGTGTTCTGTGTATTCTTGTCGATTCCGGTGGATGCTCTTGTGGAATTCTGTTTTTGTTTTTGAGTATCTCTTGAGGCTTTTTTGTGCTATTCCTACCACCTTTTGGATTTGCCATTTTTTGTATTGAAGGACTTCTCCTTTTTACTTTATTAAATACACCGTCTTAAGTACTGCTGTGTCTGCCTCATCTTCTGGGTTCTGCTGACTATACGTGGCTCAGTTGGTTAAGTGACTGTTTCTCACTCCGGAGACCCAGGTTCGTAACCGGGTCCTGACAGAAACACAGAGCCAAAAATGAACCCAGAGGCAGCCAGTTCCCAGGACCTTTTTGCCATGCTGTCCCACCACCAGGAGACTGTCCAACGCCACAAAGCTGCCCTGGTTCAGCAAGAGGCCTTAATGGCTAGACATTCTCATCTTCTGTCGGAGATGCTGACTTCCATTAAGCAAATATCTGATCGTCTTACCCCGGCAACAGTTCCCGTCCCAGTACCTCAGATTCACGTACCCATGGCAGTTAACCCCCTGGCTGAACCTCGTCTTCCACCTCCCCAACGGTTCTCAGGTGATCCAAGTGCTTGTAAAGGGTTTCTCACCCAATGTTCTCTCTCCTTTGAGCTACAACCCTCGTCGTTTCCCACCGACCGGTCTAAGATCGCTTATATCTTCACCCTGCTGTCGGAGAAAGCCCTGGCCTGGGCTACTGCTGTGTGGGATGCCCATAGTTCCTGCTGTGCCAGCTACTCTGCCTTTGCTGAGGAATTCAAACGAGTGTTTCAAGGCCCAAGCAGTGGTTCTGACTCAGCCAAACAGCTCCTGACTCTCCACCAAGGTTGGCGCAGCGTGACGGACTATGCCATCCAGTTCCGCACGGTGGCAGCAGCAAGTTGCTGGAACAACGAGGCGCTCACGGTGTGCTTTCTGAAAGGCCTTTCCGACACTATCCAAGATGAACTGGCCACTCGGGAACCACCGGACAATCTCGAGTCCCTGATCAAGTTGGCCTCACGCATTGACCAGCGTCTGAGAGAGAGAGAACTCAACCGTAGACCTCTAGCCCCTATCAGTCCCAGCTCCGAGTCCCCACCTTTATCCTCGCTGGCTCCATCGGAACCCATGCAGATTGGACGCATCTCCCAGGCTGAGAGAGACCGCCGGATGAGGGAGCGACGCTGTCTATATTGCGGCAAACCGGGCCATTTCCGTTCCACGTGTCCCGGGCTCCAGGGAAACGCTCTGTCCCGTACAGACCGGGGGGAACTGTAACGGGAAACATAACCTCCTCCCATCCGTCCAACTCCCGTCTGCTCATTCCAGTCACCCTCTCCTGGGACAACCACAAGCTTCACCTTCAAGCCTTGGTAGACTCTGGAGCCGCAGGTAACTTCATGGATGGTGTCTGGGCGAAGGAGAATGGCGTTCCCTCTGAACCTCTAAGTGAACCCATGAGGGTCACTACATTGGATGGAAGCCCTTTGGGATCTGGACTTGTCACTCATGTCACTACCTCCTTGCGACTTTCAGTTTCACAACACCAGGAATTGATGAACTTTCATTTGATCTCCTGTTCCGAGTTCCCTCTCGTCCTTGGATACCCCTGGCTTCACAGCCATAACCCTCACATCGACTGGTCTGTGGGCACTATCAAGCAGTGGGGTCCTACGTGCCAAGCTACTTGTATTTTCCAGAATTCCCCGAGTTCTACTCCCGAGTCTTTAGAATCCATCGACCTGACCCGAGTTCCCGAGTGTTACCATGACCTCAAACTGGTGTTTAGCAAACAGAGGGCCACCATGCTACCACCCCATAGACCTTACGATTGCCCCATCGACCTGTTTCCGGGCACTTGCCCCCCAGGGGTCGGATCTTTTCCCTATCTCCACCCGAACGAGCTGCTATGGATACCTACATCAAGGACGCTCTGGAAGCAGGCCTCATGCGTCCATCCACCTCCCCGGCGGGAGCAGGGTTTTTCTTTGTGGCCAAGAAAGACGGTGGATTACGTCCTTGCATCGACTACCGGGGACTCAATGCCATAACCGTCCGTAACCGTTACCCGCTACCCCTTATGGCCACAGCCTTCGAGCTGCTCCAGGAAGCAGTTGTTTTCACTAAGCTTGACCTGCGGAACGCATACCATCTTGTGCGGATCAGACCTGGTGACGAGTGGAAGACCGCTTTCAACACGCCTACTGGTCACTATGAATACTTGGTGATGCCCTTCGGCCTGACCAACGCCCCAGCGGTGTTCCAAGCGCTCATAAACGATGTGCTTAGGGATATGCTTAACATATTTGTGTTCGTTTACTTGGATGACATCCTCATCTATTCGAGCTCCCTTCAAGAACACACTAAGCATGTCAGACAAGTACTCAAACGCCTCCTGGACAGCCATCTGTACGTTAAGCCGGAAACATGTGAATTCCATTCATCCCGAGTACAATTCCTGGGATTTGTAGTGGAACCCGGTCGAGTCCAAATGGACCCCAGGAAGGTAGGGGCGGTAGCGGATTGGCCCACCCCCAAATCCGTTAAGGAAGTTCAGCGTTTCCTGGGCTTCACAAACTTTTACCGCAAGTTCATCAAGAACTTCAGCTTGGTGGCAGCCCCTCTCTCAGCTTTAACCAAGGGTGGCAATGCAAGGTTTTTGTGGGGAAGAGAAGCTGAGACGGCCTTCCAAGGACTCAAGCAGCGCGTTCTCTCTGCTCCCATCCTGATACTACCGACTACGGATGAACCATTTGTGGTGGAGGTAGACGCATCAGAGGTTGGTGTTGGAGCTGTCCTGTCTCAGAGGGGTGAAGACAAGAAGCTTCATCCGTGCGCTTTCTTCTCACAACGGCTTACCCCGACTGAGAGGAACTACGATGTGGGGGATCGTGAACTCCTAGCGGTTAAGATGGCATTGAAGGAATGGAGACACTGGCTCGAGGGGGCTTCTCACCCGTTTCAAGTGCTTACGGACCACAAAAATCTGGAGTATATCCAGCAGGCGAAGTGGTTGAACTCTAGACAAGCTAGATGGTCTCTTTTCTTCAATCGATTCCAGTTTATCCTCACCTATCGGCCCGGGTCGAAGAATCTCAAACCGGATGCCCTGTCCCGAGTCTACGCTCCTGCCATTCGAGATGACACGGACATGCCTGTCCTTCCTGCTGCTAAGATTGTGGCTCCGATCTCGTGGCAAGTTGAGGATACCGTGAGACGTGCTCAAGCTAGCGAACCGGACCCGAAAGGAGGTCCTGCCAATCGGTTGTTTGTCCCCAAGGCAGTGAGGACTCAGGTCCTTCTGTGGGGGCACTCCTCTCGCCTCACCTGTCATCCGGGCGTAGGTCGCACCTTGGAGTTCATCCAGCGTAAGTTCTGGTGGCCTACCATAAGAGAAGACGTTGCCACTTTCGTCAATGCCTGTCCCGTGTGCTGCCAGGGCAAATCTTCTCACCTCCGCCCTCAAGGACTCCTTCACCCTTTACCTGTTCCCCACAGACCCTGGTCCCATATCTCATTGGACTTTATTACTGGACTTCCTCCATCCCATGGCAATACTACTATCCTAGTCATAATCGACAGGTTTTCAAAGGCGGCCAGGTTCGTCCCTCTGACTAAGTTACCTTCTGCCAAGGAAACGGCTGAGTTGGTAATTAATCATGTGTTCCGAGTCTTCGGCATTCCTCAAGATATGGTTTCTGACAGAGGTCCCCAGTTCGCCTCAAGGTTTTGGAAGGCCTTCTGCCAACTCATGGGGGCTTCTGCCAGTCTATCTTCAGGGTACCATCCGGAGTCCAACGGCCAAACAGAGAGGATGAATCAAGAGCTGGAAACCACCCTCCGATGTATGACTCGTGACAACCCGTCCACATCCTCCATTGTTCCCGGACCAGGAGGCAGAAGTCAGAGTGCCTTCAGCCTTGAAGTTCGTCAGACGCTGTCGGCTTATGTGGAGGAAGACCCGTCTTAATCTTATGCGTTCCTCACAGAGGTACCAACAACAAGCCAACAGACGTCGCCGTCCCGGGCCTACCCTGCGCCCCGGCCAGAGAGTCTGGCTCTCCACAAGAGACTTACCTCTACGGGTGGAGTCTCGCAAGCTGTCCCAAAAATACATCGGTCCCTTCAAGGTTGCCAGGAGAGTTAACCCAGTTTCTTATCGCCTACACTTACCCAGATCCCTTAAGATTAATCCCACATTTCACATTTCATTGTTAAAACCTGTTGTTTTTTCTCCCCTTGTCCCGGCAGACAGACCTCCCCCTCCGCCTCGTGTCATTGGAGGCCAGCCGGCTTATACCGTCCATCGGATACTGGATTCCCGCCGGGTGCAGCGGTCCTGGCAGTATCTGGTGGACTGGGAAGGCTACGGTCCCGAGGAGCGCTCCTGGGTTCCTGCCAAAGACATCCTGGACCCTGACCTCATTCGTCAGTTCAGGGCCCTCCACCCTGAGAGAGCTGGTAGGAACGTCAGGAGCCGTTCCTAGGGGGATTCTGTCAGGATTTGGCCAGGGTTGTTCCGGGTTTTGGTCACTAGATGCCCCCATTGTGCTTTTTGACCTTATGTTTTTTCCCTTGTTCCCCATTATTATTTGCACCTGTGCCTCGTTTCCCCTGATTGTATTTAAACCCTTAGTTTCCCTCAGTTCTATGCTCTGTGTTTGTATGTTAGCACCCAGCCCTAGTGTTCTGTGTATTCTTGTCGATTCCGGTGGAATTCTGTTTTTGTTTTTGAGTATCTCTTGAGGCTTTTTTGTGCTATTCCTACCACCTTTTGGATTTGCCATTTTTTGTATTGAAGGACTTCTCCTTTTTACTTTATTAAATACACCGTCTTAAGTACTGCTGTGTCTGCCTCATCTTCTGGGTTCTGCTGACTATTCGTGGCTCAGTTGGTTAAGTGACTGTTTCTCACTCCGGAGACCCAGGTTCGTAACCGGGTCCTGACAGTATGTACATGAATGTATCGTTAAAGTGACTACGCATATATGATAAACAGAGTAGCAGCAGCGTAAAAGAGGGGTTAGGGAGGGCACACAATGCAAATAGTCTGGGTAGCCATTTGGTGGGTAGCCACCTGTTCAGGAGTCTTATGGATTGGGGGTGAAAACTGTTGAGAAGCCTTTTTGTCCTAGACTTGGCACTCCGGTACCACTTGCCATGCGGTAGTAGAGAGAACAGTCTATGACTGGGGTGGCTGGGGTCTTTGACAATTATCATGGCCTTCCTCTGACACCGCCTGGTCTAGAGGTCCTGGATGGCAGGCAGCTTTGCCCCAGTGATGTACTGGGCCGTATGCACTACCCTCTGTAGTGCCTTGCGATCGGAGGCTGAACAATTGCAACGGGTCAGGATGTTGCAGTTGTAGAACCTTTTCAGGACCCATGCCAAATCTTTTTAATTTCCTGCCCTCTTCATGACTGTCTTGGTGTGTTTGGACCATTCTAGTTTGTTGGTGATGTGGACGCTATGGAATTTGAAGCTCTCAACCTGCTCCACTACAGCCCTGTCGATGAGAATGGGGACGTGCTCGGTGCTCCTTTTCCTGTAGTCCACAATCATCTCCTTAGTCTTGGCTATGTTGAGGGATATGTTATCATTCCGTTTAAAAAAATATATATATAATTTTACCCCCTTTTCTCCCCAATTTCGTGGTATCCAATTAGTTACTATTTTGTCTCATCGCTACAATTCCCGTACGGGCTCGGGAGAGACAAAGGTCGAAAGCCATGTGTCCTCCGAAACACAACCCAACCAAGCTGCGCTGCTTCTTTAACACAGCGCGCATCCAACCCGGAAGCGAGCCGCACCAATGTGTTGGAGGAAACACAGTGCACCTGGCGAACTGGCTAGCGTGCACTGTGCCCGGCCCGCCACAGGAGTCGCTAGTGAGCGATGAGACAAGGATATCCCTACTGGTCAAACCCTCCCTAACCCGGATGACGCTAGGCCAATTGTGCGTTGCCCCACGGACCTCCCGGTCCCCGCCGGCTGCGACAGAGCCTGGGCTCAAACCCAGAGTCTCTGGTAGCACAGCCCTAGACCACTGCGCCACCCGGGAGGCCCCAATATGTTGTTATTCTGACACCACCCAGCCAGGTCTCTGACCTCCCTATAGGCTGTCTCGTCTGCAAACTTAATGATGGTGTTGGAGTCGTGCCTGGCCATGCAGTCGTGGGTGAACAGGGAGTACAGGAGGGAACTGAGCACATACCCCTGGGGAGCTCCAGTGTTGAGGATCAGCGTGGCAGATGTGTTGCTACCTACCCTCACCACCTGGGGGCGACCCGTCAGGAAGTCCAGGATCCAGTTGCAGAGGGAGTTGTTTTAGTCCCAGGATCCTTAGCTTAGTGATGAGCTTTGAGGGTACTATGGTGTTGAACGCTGAGTTGTAGTCAATGAATATCATTCTCACATAGGTGTTCCTTTTGTCTAGGTGAGAAAGGGCAGTGTGGAGTGCAATAGAGATGGCATCATCTGTGGATCTCTTTGGGCGGTATGTAAATTGGAGTGGGTCTAGGGTTTCTGGGATAATGGTGTTGATGTGAGCCAATCCCAGCCTTTCAAAGCACTTCATGGCTACGGACGTGAGTGCTACGGGTCTGTAGTCATTTAGGCCGGTTGCCTTTGTGTTCTTGGGCACAGGGACTATGGTGGTCTGCTTGAAGCATGTTGGTATTACAGACTCAATCAGGGACATGTTGAAAATGTCAGTGAAGACACCTGCCAGTTGGTCAGCACATGCCCGGAGCACTCGTCCTGGTAATCCATCTTGCCCCGCAGCCTTGTGTATGTTGACCTGTTTAAAGGTCTTACTCACGTCGGCTACGTAGAACGTGATCACACAGTTGTCCGGAACAGCTGATGCTCTCATGCATGCCTCAGTGTTGCTTACCTCGAAGCGAGCATAGAAGTGATTTAGCTCGTCTGGTAGGCTTGTGTCACTGTGCAGCTCGCGGCTGTGCTTCCCTTTGTAGTCTGTAATAGTTTGCAAGCCCTGCCACATCCGACGAGCATCAGAGCCTGTGTAGTATGATTCAATCTTAGCCCTGTATTGACGCATTGCCTGTTTGATGGTTCGTCGCAGGGCATAGCGGGATTTCTTGTAAGCTTCCGGGTTAGAGTCCGACGACGTCCTCAATGAACTTATGATGTCTGATGTTATGATGTCTGATGTATGTTATGATGTCTGATGTATGTTATGATGCCTGATGTATGATATGATGTTATGATGCCTGATGTACGTTATGATGTTATGATGTCTGATGTATGTTATGATGTCTGATGTATGTTATGGTGTTTGATGTATGTTATGATGCCTGATGTATGTTATGCTGTTATGTTGTCTAATGTATGTTATGGTGTCTGATGTATGTTATGCTGTTATGTTGTCTAATGTATGTTATGCTGTTATGTTGTCTAATGTATGTTGTGATGTCTGATGTATGTTATGATGTATGTTATGATAGATTGCTGTTATTACAACACAGAGGGGTTGTTTCATTCATAAATGAGAATCCCCCTTCTCTCTGTCTGTCTTTCTCTCTCTCTCCCCTACCCCCCCTCTCTCTCACTTTCTCTCTCTCATTCCCATCTGTTCTAGTAATAATATCATAAGAGCCTCACTGCTACAGGGTGGTGCTGTACAGCATGTTGTGGTATTCAATCACATGTACATTTGTTTAGGATTTGATCCAGTCAGCAGAGCTGTGTGGGTGGGTGTGGATGTGAGGGGGCGGGTGTGTGAACGTGTGGATGTGAGGGGGTGGGTGTGTGAGTGTGTGGGTTTGTGAACATGTGGGAGTGGTCTGTGTGCGGGGGTGTGAGGGTGTGGTGTGTGTGTGTGTGGGTGTGTGAGTGTCTCTGAGTGTGTGTGAGTGTGTGTGTGTGTGTGTGTGTGGTGTGTGTGTGCGCACAGAGCACAGCTCAGATACTGGGAATGCCAAGCAGTGTGTGTGGAACATCCAGGGGGACAGAACATGGCTACATCCCAAATGGCACCCCATTCCCTACTATGGGCCCTGGTCAAAGGTAGTGCACTATATAGGGAGCAGGGTGTAATTTGGGACAGAGCCTTATATTTATAGACTGACGACTTGACCTTCACTGCACACTGAGTATCAGCCATTTTAGTGCCAGTCCTCCAGATAGTGAATACAGACATGCTGCATAATGAATCTCAGCTGCAATGGAATGCATATATTTAGCCTTTATTATATTTATTATTATTAAAAGTATTATTACTATAATTATTACTGTATTTATTGTTGTTATTATTATTATTGCTAGTATTGTTACTGTATGTATTATTGTTGCTATTATTATTATTATTATTACTATATTTATTATTATTATTAAAATAATTATTACTATAATTATTACTATATTTATCATATTGTTGTTGTTGTTGTTATTATTAATTATTACTATATTTATTATTATTATTATTATTACTACTATATTTATTGTTATTATTATTATTATTATTACTATATTTATTGTTATTTTTATATTTTTTGTTATTGCAAGTATTATTAGTAAAAGTATTATTACTATAATTATGTTGTTATGATTACTAGTATTATTACTATGTACTATTGTTGTTATTATTATTACTATGTACTATTGTTGTTGTTATTATTATTATTGCTAGTATTATTACTATGTACTATTGTTGTTATTATTATTACTATGTACTATTGTTGTTGTTATTATTATTATTGCTAGTATTATTACTATGTACTATTGTTGTTATTATTATTACTATGTACTATTGTTGTTGTTATTATTATTATTGCTAGTATTATTACTATGTATTATTGTTGTTGTTATTATTCTAACTAGTATTATTACTATGTACTATTGTTGTTGTTATTATTATTGCTAGTATTATTACTATGTACTATTGTTGTTGTTATTATTATTACTGGTATTATTACTATGTACTATTGTTGTTGTTATTATTATTACTAGTATTATTATTATTACTAGTATTATTATTGTTATTATTATTATTGCTAGTATTATTACTATGTACTATTGTTGTTGTTATTATTATTATTGCTAGTATTATTACTATGTACTATTGTTGTTGTTATTATTATTACTAGTATTATTATTGTTATTATTATTATAACTAGTATTATTGCTGTAGGTATTATTGCTGTTGTTATTATTATTGCTAGTATTGTTACTATACGTGTTATTGTTATTACTGTTATTAGTACTATTTATTATTATTACTATTCTTAGTAGTAGTATTTTTATATTATTATTATCATCCACATCTATAGTAGTAATAGACTTAATAAGAAGTCCCATATCTATCAGAGCTTTTTCTTCTTGATATGTGGCATTTTGATTCATTACATGTAGGTAACATGTTAGTGGTTTTGTAGCGATGTTAAGAGGAAGTGACTATGTTAAGAGGAAGTGACTATGTTAAGAGGAAATGACTACCGTTAAAAGGAAGTGACTACCGTTAAGAGGAAGTGACTACTGTTAAGAGGAAGTGACTATGTTAAGAGGAAGTGGTTTTGTGGCTGTGTTAAGGGGAAGTGACTATGTTAAGAGGAAGTGACTACCGTTAAGAAGAAGTGACTACCGTTAAGAAGAAGTGACTATGTTAAGAGGAAGTGATTTTGTGGCTGTGTTAAGAGGAAGTGAAACACAAACACTGCAGGCCTAATATCTGGACAGAATTTTAAAGCTAGATTTCTCTATCCATTTATGGACTTATAAATGTAATGACATTTATATGATTTTGAAAGAATATTAGCTTAGTTCAACTGTCTGAACCCAAAATATAAGCTTGTTTTACTCCAATGTTAGTAAAAAATGTAAACAAACACTGTATGGCCTCAAAAAATTGTTAATTAAGACTATAATTTTGATATAATTGATGGTAATGCCTTGCATCCATAGCTCTGTCTATGAATTTGACTGTGTTTACGTTTCTCCAGGCCCATTCGGCTTTTTACCAAAACAGAGGCAGGGCGGCCCTCTGTTATTGTTTCAATTAAGGATTCTAGCTTTAAAGTTTATTGCAATGTATATAAATAAGGCAATGTGTTTTATTTTCATATAGCTGTTACATAAACTGAGTAAGCAAACATTTGTTGCGCTGTGTAGGTTTTATATTACAAATAAGCCTCTCCTAAAATGCCCTTAACTGCAGTACATAGCTGGTGCAAACCCCCTACCAAGGACTCCTATTCATAGCAGCATCCAGTTGTTCTCACCCAATAGCACCTACTGAAACTGAAGAGGAGGGTTAAGGCAGGTCAGGTATTTATAGTTGTGATAATTGTATTGTATTAAAAGGGCAAAGATTCACACAAATGACAGAGGAGCACATTGCATCCATACAATTATGTAACACATGATGATTTTGATAAGAAATACTTTGGTGATGTGAATACTGTAGTACAAGTAGATCAAATTCATTTTAAATTAGAACATACAACAGTCTTTAAATGCCAAAATAAATAATCTGAATTATGTGAATATGTTCATAAACAATTAATGCTTCATAATTACGGCTGTCAGTGACAGCAGAGAGTTGATTGGGATATTCATGGGGGTGTAGACATGACTGGAGTAGTACATAGGCTGCATAGTACACAGCCAGCTCAGACAGAACAGAGTAGAACGGAACAGAGTAGAACGGAACAGAGCAGAAGGGAACAGAGTAGAAGGGAACAAAGTAGAAGGGAACAGAGCAGAACAGAAGGGAACAGAACAGAGCAGAGCAGAACGGAACAGAATAGAGCAGAGCAGATCAGAAGGGAACAGAACAGTGCAGAACAGACCAGAGCAGAACAGAACAGAGAAGAACAGAACAGAAAGGAACATAACAGAGAAGAACAGAACAGAAGGGAACAGAACAGAGCAGGACAGAAGGGAACAGAACAGAGAAGAACAGAACAGAAGGGAACAGAACAGAGCAGGACAGAAGGGAACAGAACAGAGAAGAACAGAACAGAACAGAGCGGAACAGAATGGAACGGAACAGAACAGAACAGAGCTTTATTGTCCATCCAAGGATAGAAAAGTTTATTTGGCGTCACCTTACAAACTGCCTGCTGCACGTCTATATAATAAGATTGTTTACTCTCCAAATTTGCTTTGGGAAATGTTCACCACATCATTGGTCCACTTCTGAATTCACACAGTTGAACAACCTGGGTTGGGTTTCCCAAAGTGTTGTAGCAATGAGATGATATTAATTCCATTGAAACTAAATGGACGAAAGACGCTCTTAGTGCTACGATGCTTTTGGGAACCCAGGTCAGGAAGAACGAGAGAGAGAGAGAGCGAGAGAGAGCATGTCTTAGAAGCTAACCAGACTGTGGAGTAGTGTAGGCTATAGTGATTACATCACATTTAAACACCTCATGATTTGTTCCTCTTTGTATGGTGAAAAAAAATGTCTTTGTAGTTGTCAGTGATCATAGTGACATGTTGCCCATCTCCAAGAGGTGTTCAAAGTAAGTGTCTGCTGTGTTTTGGCCCACTGAGAGAGTTTAAATCCCCAAATAGCAAACCCGGGATTCATCCGAGTCCCTCAGTGTATGTGGGTCATCCCAGGTTATCAGACTCCAGTATAATCAGGGATCCCAGACCTGCTAAAAGCCATTTTGATGTATAGAGAACCCAGTCTACCCACACTGTGTAGTTTAATATTCTATTACTTTTGTATTTTACCCGTTTTTTCAATTACTATCTTGTTTCATCATTGCAACTCCCCAACAGGCTCCGGAGAGGTAAAGGTCAAGTCATGTGTCCTCCAAAGCATGACCCGCCAAACCACACTTCTTAACACCCGCCCTCCTTAACCCAGAAGCCAGGCACACCAGTGCGTCAGAGGAAACACTGTTCAACTGACTACTGAAGTTAGCTTGCAGGTGCCCGGCCCACCACAAGGAGTCACTAGAGCACGATGAGCCAAGTAAAGCCCACTAGGCCAACCTCTCCCCGCCCTATGGAACTCCCGGTCACGGCCCGTTGTGACACAGCCTGGGATCAAACCCGGGTCTGTAGTGACGCCTCAAGCACTGCAGTGCCTTAGACCACCGCACCACACGGGAGGTCCTGAATATTCTATTCTATTCTACTATTCTAAAGTTGAAGTTGTGTGCTGTGTTTTGAACCTCTAGCTGAGATATGGCTGTCTGTTGTGTGCCAACCATTGGTAAAAGCAGAGTATTGACAACAGTGTTTTCCCCCCACACCGAGACGGTGTATCTGTCTGCTGTGTTGGAGAAAGTGTCCTAAACCGTGGGCTGTTGTGTAATCCCTCACTGGGCCCCTTGCTATTTCTGTGCCTGGGTCCCGCGTCACGCTTGGGTATTTTCTCTGGTGACTAGCTCACATCAATAGAGCTCCTAATGCACGCTCAGTCAGCCAGCATCAGCGGCTGCAACGTCTGATTGATACGATTTTACCCTCGCTAAATCTGATCATAATTGCTTATGCTATTACTATAGCCCAGGGATGTGGAGAATGGACAGCTGTTATTTGCAATATGAGGAATGTGACATGTGACTGGCGATGTGGGACAAGAAGAGAGTATACTAATGTCAGGTTTGTTTGAGGATTATATTCGACATCTGCATGTCCGTCTGTCTGCTGCTTGTGGAGAGACTATTTGAAAAACAGTAGGATAGAAAACATCTTACATCGGTGTTAATTCTGCATGTTGTGTTCTGTGCATGCTGTCATGCCGTGGGCTTTCTGTCTCAGTGTCCCTGACTCGATGTGTTTTCCTTATAAAAATGTATGGATGAGGGGCTAGTGTTAGACTCCTCTGTGTAGCTGAACGTGATGCAGTGGCATTGTAATGACGTTTTCCATAACCTATGTACAGTATGCTTCCCATTGTCTCCATGCAACATGCTTCAGCAGTGTTGCTGTACTATGTCTTATGAGCGTGTACATGTATAAGCATACGGTATCTTGAATATAAAGAAACCTTCTAAGAGTCACCCCCCTCCTCTCAACCACTCAAGCACAAGTGCATGCTCAATCATACACATGCAAGCAGCACATTCACATGCCAATAGCCAACTCACAACCATTCAAAAACACACTGATTTACCACCCAACTGCCAATCCACAAACATTCCAAAACACACTGACTTGCCACCCAACTGCCTCCTATAGTAGTACTCACTTGCCATATTCCTGTGAACTTTTTTGATATACCATGAATTATATATACTAGTGTATATACACGACCATTGGCTTTACCTACACAAGAAATTGATAGTTTCCTAAAAGAGAGGTATGTTGGGAAGTGTAGTCTATATCTGCTGAGGGAACTTGTAAATATGACTTAGCAGAGGTAGGGAAGTGTAGTCTATATCTGCTGAAGGAACTAGTAAATATGACTTAGCAGAGGTGGGGAAGTGTAGTCTATATCTGCTGAAGGACCTAGTAAATATGACTTAGCAGAGGCTGGGAAGTGTAGTCTATATCTGCTGAAGGAACTAGTAAATATGACTTAGCAGAGGTTGGGAAGTGTAGTCTATATCTGCTGGAGGAACTAGTAAATATGACTTAGCAGAGGTTGGGAAGTGTAGTCTATATCTGCTGAAGGAACTAGTAAATATGACTTAGCAGAGGTTGGGAAGTGTAGTCTATATCTGCTGAAGGAACTAGTAAATATGACTTAGCAGAGGTGGGGAAGTGTAGTCTATATCTGCTGAAGGAACTAGTAAATATGACTTAGCAGAGGTTGGGAAGTGTAGTCTATATCTGCTGGAGGAACTAGTAAATATGACTTAGCAGAGGTTGGGAAGTGTAGTCTATATCTGCTGAAGGAACTAGTAAATATGACTTAGCAGAGGTTGGGAAGTATAGCCTGCATACAGTACAGGCTGTGTCCTTCCCTCTCTATATCTGTAGTGTAGTTCAGAAGAGAGGTATGTATTGTTTCAGTGAGGCAGGCTTATCTCCCTGACACCCTGCACTCGTAGTTCCCTCCTCTTATTGCTTTAGGATGGAAACATACCTAGCTATGAGGTCAGAATGACCTTGAGGAGAGAGAGAGATCCCCTGTCCCCTCCCGCTCAAGGCTTACAATGTTGTCACCTCTGCCCTTGTAGAATGTATCAAGAAGTCACCTTTTACAGTATACAGTATATACTGTATTCTCCTCTTTGGTCTGTCTGTGTAGGAGAGGAATACAAACCCTATCAGATAGCTGTAGTGTTTAGCCCTGTGTCAAGTGGGAGGACAAAGTACTTCCCATTTAAATATTATTTGGACATTCTTGCAGTAGAAGCGTAGCCTCTTTGATTTAATGTATTTTATCTCTGCATCTTAAGAGTCACCTTGGATTTGTATCATCTCTCTGGTCTGTTTGACAAATGTGTATGATGTGTGTGTATGATGTGTGTGTGTGTGTGTGTTTGTAACAAAGAGAGAAGGAGCAGTAGGATGTAACAGTCTAACAAAGAGAGAAATCCCTGGTTGTAACAAATAGTGAAAGAGAGAGCAGTAGGGTGAAACAGAAAGAGAGAGCAGTAGGGTTGAACAGAAAGAGAGCGCAGTAGGGTGGAACAGAAAGAGAGCAGTAGAGTGGAACAGAAAGAGAGCAGTAGAGTGGAACAGAAAGAGAGAGCAGTAGGGTGGAACAGAAAGAGAGAGCAGTAGGGTTGAACAGAAAGAGAGAGCAGTAGAGTGGAACAGAAAGAGAGAGCAGTAGGGTGGAACAGAAAGAGAGAGCAGTAGGGTGGAACAGAAAGAGAGAGCAGTAGTGTGGAACAGAAAGAGAGCGCAGTAGTGTGGAACAGAAAGAGAGAGCAGTAGGGTTGAACAGAAAGAGAGAGCAGTAGGGTGGAACAGAAAGAGAGAGCAGTAGGGTTGAACAGAAAGAGAGAGAGCAGTAGTGTGGAACAGAAAGAGAGAGCAGTAGGTTAGAACAGAAAGAGAGAGCAGTAGAGTGGAACAGAAAGAGAGAGCAGTAGGGTGGAACAGAAAGAGAGAGCAGTAGAGTGGGACAGAAAGAGAGAGCAGTAGGGTGGAACAGAAAGAGAGAGCAGTAGGGTGGAACAGAAAGAGAGAGCAGTAGGGTGGAACAGAAAGAGAGAGCAGTAGGGTGGAACAGAAAGAGAGAGCAGTAGGGTGGAACAGAAAGAGAGAGCAGTAGTGTGGAACAGAAAGAGAGAGCAGTAGGGTGGAACAGAAAGGGAGAGCAGTAGGGTGGAACAGAAAGAGAGAGCAGTAGGGTGGAACAGAAAGAAAGAGCCGTAGGGTGGAACAGAAAGAGAGAGCAGTAGGGTTGAACAGAAAGAGAGAGCAGTAGAGTGGAACAGAAAGAGAGAGCAGTAGGGTGGAACAGAAAGAGAGAGCAGTAGAGTGGAACAGAAAGAGAGAGCAGTAGGGTGGAACAGAAAGAGAGAGCAGTAGGGTGGAACAGAAAGAGAGAGCAGTAGGGTGGAACAGAAAGAGAGAGCAGTAGGGTGGAACAGAAAGAGAGAGCAGTAGGATGGAACAGAAAGAGAGAGCAGTAGGGTGGAACAGAAAGAGAGAGCAGTAGGGTGGAACAGAAAGAGAGAGCAGTAGGGTGGAACAGAAAGAGAGAGCAGTAAGGTGGAACAGAAAGAGAGAGCAGTAGGGTTGAACATAAAGAGAGAGCAGTAGGGTGGAACAGAAAGAGAGAGCAGTAGGGTGGAACAGAAACAGAGAGCAGTAGGGTTGAACAGAAAAAGAGAGCAGTAGTGTGGAACAGAAAGAGAGAGCAGTAGGTTGGAACAGAAAGAGAGAGCAGTAGAGTGGAACAGAAAGAGAGAGCAGTAGGGTGGAACAGAAAGAGAGAGCAGTAGGGTGGAACAGAAGGAAAGAGCCGTAGAGTGGAACAGAAAGAGAGAGCAGTAGGGTGGAACAGAAAGAGAGAGCAGTAGGGTGGAACAGAAAGAGAGAGCAGTAGGGTGGAACAGAAAGAGAGAGCAGTAGGGTGGAACAGAAAGAGAGAGCAGTAGGGTGGAACAGAAAGAGAGAGCAGTAGGGTGGAACAGAAAGAGAGAGCAGTAAGGTGGAACAGAAAGAGAGAGCAGTAGTGTGGAACAGAAAGAGAGAGCAGTAGGGTTGAACAGAAAGAGAGAGCAGTAGTGTGGAACAGAAAAAGAGAGCAGTAGGGTGGAACAGAAAGAGAGAGCAGTAGGGTGGAACAGAAAGAGAGAGCAGTAGGATGGAACAGAAAGAGAGAGCAGTAGGGTGGAACAGAAAGAGAGAGCAGTAGGGTGGAACAGAAAGAGAGAGCAGTAGTGTGGAACAGAAAGAGAAAACGTAGCTCATAGGCTGTCCTAATTAAGAGTAGCTCAGAGGGTTTGAACCAGATAATCTTACATAACCTCGTTAAAGAGCACACAGCCTTTGATACTGAGAAGATGAGAATGATGTTCCCTCTGAGACCCAGCATACCATGAAGCCCCACGATGTAGAGCTGACGTATAGAACAAGATTACATACCCTGGTCCACGGTACAGAACAGGATTACATACCCTGGTCCACGGTACAGAACAAGATTACATACCCTGGTCCACGGTACAGAACAAGATTACATACCCTGGTCCATGGTACAGAACAGGATTACATACCCTGGTCCACGGTACAGAACAGGATTACATACCCTGGTCCACGGTACAGAACAAGATTACATACCCTGGTCCACGGTATAGAACAAGATTACATACCCTGGTCCACGGTATAGAACAAGATTACATACCCTGATCCACGGTATAGAACAGGATTACATACCCTGGTCCATGGTATAGAACAAGATTACATACCCTGGTCCACGGTATAGAACAAGATTACATACCCTGCCCCAAGGTGAAGAGCTGAGATCTAGGACAAGATTACATACCCTGGTCCATGGTATAGAACAAGATTACATACCCTGGTCCACGGTATAGAACAAGATTACATACCTGCCCCAAGGTGAAGAGCTGAGATTTAGGACAAGATTAGATACCCTGCTATGGAGCAATAGGCTACATCCAAAATGGCACCCTATTCCCTTTATAGTGCACTACTTTCGACCAGAGCCCTATGGGTAGTGCACTATATAGGGGATAGGGTGCCATTTGGGGTTTAGCCGTTGTGTAATGGAGCAGAGACACAGGTAGTCCCGTAATGTGGAGCTGAGGTATAGGATGAGATAATAAACAGTACACATATCCAGTGTCTTTGATGAGTTTAGCGTCCAGGTAAACATGCACACTGTCATTGTAGTGCACTGGCCAGGGGTTAGATGAGGTACAGATATTTGAGAGAGTCTAGTAAAAGTGCATGGTTATTCTTTTATTTCCTGCCGTGATCACTGGTCATTATGCACCAAGTTTAGTTCAAGGAGGAACTATTTTGGAAAATGATTTTTGTCTGTGAGGTTATAAAGGTCCCTAAGTGGTGATATGATCTGTTTTATGTTTCTTGTTGGGAGAAACAGGAAGTGGGTTGCACGTTAACTACAGTATTTTTGTAAGTAAGTAGTTGTGCTATTTTTGCGTCTACTGGTATTTGGTAGGGACAATGCCTGTGTGTCCTTAATGTAATACTGTGAACTATGTAATGTAATGTAATATTGTGAAGTATTGTAATTTCACGAAAAAACAATGATTCTGTTTCTGTTTTTTTTTTCAGATGACCTTTTCCTGCAACCAGTTCACGTCTGCTAATATTACTACTACAGTAACATAACAGACTTTATCATCTGTAGGAAATCAACCCTGAAGAGGAAGGTGACATTGGAATCGTCATGGAGTCACTAGAAACTACTGCAGAGGTGAAAAGCTCGAAAGAGGCTCTGGATAAGACTGTTCCCCAGAGAAAGTCAGCAGCACCAGAACATATGACTGCCCAAACTAAAACACCCCCCTCGGCTGATTCGGAAGGGGAGGGGTGGCATCTATGCCCAGAACCTGAGGAGGACCAGAGTAGAATCACATATTGTTCAACAGATATGTCTGACTCAGGGAAACTCAGACAATTAGAAGGGAAATCACTACGCCAATTACAGGATCAACCCTGCAGTCATCCTCATTACAACGTATTAACCTCGTATCCACCACAGGAGAGACAGACAGTTCCCTTTGCGAGACAGAAAACAGCAGATCACTTGCTTTCTGCACTGCCACTTGTCAGCTGTGGAGGGCCCTCTCCTCCGAGGAGCTCCCCCAGTTTACCCGTGTCTCTCCAACACTGTTCCCAGTCAGGAATAGAGGAACTATCCAAGGAGGTGTGTAGTAAAATGGAGCAGAAGCAGCAACAGAGACCTGGGAAGTATGTTTGTGATTATTGTGGGAGGGCATGTGCCAAACCCAGCGTACTTAAGAAGCATATTCGCTCACATACTGGGGAGAGACCCTACCCCTGCGTGCCCTGTGGTTTCGCCTTCAAAACCAAGAGTAATTTATACAAACACAGAAAATCTCATGCTCACTCGGTCAAAGCTGGGACAGTGCCATTTTCAGAACTGGGTTCTTACAATGTCAACATGGAAGACCGGGGATCTTTAGAAGGAGAAGGAGAGTTCTACTCTGATGCTGAGCAGAGCTCGGACACGGACGAAGACGATTCATCGCTCTTGGACACTGTTTCAGTGGAGGAACCAGATAGCACCACTGCTGTTAAAGTACTGAATCTCATTGCCCAGAAACAGGGAGTTACATTAGCATCAACATTATCTGAGGACGGTTCACCCAGGCTCTTGGAGATCAATGCTGCTCAAGCTGTTTCTCAGGTCAGCCATGCAATCCAATCCAGCGCCATCAAGCAGAGGCTGGCACTCCGGCTCTCAGAGAAAAGGAGCAGTGACACTGACACATCTCTCTCCCTGCCTAGCCAGGGAAGCAAAGGCAGCACAGACTCAGGCTACTTCTCACGCTCTGAGAGTGCTGAACACCAAACAGGTGGTCCTCCCAACACAAACGCCAAGTCCTATCAAGAGATAATGTTTGGAAAGTGTTACAAGCCGAACCCGAAACAACAGGCCATAACTGTTGTGACTTGCAGGACAGACTTAATGAGCGATCGTAAGACATCGGAGCGAGGTGTTTCCCGCGTATTCACACAAGAAAAGGAATCAATGGTTGAATCGATCAGAATAAACACACATTCATTTACAAGGGAGGACATTAAGGAGGCTCAACTAGAGCTCTCTGATTCTGGACAGCTGGTCCGGAGCAACTCGATGCCCACGTCCTCGGTGGCATGTCAGGACATGTCACAAGGCCTGCGAGGCAGCCACTCCTTCGATGAAAGGGCGTCCCCTGGAGGCATTAGGAGACTTACGAGACAGGCTGCCTTTGAACACTCTGCACACGATGGACCTCCTGACCACTACGGAAACATCTCTGATATTTCCAACCTTGGAGTGGATATGGACAGTTTCATCATCCAACAAAAGCAAGCGATGGAATATGCGACGAGGAAACGGCGGAAGGAAAACTGTGTTGCGGAGGAGGAGGATGTAGGAGGCCAGTATCACACAGACTATGACCACTCTGAAGAGATGAGGGACTATGATTCAAAGCAAACCTCTCAAGGTGCTCTAACCACTACATCCTCAGTGAAAGGACATGCCCAAAGCGTTCACACACAGGATAGAACACAACGTGATAGACTGGAAAGGGAAATGTGGGAAAAGAGAGAGCGAGAAGAGAGAAGATCTTTAGGTAACGTCATCTCTGTGATTCAACACACTAACTCCCTTACCAGGTCTCTCTCTGAACAGTCAGATTCCTACAACTACCAGAGACGGGATAAGTCTTCCTCAATGGACGTGGTGGAGCAAAGCGAAACTAGAGAGATGCACAAAAGGACTGAGATCTTTGCACACCAGTTGAGTGACAGTAGATTATTAGATAAATCGTATCAAATGACACCTAAGCTAGTCCGTCAGTCTAACATACCGGTCCCAGAGATCAGGGTGACTGTAGAACCAGACAGTCCAGAGAAAGAGAAAGCAGCTGAGGTGAAACAGGTGAAGGCGAAGGAGCCCGATAGACATATAGAGGAGTTCCAATGGCCTCAGAGGAGTGAAACCCTGTCTCAGTTCCCCCCAGAGAAACTCCCTCCAAAGAAGAAGAGACTGCGCTTAGCTGACTTGGAGCACTCCTCTGGCGAGTCTAGCTTCGAGTCGGCTTGTACGAGCCTCTCCCGGAGCCCCAGTCAAGACAGCAACCTATCCTACTGCTCCAGCTTCTCGTTTGACCGAGAGGAGAAAGAGAGAGAGGTTATCCCCAAGCCAGCTTCCCGGCTGCTAGACAGGATGAGTTTGGCAAAGCATTGGAGTTCTTAGCGGTGCCAGGAAGCGGCTACTCCCTCTCTGTCCTAAACCAACGTCAACAACATGAAATGAGACGTACCTCTTCAGAACAGGCACCGTGCCACTCCCAGTGCAGAGAGCTCCCAGAGGTCCGCAGCGTATCGTTTGACTATGGCAGTCTCTCTCCAACGGCCAAAGTTAGACATGCGGAACTCAGCGCTAGCTACTCGGAGCCCAGACGGGGTAACTTGGTAAGACAGGAGTCCTTGAATGTTAACCTTGAATTTGCACATCCAGTCCTTCCGCTAAATATTCTTCCTCAGTACCTCAGCAGTGCCCTGTCGTTCTCATCCACCGCTCTGCACTCTCAGTGTCTGCCAATGTTCTCCCCTCAGCCGTCACATTCTGGTCTCCTAGTTCCTGTTAGAATCCAGACTCACGTGCCATCCTATGGTAGCATCACATACACCACTGTGTCCCAAATTCTAGATGATCCGTTCGAAAGCGTTAACTCCACCAGAACCTCTTTACTCACTTCTCACTTTGCAAATTTAGCCACGAATTTGGAAACATCTAATATATTATTAGGACACCCTCGAGGACTGTTGACCAGCCCAGTCCAGGTTCACGTTCTAGATCTGCCCCCAGCTAAGCTGAAGACAGGCATCCCTCTCTCCCTGACCTCCAGGACGATCTCCACCACCAACTGTGGGTCCAGTGGTGGGTCCAACAAGCGCATGTTGTCTCCGGCCAGCAGCTTGGACCTGTTCATGGAGGTCAAACAGCAGAAACGCGTCAAAGAGGAGAAAATGTACGGTGAGATAGTGGAGGAGTTGGGTGCTGTGGAATTAGGGAATTATAATGTGACTGAAGAGAACAAGCACAGTTTAAAGTCAGAGTTTCAAAGTGACACCAACCAGGGAGCATCACTGTCAGGCTTTCCTTCAAAATCCTCTTTGTCTGCCTCATCATCGCTTCATTCTCATAACGAGCCAGCGAGTGGAAGCTTCATCTCACCTCAGCAACAAGGGTCAGGAAGTCCTGATTCCCCTATGGATAACTCCCCAACAGAAGCAAGCCTACATCCACATGCTCTGCTTTCTCTAAAGGATTTCGATGAGTCTGGCATGGACAGCAAGGCACAGATGGAGGTGCTGGTGCAGCTAGTCAAAGGTCAGGGCATCCTCATCTCTGACGGGGAAAACACCAAACGGATATCTCAATTTCCAAGTCTCCGCACAATGACAGCTGTGAGTTGGTGCTATCTGAACTACACCAAGCCAAACAGCACTCACAGCAGCTCTCCCCTGTCCTCTGTATACGCTACGTGGGGCATCAGTTCCCAGAACCCCAACCCTCCTAACCTCAACACCAGTGAAACCCTGGCTCTGCTCCGCTCCAAACAGACGACTAACACATGGGGGTACACCATGGCTGCCATGTACCAACCTGGGACTGGGAAGCTGGTCTCCTCCTCACTCTTATGGAGGCAGAAGCTCGGGCTGGTGAGAGCATTGATCGTTCATTATTTCATTATTCATTATCCAATAAACATCTATATTGAATGTTTCCAATCCTGGAATCAAGTTACATTATAAATAAATAATCTAATTGTAACCATATTATACTTTTTCTTCTATACCTAAACTGCATGTTCACGGAATGTTTAATATTTCACAGAATTGTTTTATTTATTCTTTATATTAATGTTTATTTATCTGTCTCATTTAGCTACAGAGCAAACCGGAGCTCAACGAGCTGGAAGGGAGCTCCTATGGAAGGAAAGTGAAGGATGCCAGCTGCAGGGTAAAAACAGGGAAGGAGGACTGGAAAGAGAGGGAGGTCTCCTCGAAACAAACAGCAGTGCCAACACCAACACCAACACCAACCCGGATCAAAATATTTGAAGGAGGGTTCGTTATGATAATATCACATCAATCAATAAGCGATATAATATTACTTTGAATGTTAGTTTGTAATGTGTACATGTTTTATAAAGGGGTTATGCCTGGTGGTACAAATGTATTTTTAAACTTTATTTAACCTGGTCGTCCCATTGAAATCAGAAGACCTCTTTAAAAGAGATCACTGGAATTAGATTGAATAGCTGTTTTCACTTACCTTGCATGTCTATAGCAAGGTATAATATAAAACACGTCATTCCATGGAGGGCCAAGTGTCTGCAGGTTTTTGCTCCTCTTTTGTACTTGATTGATCAATTCTGGTCATTGAGTCCAATTTTGACTCGACAACCAGGTGATGGGAGTTACTAACTAATCAAATTGAAAGGAAACAACAAAAACCAGCATACACTCGGCCCTCCGTGGAATGAGTTTGACACCACCCTGATACAGAACATCGCCTTAAGGATGGTTTTCCTCCCTCAGGTTCAAGTCCAATGAGGACTATGTGTACGTAAGGGGCCGGGGCCGGGGGAAGTATATCTGTGAGGAGTGTGGCATCCGCTGTAAGAAACCTAGCATGCTGAAGAAACACATACGCACCCACACTGACGTCAGGCCCTACGTCTGCAGGGTCTGCAACTTCGCTTTCAAAACTAAAGGTGGGATTCCCTTCTTCTTTCACACCAATGAGACGAGAGATTAACTTTGTGACGACTGCTGATTTTAAAAAGGGATTGATCAAATCAACTAGATGTGATGATTGTGATGTGATGAATGATGATTGCATTGATGACAACAGTAACATTTATCCCCCCCCCCCCCAAAAAAGTACTATTGAATGATAATGATAATCAGATAATCAGTTAAATGAACCTTTAACATGTTTTGACTCACAGGAAACCTGACCAAGCATATGAAGTCAAAGGCTCACATGAAGAAGTGTCTTGAGCTTGGTGTGTCAGTCACAGTGGATGATACAGAGACACTGGAATCTGGTAAGATATTGACCAATGACCAGGGAGTTATTCAGATATTTAAAACTGATTGTGTAACCCATGGTAACTGTACAACAGAAAGAATGACAGAAACAAGTGATGTATCCTTTGTCTTTACTTGTTGTTCTTTCAAACAATGCAGATGACATCCAGCAAGACTTGAAGGCCGGGGTCTTGAGCTCAGCCAAACACCAGTTCTCAGATGCAGATGACTCCGATGGCATGGATGAAGAGATCGACGATATCGACGAAGATGATGAGGACGAGGACGACTACGACGGTGACTCTACTCCCAAGATCCTTTCCCGGAGCACCAGCCCTCAGCCCTGTGGCGTAGCCTCTCTGTCGGTCACAGCTGCCGCTGTCATCCAGGGTGTGTCGTCAGACGTCCATGGCTGTCCCCTCAGTTCCTTCCATCCCCTCCCCAGCTGCCTCTCAACCTACACCCTACCTAGCGTCGATATCCACCCCCATCCCACCTCCACCCTGTCGGTCATCGATGTCCACCCCCATCCCCATCCCCATCCCGCCTCCACTGTCAGGAGGACAGGGCCAGACCGGAGGACTGTCTTGGCCTCCAGCCTGGACAAGGAAGACTGTAGCCTGGCCATGCTGTCTACTGACCAGGGCTGTCTGTTCTTTGACCCCTACCCCACCTGTCTGCTGTCCCCCGGCTGGGAGTCCCCTCTGAGGGAACCGCCTAACTCCCGCCTCGGCTACCCCTCAACCCGGAGAGACCTCTCCCCCCGGGGACGCTCCTCACCTCGATGGGACACCTCCCCGCTGAGGCCCAGCTCCCCCAACCTCACCCCCATCCAGCACCTCTTCCCGGCCTGTATGGAGAGGCCCCTGTCCCCAGGTGGAGTGGACCTGGCTGGGAGGAGACAGAGGGTGGTGCTCAGGGCTGTGTCTCCACGTAGAGGGGGCTCACAACATAGAGACTCTGGGGATAAAACCAGGCAGCAAGCCAAGGCTGAACTGGTCCAGCAGGGAGAAGCCATTGAAATGGATATGGTATGTAATATAGTTGTTTACAGTATGTTTTAATTGACTAGTATATGTTTAGATTGACTGGTATATGCTTGTCCATCAAAACTAGCTGCACTGACTTCATTTCAACTCAGTGTTCTTGATGTTAAACCTTTATTAATCACAATGGGTTTTTTTCACCAATGGTGTCCATGAATTTTTTTCTTGATTGTCATTTCAAACTTGTTTTTTTAGAAAGAAACTGTAGATAAGTGTCTTCCGATTGTCACTGTGACTTGTTGTGTTTAGGATCAGAGGAGAAGCGTGCCTCCCTGCCTGCCTGGGTCCGCCTGCTCCAGTTGTCCCCGTCAGAACCTCTTCAGCCACCTCCCCCTACACTCTCAGCAGCAGCCTGGGACTCTCCTACCCATGGTGCCTATTGGAGGAATCCAGGTACTGCGCTCTCTGCCCTCCTGCAGCTCTGACCGGACCCATCTGTCAGCCCTATCCCCTCAAAAGACTGAGCTCCACCAGGACAAGGAGGGATCTGTTTGTCTGGCAGCCCTCGGTGCAGAGGACTCAGGAGCCCGGCAGCAGGAGAGGGAGTGGGGGATGGAGAGGGAGAGGCTGTCCCCCCTCCAGACACCCCGGGACTCTGAGGAGGAGAACCCCCCTGTCTCTGTCCTCATGGTCAGGAACCCTAAGCAGGAAGAGGTTCTTCAGACCTGCACCAAGGCCATCGCCTCCCTCAGGATCACCTCTGAAGAGCATCTATAGACTGGGGTTGCATCCCAAATAGCACCCTATTCCCTATATAAAGCACTACTGTTGACCAGAGGGCTCTCGTCACAAGTAATGCACTATAAAAGGAATAGTGTACCATTTGGGCCTTTCCTCATATGGGACGTTCTTTGGTGCTTCCTCCAGGAGCAGCTGAGCCCCCCCCCCCATCCAACATCCAGTCCTCAGCTAGCATGGTTCTAGATCAATTAGCGATGTCTTGACAACTGCTATGGTCACGCCAACTTCTCTGGTCACATATGAGTTGGCAAGACAGCACAAATAGATATGGAACCAGGCTACGGCCACAGTTCCTCTCAACCTCATTCCACTAGACAGGCAGACAGGCAGACAGACAGGCAGACAGACAGGCAGACAGACAGGCAGACAGGCAGGCAGACAGGCAGACAGGCAGACAGGCAGGCAGGCAGGCAGGCAGACAGACAGGCAGGCAGGCAGACAGGCAGACAGACAGACAGACAGACCGACAGGCAGACAGACAGACAGACAGACAGACAGACAGACAGACAGACAGACAGACAGACAGACAGACAGACCCCATTGGTTGGGTGTTGGGGGATTCTTCTCTCAGTTTCAGTCACTTCAGGTTTCTTCATGTTAGTAATGCAACGGTCATGTGTCTTAACATTCCCCTCCCCTCACCATACTATGATCTATATCTGAGAGGAAAACAAACCTTTAAAAACAGAGACTTTAATACTCTCTATGAATTTTTTGGAACTTTCAGGTCAGTGGAGTTCCTCGCAGCAAAGGATAAGCAAGAGGACGGTTGAAGTAGTGGACATAGGTGCAATATATGGGATTTAAAGAGAATGCTTCTACGTTAATTATGCTTGCATATACTTGCACACAAACAGAATCATTTATATTTATTATACCCCATAACCCACTCTTAACGTATTTATTCATATAAATGCATATGTGTACTATTTTCAAAATAGGCTTGTTGTTGAAATTGTATTCATATCGAGTGATTAGTTAAGAATTTGATTCTTGGAGAGAAATTGGAAAGGAAATAATGGGGAAAGTATCTAAAAATATGAAAGTATTTGAAAACTGAATCTGACCAAATTTAGTGTAGACTTGCTTTTTGTCCAGTTTGGTGCTTTTGATTGAAAAGCAAAGATCTGTGCCTTTTCTTTGCTTTCTACATATGTTTTAAATAATCGTATTAAGCGAGGAAAAAGTGAATATCATGTTTAAGGAACTTTGAATCAGAATTGTCTGGCGTGACAGTGTTATTATCAACAAAGAAATTGCACAAAAAAAATTGCTTTTACTTTGTGGAATTAAATTGCTGTTTTTCTAGCTACATTTTATGTAAAATATATCTATTTGAAATATTTGTTATGTGGCAGATTCTCAATGTTGTGGTTTTAGCTTTTTGAACAAATGCACGAGTTTTTGCTATTGCACAAATAGAGAAGTGCATACGTTTATTGTAAGATGTCTTTATATATTAGAAAAGTATGCTTTTATTGATGGTAAATATTTGTCTACTATTTATATGCTGTATATGATCTCCACTTATGCAACAGTGTGTCTCACTGACCCATGCTTATGAGATGCTTGTGAGAGGCTTATGAGATGCTTATGAAGTCATGTCATTGCATTATAACTATAATGGCTTTAAGCAATCGTTGTTCGTTATTCTGGCCTTTGAACCTTTTATGAATTTAAATAAGCACTTTCATCCTATATTTTATATCTGACTGAGATGGTTATTAAGGAGAAATAAAAAAACAATCATGTGTTCTAGTGTCACTTCAAACATTCCACTACTATGAAGTGATTGTTATGTGTGTGCACGTACAGGGCACATAAGTTTAACTCCTCTTTAATTTCAAGTGTAAATTCATTTGACTTTAAATTGTTGGTAAAGAAGATGGGGTGGGTTGAGTAGTTTGTAACGACCTGTACCGACGTACCTTGAAATTCACATTTCCTTTACGTCCAATTTTAAACCATTTTTTTCAGTGTTGAATTCACATGACTTTTTATGTGAATTGTAGGTACAGAGATAAACGACCAAGATTATCTTTTCAGAGGTAAAAATAAATAAATAATGGCTGCATTTCCAATATGGAAGTTAACAGGAATGTTAGCAAATTGACATTTTGACATTTACAGGTTCACCGTTGAGGCATGAGTTAGTGGACTGATTTGAAACACACAACTCGACATGTTTACATTACAAGCACTGAGTTATAAATCAACTTTACCTCTCACAAGAATATCTGGGGTAGCTATCGCTGGACCCACTCAATGAACATGCTGTCTGGTATGTAGCGTATAGCTACAGGGTTATGTTATGTGTGTATACAGATGGAGAATAGAAAGTCTTGCAAACAATAGATAGGACTTTCTGTTGGATTTCATTTGACTGCAGATTATCATTTTGTATCATCTCTCCTGCTACTGAACTACACTGAGTACACCAAACATCAGGAACACCTTCCTAATATTAAGTTGCACCCCCCCCCCCCCCTTGTCCTCAGAACAGCCTCAATTCGTGGGGACATGGACTCTACAAGGTGTTGAAAGTGTTCCACAGGGATGCTGGCCCATGTTGACTCCAATGCTTCCCACAGTTGTGTCAAGTTGGCTGGATGTCCTTTGGGTGGTGGACCATTCTCGATACACACAGGAAACTGTTGAAAGTGAAAAACTCAGCAGCTTTGCAGTTCTTGACACGAACCAGTACACCTGGCACTTACTACAATACCCCGTTCAAAGGCACTTAAATATTTTGTCTTCCCCATTCACCCTCTGAATGACACACACACACAATCCGTGTCTCAATTGTCTCAAGGCTTAAACATCCTTCTTTAACCTGTCTCCTCCCCTTCATCTACACTGATTGAAGTGGACTTAACAAGTGACACCAATACGAGATCATAGCTTTCACCTGAATTAACCTGGTCAGTCTATGTGATGGAAAGAGCAGGTGTTCTTAATGTTTTGTTTACTCAGTGTGTTTTCTGTTGCAGAGTATCGTCTGTGTTTTATTCCACTATGTCATATCTATTGAACTGTGCTTCTCGTGTTTATTAAAGTCTGTGTTAAATCACAGATCCTTTACCCATCACATATTGAAGCAGAAGCTCTGTGGCTAATTACATTGACATTTTAGTCATTTATCAGAGGCTCTTATCGGTGCAACTTACAGTTAGGGCATTCATCTCAAGGTACCTAGATGAGCGTCAGGGTAGCCTTAGAGCGTTGGACTAGTAACCAGGAGGTTGCAAGTTCAAACCCCCGAGCTGACAAGGTACAAATCTGTTGTTCTGCCCCTGAACAAGGCAGTTAACCCACTGTTCCCAGGCCGTCATTGAAAATAAGAATTTGTTCTTAACTGACTTGCCTGGTTAAATAAAGGTCAAATAAACATGGCAGATAATTCCCTTGTTTAGTTATTCACATCATTACAGGACAGTTCTTTCTCTATTTCTGTCTTAATGTTGGTGCTTGTTTGTTATTGTGTGTTATACTTTGGAGAAATTAATTTTAAATTGCTTTTAAATGAATATACTTCGTTCTCGATCATTTATGAATGTGTACTGCAGATTATTTTGAACAGGTGATAACCGAGTATTAATAACATTATCAGTAATGTATCTCCTTAAAGCTTTACCTTTGTGCTGGTCGATAATGAATGTCCAAAAGCATCTACATAATCTATAGCATAATCTACAGTTGTTTAGGATTAGAGCAAGCCCAGTGAGGTTTCAGGTTATGTCACTCCTCTGGCAGGGAGAACTATAGAATAGAGTGATAGAGAGATTCATGTTTCATATTCTACTGACATCCTCTGGTGAGGAATAGTCACTACAGACAGCGCTTACTCTGAGAAAGGGGCGGACTTGCAGCTAAATACAATCATTTCTAATCCAGCCACTGTTACTAAACACGCACTGATCAATTATACAATGGATTTTGTGTGTATATTAGTCATAAAATGTCTCAGCTCTCTATGAATTCAGTTGCTGGTTGCTGCAGAGTGAGTAAAACATGGTTGCTGGTTGCTGGTTGCTGCAGAGTGAGTAAAACATGGTTGCTAGTTGCTGCAGAGTGAGTAAAACATGGTTGCTGGTTGCTGCAGAGTGAGTAAAACATGGTTGCTGGTTG
This sequence comes from Oncorhynchus masou masou, assembly GCF_036934945.1. Classification (NCBI taxonomy): domain Eukaryota; kingdom Metazoa; phylum Chordata; class Actinopteri; order Salmoniformes; family Salmonidae; genus Oncorhynchus; species Oncorhynchus masou. Next base: position 10,711,967 of record NC_088243.1, on the reverse strand, counting down.
CTAGTTGCTGCAGAGTGAGTAATACATGGTTGCCCGTTGCTGGTAGCTGCAGAGTGAGTAAAACATGGTTGCTGGTAGCTGCAGAGTGAGTAAAACATGGTTGCTGGTTGCTGCAGAGTGAGTTAAAACATGGTTGCTGGTTGCTAGTTGCTGCAGAGTGAGTCAAACATGGTTGCTGATAGCTGCAGAGTGAGTAAAACATGGTTGCTGGTTGCTGCAGAGTGAGTAAAACATGGTTGCTGGTTGCTGCAGAGTGAGTAAAACATGGTTGCTGGTTGCTGCAGAGTGAGTAAAACATGGTTGCTGGTTGCTGCAGAGTGAGTAAAACATGGTTGCTGGTTGCTGCATAGTGAGTAAAACATGGTTGCTGGTTGCTGCAGAGTGAGTAAAACATGGTTGCTGGTTGCTGCAGAGTGAGTAAAACATGGTTGCTGGTTGCTGCAGAGTGAGTAAAACATGGTTGCTGGTTGCTAGTTGCTGCAGAGTGAGTAAAACATGGTTGCCCGTTGCTGGTAGCTGCAGAGTGAGTAAAACATGGTTGCTGGTAGCTGCAGAGTGAGTAAAACATGGTTGCTGGTTGCTGGTTGCTGCAGAGTGAGTAAAACATGGTTGCTGGTTGCTAGTTGCTGCAGAGTGAGTCAAACATGGTTGCTGATAGCTGCAGAGTGAGTAAAACATGGTTGCTGGTTGCTGCAGAGTGAGTAAAACATGGTTGCTGGTTGCTGCAGAGTGAGTCAAACATGGTTGCTGGTTGCTGGTTGCTGCAGAGTGAGTAAAACATGGTTGCTGGTTGCTGCAGAGTGAGTAAAACTGTTGCTGGTAGCTGGTTGCTGCAGAGTGAGTCAAACATGGTTGCTGGTTGCTGCAGAGTGAGTAAAACATGGTTGCTGGTTGCTGCAGAGTGAGTAAAACATGGTTGCTGGTTGCTGCAGAGTGAGTAAAACATGGTTGCTGGTTGCTGCATAGTGAGTAAAACATGGTTGCTGGTTGCTGCAGAGTGAGTAAAACATGGTTGCTGGTTGCTGCACAGTGAGTAAAACATGGTTGCTGGTTGCTGCAGAGTGAGTAAAACATGGTTGCTGGTTGCTGCAGAGTGAGTAAAACATGGTTGCTGGTTGCTGCAGAGTGAGTAAAACATGGTTGCTGGTTGCTGCAGAGTGAGTAAAACATGGTTGCTGGTTGCTGCAGAGTGAGTAAAACATGGTTGCTGGTTGCTGCATAGTGAGTAAAACATGGTTGCTGGTTGCTGCAGAGTGAGTAAAACATGGTTGCTGGTTGCTGCAGAGTGAGTAAAACATGGTTGCTGGTTGCTGCAGAGTGAGTAAAACATGGTTGCTGGTTGCTAGTTGCTGCAGAGTGAGTAAAACATGGTTGCCCGTTGCTGGTAGCTGCAGAGTGAGTAAAACATGGTTGCTGGTAGCTGCAGAGTGAGTAAAACATGGTTGCTGGTTGCTGGTTGCTGCAGAGTGAGTAAAACATGGTTGCTGGTTGCTAGTTGCTGCAGAGTGAGTCAAACATGGTTGCTGATAGCTGCAGAGTGAGTAAAACATGGTTGCTGGTTGCTGCAGAGTGAGTAAAACATGGTTGCTGGTTGCTGCAGAGTGAGTCAAACATGGTTGCTGGTTGCTGGTTGCTGCAGAGTGAGTAAAACATGGTTGCTGGTTGCTGCAGAGTGAGTAAAACTGTTGCTGGTAGCTGGTTGCTGCAGAGTGAGTCAAACATGGTTGCTGGTTGCTGCAGAGTGAGTAAAACATGGTTGCTGGTTGCTGCAGAGTGAGTAAAACATGGTTGCTGGTTGCTGCAGAGTGAGTAAAACATGGTTGCTGGTTGCTGCATAGTGAGTAAAACATGGTTGCTGGTTGCTGCAGAGTGAGTAAAACATGGTTGCTGGTTGCTGCACAGTGAGTAAAACATGGTTGCTGGTTGCTGCAGAGTGAGTAAAACGGTTGCTGGTTGCTGCAGAGTGAGTCAAACATGGTTGCTGTTTGGTGTCAGTTGTGTCCCTGTCTCTTTGTGTTGGTGTCAGTTGTGTCCCTGTCCCTCTGTGTTGGTGTCAGTATGTTCCCCTGTCTTTCTGTGTTGGTGTCAGTTGTGTCCCTGTCCCTCTCTCTGTGTTGGTGTCAGTATGTTCCCCTGTCCCTCTCTCTGTGTTGGTGTCAGTTGTGTCCCTGTCCCTCTCTCTGTGTTGGTGTCAGTATGTTCCCCTGTCTTTCTGTGTTGGTGTTAGTATGTTCCCCTGTCCCTCTCTGTGTTGGTGTCAGTTGTGTCCCTGTCCCTCTCTGTTTTGGTGTCAGTTGTGTCCTTGTCACTCTCTGTATTGGTGTCAGTATGTTCCCCTGTCCCTCTTGCTGTGTTGGTGTCAGTTGTGTCCCTGTCCTTCTCTCTGTGTTGGTGTCAGTTGTGTCCCTGTCCCTCTCTCTGTGTTGGTGTCAGTATGTTCCCCTGTCCTTCTCTCTGTGTTGGTGTCAGTTGTGTCCCTGTCCTCCTCTCTGTGTTGGTGTCAGTTGTGTCCCTGTCCCTCTCTCTGTGTTGGTGTCAGTATGTTCCCCTGTCCCTCTCTCTGTGTTGGTGTCAGTATGTTCCCCTGTCCCTCTCTCTGTGTTGGTGTCAGTATGTTCCCCTGTCCCTCTCTCTGTGTTGGTGTCAGTATGTTCCCCTGTCCCTCTCTCTGCGTTGGTGTCAGTATGTTCCCCTGTCCTTTTCTCTGTGTTGGTGTCAGTTGTGTCCCTGTCCCTCTCTCTGTGTTGGTGTCAGTTGTGTCCCTGTCCCTCTCTCTGTGTTGGTGTCAGTATGTTCCCCTGTCCCTCTCTCTGTGTTGGTGTCAGTTGTGTCCCTGTCCCTCTCTCTGTGTTGGTGTCAGTATGTTCCCCTGTCTTTCTGTGTTGGTGTTAGTATGTTCCCCTGTCCCTCTCTGTGTTGGTGTCAGTTGTGTCCCTGTCCCTCTCTGTTTTGGTGTCAGTTGTGTCCTTGTCACTCTCTGTATTGGTGTCAGTATGTTCCCCTGTCCCTCTTGCTGTGTTGGTGTCAGTTGTGTCCCTGTCCGTCTCTCTGTGTTGGTGTCAGTTGTGTCCCTGTCCCTCTCTGTGTTGGTGTCAGTATGTTCCCCTGTCCTTCTCTCTGTGTTGGTGTCAGTTGTGTCCCTGTCCTCCTCTCTGTGTTGGTGTCAGTTGTGTCCCTGTCCCTCTCTCTGTGTTGGTGTCAGTATGTTCCCCTGTCCCTCTCTCTGTGTTGGTGTCAGTATGTTCCCCTGTCCCTCTCTCTGTGTTGGTGTCAGTATGTTCCCCTGTAAGAAACCTAGCATGCTGAAGAAACACATACGCACCCACACTGACGTCAGGCCCTACGTCTGCAGGGTCTGCAACTTCGCTTTCAAAACTAAAGGTGGGATTCCCTTCTTCTTTCACACCAATGAGACGAGAGATTAACTTTGTGACGACTGCTGATTTTAAAAAGGGATTGATCAAATCAACTAGATGTGATGATTGTGATGTGATGAATGATGATTGCATTGATGACAACAGTAACATTTATCCCCCCCCCAAAAAAAAGTACTATTGAATGATAATGATAATCAGATAATCAGTTAAATGAACCTTTAACATGTTTTGACTCACAGGAAACCTGACCAAGCATATGAAGTCAAAGGCTCACATGAAGAAGTGTCTTGAGCTTGGTGTGTCAGTCACAGTGGATGATACAGAGACACTGGAATCTGGTAAGATATTGACCAATGACCAGGGAGTTATTCAGATATTTAAAACTGATTGTGTAACCCATGGTAACTGTACAACAGAAAGAATGACAGAAACAAGTGATGTATCCTTTGTCTTTACTTGTTGTTCTTTCAAACAATGCAGATGACATCCAGCAAGACTTGAAGGCCGGGGTCTTGAGCTCAGCCAAACACCAGTTCTCAGATGCAGATGACTCCGATGGCATGGATGAAGAGATCGACGATATCGACGAAGATGATGAGGACGAGGACGACTACGACGGTGACTCTACTCCCAAGATCCTTTCCCGGAGCACCAGCCCTCAGCCCTGTGGCGTAGCCTCTCTGTCGGTCACAGCTGCCGCTGTCATCCAGGGTGTGTCGTCAGACGTCCATGGCTGTCCCCTCAGTTCCTTCCATCCCCTCCCCAGCTGCCTCTCAACCTACACCCTACCTAGCGTCGATATCCACCCCCATCCCACCTCCACCCTGTCGGTCATCGATGTCCACCCCCATCCCCATCCCCATCCCGCCTCCACTGTCAGGAGGACAGGGCCAGACCGGAGGACTGTCTTGGCCTCCAGCCTGGACAAGGAAGACTGTAGCCTGGCCATGCTGTCTACTGACCAGGGCTGTCTGTTCTTTGACCCCTACCCCACCTGTCTGCTGTCCCCGGCTGGGAGTCCCCTCTGAGGGAACCGCCTAACTCCCGCCTCGGCTACCCCTCAACCCGGAGAGACCTCTCCCCCCGGGGACGCTCCTCACCTCGATGGGACACCTCCCCGCTGAGGCCCAGCTCCCCCAACCTCACCCCCATCCAGCACCTCTTCCCGGCCTGTATGGAGAGGCCCCTGTCCCCAGGTGGAGTGGACCTGGCTGGGAGGAGACAGAGGGTGGTGCTCAGGGCTGTGTCTCCACGTAGAGGGGGCTCACAACATAGAGACTCTGGGGATAAAACCAGGCAGCAAGCCAAGGCTGAACTGGTCCAGCAGGGAGAAGCCATTGAAATGGATATGGTATGTAATATAGTTGTTTACAGTATGTTTTAATTGACTAGTATATGTTTAGATTGACTGGTATATGCTTGTCCATCAAAACTAGCTGCACTGACTTCATTTCAACTCAGTGTTCTTGATGTTAAACCTTTATTAATCACAATGGGGTTTTTTCACCAATGGTGTCCATGAATTTTTTCTTGATTGTCATTTCAAACTTGTTTTTTTAGAAAGAAACTGTAGATAAGTGTCTTCCGATTGTCACTGTGACTTGTTGTGTTTAGGATCAGAGGAGAAGCGTGCCTCCCTGCCTGCCTGGGTCCGCCTGCTCCAGTTGTCCCCGTCAGAACCTCTTCAGCCACCTCCCCTACACTCTCAGCAGCAGCCTGGGACTCTCCTACCCATGGTGCCTATTGGAGGGATCCAGGTACTGCGCTCTCTGCCCTCCTGCAGCTCTGACCGGACCCATCTGTCAGCCCTATCCCCTCAAAAGACTGAGCTCCACCAGGACAAGGAGGGATCTGTTTGTCTGGCAGCCCTCGGTGCAGAGGACTCAGGAGCCCGGCAGCAGGAGAGGGAGTGGGGGATGGAGAGGGAGAGGCTGTCCCCCCTCCAGACACCCCGGGACTCTGAGGAGGAGAACCCCCCTGTCTCTGTCCTCATGGTCAGGAACCCTAAGCAGGAAGAGGTTCTTCAGACCTGCACCAAGGCCATCGCCTCCCTCAGGATCACCTCCGAAGAGCATCTATAGACTGGGGTTGCATCCCAAATAGCACCCTATTCCCTATATAAAGCACTACTGTTGACCAGAGGGCTCTCGTCACAAGTAATGCACTATAAAAGGAATAGTGTACCATTTGGGCCTTTCCTCATATGGGACGTTCTTTGGTGCTTCCTCCAGGAGCAGCTGAGTCCCCCCCATCCAACATCCAGTCCTCAGCTAGCATGGTTCTAGATCAATTAGCGATGTCTTGACAACTGCTATGGTCACGCCAACTTCTCTGGTCACATATGAGTTGGCAAGACAGCACAAATAGATATGGAACCAGGCTACGGCCACAGTTCCTCTCAACCTCATTCCACTAGACAGACAGACAGACAGACAGACATACAGACAGGCAGGCAGGCAGGCAGACAGACAGACAGACAGACAGACAGACAGACAGACAGACAGACAGACAGACAGACAGACAGGCAGACAGGCAGACAGACAGACAGACAGACAGACAGACAGACAGGCAGGCAGACAGGCAGGCAGGCAGACAGGCAGACAGACAGGCAGACAGGCAGACAGGCAGACAGACAGGCAGGCAGGCAGGCAGACAGGCAGGCAGGCAGGCAGGCAGGCAGACAGACAGACAGACAGACAGACAGACAGACAGACAGGCAGACAGGCAGGCAGACAGACAGGCAGACAGACAGGCAGACAGACAGGCAGACAGACAGGCAGACAGACAGGCAGACGGGTGTTGGGGGATTCTTCTCTCAGTTTCAGTCACTTCAGGTTTCTTCATGTTAGTAATGCAACGGTCATGTGTCTTAACATTCCCCTCCCCTCACCATACTATGATCTATATCTGAGAGGAAAACAAACCTTTAAAAACAGAGACTTTAATACTCTCTATGAATTTTTTGGAACTTTCAGGTCAGTGGAGTTCCTCGCAGCAAAGGATAAGCAAGAGGCCGGTTGAAGTAGTGGACATAGGTGCAATATATGGGATTTAAAGAGAATGCTTCTACGTTAATTATGCTTGCATATACTTGCACACAAACAGAATCATTTATATTTATTATACCCCATAACCCACTCTTAACGTATTTATTCATATAAATGCATATGTGTACTATTTTCAAAATAGGCTTGTTGTTGAAATTGTATTCATATCGAGTGATTAGTTAAGAATTTGATTCTTGGAGAGAAATTGGAAAGGAAATAATGGGGAAAGTATCTAAAAATATGAAAGTATTTGAAAACTGAATCTGACCAAATTTAGTGTAGACTTGCTTTTTGTCCAGTTTGGTGCTTTTGATTGAAAAGCAAAGATCTGTGCCTTTTCTTTGCTTTCTACATATGTTTTAAATAATCGTATTAAGCGAGGAAAAAGTGAATATCATGTTTAAGGAACATTGAATCAGAATTGTCTGGCGTGACAGTGTTATTATCAACAAAGAAATTGCACAAAAAAAATTGCTTTTACTTTGTGGAATTAAATTGCTGTTTTTCTAGCTACATTTTATGTAAAATATATCTATTTGAAATATTTGTTATGTGGCAGATTCTCAATGTTGTGGTTTTAGCTTTTTGAACAAATGCACGAGTTTTTGCTATTGCACAAATAGAGAAGTGCATACGTTTATTGTAAGATGTCTTTATATATTAGAAAAGTATGCTTTTATTGATGGTAAATATTTGTCTACTATTTATATGCTGTATATGATCTCCACTTATGCAACAGTGTGTCTCACTGACCCATGCTTATGAGATGCTTGTGAGAGGCTTATGAGATGCTTATGAAGTCATGTCATTGCATTATAACTATAATGGCTTTAAGCAATCGTTGTTCGTTATTCTGGCCTTTGAACTTTTTATGAATTTAAATAAGCACTTTCATCCTATATTTTATATCTGACTGAGATGGTTATTAAGGAGAAATAAAAAAACAATCATGTGTTCTAGTGTCACTTCAAACATTCCACTACTATGAAGTGATTGTTATGTGTGTGCACGTACAGGGCACATAAGTTTAACTCCTCTTTAATTTCAAGTGTGAATTCATTTGACTTTAAATTGTTGGTAAAGAAGATGGGGTGGGTTGAGTAGTTTGTAACGACCTGTACCGACGTACCTTGAAATTCACATTTCCTTTACGTCCAATTTTAAACCATTTTTTTCAGTGTTGAATTCACATGACTTTTTATGTGAATTGTAGGTACAGAGATAAACGACCAAGATGATCTTTTCAGAGGTAAAAATAAATAAATAATGGCTGCATTTCCAATATGGAAGTTAACAGGAATGTTAGCAAATTGACATTTTGACATTTACAGGTTCACCGTTGAGGCATGAGTTAGTGGACTGATTTGAAACACACAACTCGACATGTTTACATTACAAGCACGGAGTTATAAATCAACTTTACCTCTCACAAGAATATCTGGGGTAGCTATCGCTGGACCCACTCAATGAACATGCTGTCTGGTATGTAGCGTATAGCTACAGGGTTATGTTATGTGTGTATACAGATGGAGAATAGAAAGTCTTGCAAACAATAGATAGGACTTTCTGTTGGATTTCATTTGACTGCAGATTATCATTTTGTATCATCTCTCCTGCTACTGAACTACACTGAGTACACCAAACATCAGGAACACCTTCCTAATATTAAGTTGCACCCCCCCCCCTTTTGTCCTCAGAACAGCCTCAATTCGTGGGGACATGGACTCTACAAGGTGTTGAAAGTGTTCCACAGGGATGCTGGCCCATGTTGACTCCAATGCTTCCCACAGTTGTGTCAAGTTGGCTGGATGTCCTTTGGGTGGTGGACCATTCTCGATACACACAGGAAACTGTTGAAAGTGAAAAACTCAGCAGCTTTGCAGTTCTTGACACAAACCAGTACACCTGGCACTTACTACAATACCCCGTTCAAAGGCACTTAAATATTTTGTCTTCCCTATTCACCCTCTGAATGACACACACACACAATCAGTGTCTCAATTGTCTCAAGGCTTAAACATCCTTCTTTAACCTGTCTCCTCCCCTTCATCTACACTGATTGAAGTGGACTTAACAAGTGACACCAATATGAGATCATATCTTTCACCTGAATTAACCTGGTCAGTCTATGTGATGGAAAGAGCAGGTGTTCTTAATGTTTTGTTTACTCAGTGTGTTTTCTGTTGCAGAGTATCGTCTGTGTTTTATTCCACTATGTCATATCTATTGAACTGTGCTTCTCGTGTTTATTAAAGTCTGTGTTAAATCACAGATCCTTTACCCATCACATATTGAAGCAGAAGCTCTGTGGCTAATTACATTGACATTTTAGTCATTTATCAGAGGCTCTTATCGGTGCAACTTACAGTTAGGGCATTCATCTCAAGGTACCTAGATGAGCGGCAGGGTAGCCTTAGAGCGTTGGACTAGTAACCAGGAGGTTGCAAGTTCAAACCCCCGAGCTGACAAGGTACAAATCTGTTGTTCTGCCCCTGAACAAGGCAGTTAACCCACTGTTCCCAGGCCGTCATTGAAAATAAGAATTTGTTCTTAACTGACTTGCCTGGTTAAATAAAGGTCAAATAAACATGGCAGATAATTCCCTTGTTTAGTTATTCACATCATTACAGGACAGTTCTTTCTCTATTTCTGTCTTAATGTTGGCGCTTGTTTGTTATTGTGTGTTATACTTTGGAGAAATTAATTTTAAATTGCTTTTAAATGAATATACTTCGTTCTCGATCATTTATGAATGTGTACTGCAGATTATTTTGAACAGGTGATAACCGAGTATTAATAACATTATCAGTAATGTATCTCCTTAAAGCTTTACCTTTGTGCTGGTCGATAATGAATGTCCAAAAGCATCTACATAATCTATAGCATAATCTACAGTTGTTTAGGATTAGAGCAAGCCCAGTGAGGTTTCAGGTTATGTCACTCCTCTGGCAGGGAGAACTATAGAATAGAGTGATAGAGAGATTCATGTTTCATATTCTACTGACATCCTCTGGTGAGGAATAGTCACTACAGACAGCGCTTACTCTGAGAAAGGGGCGGACTTGCAGCTAAATACAATCATTTCTAATCCAGCCACTGTTACTAAACACGCACTGATCAATTATACAATGGATTTCGTGTGTATATTAGTCATAAAATGTCTCAGCTCTCTATGAATTCAGTTGCTGGTTGCTGCAGAGTGAGTAAAACATGGTTGCTGGTTGCTGGTTGCTGCAGAGTGAGTAAAACATGGTTGCTGGTTGCTAGTTGCTGCAGAGTGAGTAAAACATGGTTGCTGGTTGCTGCAGAGTGAGTAAAACATGGTTGCTGGTTGCTAGTTGCTGCAGAGTGAGTAATACATGGTTGCCCATTGCTGGTAGCTGCAGAGTGAGTAAAACATGGTTGCTGGTAGCTGCAGAGTGAGTAAAACATGGTTGCTGGTTGCTGCAGAGTGAGTTAAAACATGGTTGCTGGTTGCTAGTTGCTGCAGAGTGAGTCAAACATGGTTGCTGATAGCTGCAGAGTGAGTAAAACATGGTTGCTGGTTGCTGCAGAGTGAGTAAAACATGGTTGCTGGTTGCTGCAGAGTGAGTAAAACATGGTTGCTGGTTGCTGCAGAGTGAGTCAAACATGGTTGCTGGTTGCTGCAGAGTGAGTAAAACATGGTTGCTGGTTGCTGCAGAGTGAGTAAAACATGGTTGCTGGTAGCTGGTTGCTGCAGAGTGAGTCAAACATGGTTGCTGGTAGCTGCAGAGTGAGTAAAACATGGTTGCTGGTTGCTGCAGAGTGAGTAAAACATGGTTGCTGGTTGCTGCAGAGTGAGTAAAACATGGTTGCTGGTAGCTGGTTGCTGCAGAGTGAGTCAAACATGGTTGCTGGTAGCTGCAGAGTGAGTAAAACATGGTTGCTGGTTGCTGCAGAGTGAGTAAAACATGGTTGCTGGTTGCTAGTTGCTGCAGAGTGAGTAAAACATGGTTGCCCGTTGCTGGTAGCTGCAGAGTGAGTAAAACATGGTTGCTGGTAGCTGCAGAGTGAGTAAAACATGGTTGCTGGTTGCTGGTTGCTGCAGAGTGAGTAAAACATGGTTGCTGGTTGCTAGTTGCTGCAGAGTGAGTCAAACATGGTTGCTGATAGCTGCAGAGTGAGTAAAACATGGTTGCTGGTTGCTGCAGAGTGAGTAAAACATGGTTGCTGGTTGCTGCAGAGTGAGTCAAACATGGTTGCTGGTTGCTGGTTGCTGCAGAGTGAGTAAAACATGGTTGCTGGTTGCTGCAGAGTGAGTAAAACTGTTGCTGGTAGCTGGTTGCTGCAGAGTGAGTCAAACATGGTTGCTGGTTGCTGCAGAGTGAGTAAAACATGGTTGCTGGTTGCTACAGAGTGAGTAAAACATGGTTGCTGCAGAGTGAGTAAAACATGGTTGCTGGTTGCTGCAGAGTGAGTAAAACATGGTTGCTGGTTGCTGCATAGTGAGTAAAACATGGTTGCTGGTTGCTGCAGAGTGAGTAAAACATGGTTGCTGGTTGCTGCACAGTGAGTAAAACATGGTTGCTGGTTGCTGCAGAGTGAGTAAAACGGTTGCTGGTTGCTGCAGAGTGAGTCAAACATGGTTGCTGTTTGGTGTCAGTTGTGTCCCTGTCTCTTTGTGTTGGTGTCAGTTGTGTCCCTGTCCCTCTGTGTTGGTGTCAGTATGTTCCCCTGTCTTTCTGTGTTGGTGTCAGTTGTGTCCCTGTCCCTCTCTCTGTGTTGGTGTCAGTATGTTCCCCTGTCCCTCTCTCTGTGTTGGTGTCAGTTGTGTCCCTGTCCCTCTCTCTGTGTTGGTGTCAGTATGTTCCCCTGTCTTTCTGTGTTGGTGTTAGTATGTTCCCCTGTCCCTCTCTGTGTTGGTGTCAGTTGTGTCCCTGTCCCTCTCTGTGTTGGTGTCAGTTGTGTCCTTGTCCCTCTCTGTATTGGTGTCAGTATGTTCCCCTGTCCCTCTTGCTGTGTTGGTGTCAGTATGTTCCCCTGTCTTTCTGTGTTGGTGTCAGTATGTTCCCCTGTCTTTCTGTGTTGGTGTTAGTATGTTCCCCTGTCCCTCTCTGTGTTGGTGTCAGTTGTGTCCCTGTCCTTCTCTCTGTGTTGGTGTCAGTTGTGTCCCTGTCCCTCTCTCTGTGTTGGTGTCAGTATGTTCCCCTGTCCTTCTCTCTGTGTTGGTGTCAGTTGTGTCCCTGTCCTCCTCTCTGTGTTGGTGTCAGTTGTGTCCCTGTCCCTCTCTCTGTGTTGGTGTCAGTATGTTCCCCTGTCCCTCTTTCTGTGTTGGTGTCAGTATGTTCCCCTGTCTTTCTGTGTTGGTGTCAGTATGTTCCCCTGTCCCTCTCTGTGTTTGTGTCAGTTGTGTCCCTGTCCCTCTCTGTGTTGGTGTCAGTTGTGTCCCTGTCCCTCTCTCTGTGTTGGTGTCAGTATGTTCCCCTGTCCCTCTCTCTGCGTTGGTGTCAGTATGTTCCCCTGTCCCTCTCTCTGCGTTGGTGTCAGTATGTTCCCCTGTCCCTCTCTCTGCGTTGGTGTCAGTATGTTCCCCTGTCCCTCTCTCTGTGTTGGTGTCAGTATGTTCCCCTGTCCCTCTCTCTGTGTTGGTGTCAGTATGTTCCCCTGTCCCTCTCTCTATGTTGGTGTCAGTATGTTCCCCTGTCCCTCTCTCTGTGTTGGTGTCAGTATGTTCCCCTGTCCCTCTCTCTGTGTTGGTGTCAGTATGTTCCCCTGTCCCTCTCTCTATGTTGGTGTCAGTATGTTCCCCTGTCCCTCTCTCTGTGTTGGTGTCAGTTGTGTCCCTGTCCCTCTTTCTGTGTTGGTGTCAGTATGTTCCCCTGTCCCTCTCTCTGTGTTGGTGTCAGTATGTTCCCCTGTCCCTCTCTCTGTGTTGGTGTCAGTGTTCCCCTGTCCCTCCCTCTGTGTTGGTGTCAGTATGTTCCCCTGTCCCTCTCTCTGTGTTGGTGTCAGTATGTTCCCCTGTCCCTCTCTCTGTGTTGGTGTCAGTATGTTCCCCTGTCCCTCTCTCTGTGTTGGTGTCAGTATGTTCCCCTGTCCCTCCCTCTGTGTTGGTGTCAGTATGTTCCCCTGTCCCTCTCTCTGTGTTGGTGTCAGTATGTTCCCCTGTCCCTCTCTCTGTGTTGGTGTCAGTATGTTCCCCTGTCCCTCTCTCTGTGTTGGTGTCAGTATGTTCCCCTGTCCCTCTCTCTGTGTTGGTGTCAGTTGTGTCCCTGGGGTTTATTTTGAGGTCTTTTCACAGCTGTTCTATATGTGGGCCAGACCTCCCCCTCTCTCTCTTGCTCTTTTCCTCCTTCTCATTTCTCCTTTTCTTTCTCATATACCCAGGACCTTCTGGTAAGACCTTCCAGGACCTTCCGGTAAGATTCATTTCAATATCTCGTATGCGTTTTGTGTTTTGGGTGGGATGTAGACAGAACTATTTTAATGGGTGTTTGTTTATTGTCTTTCTGTGGCATTGTAGGGATTGTTTGAAAGTATTTTGGATAAGCTTTTTTTTTTTGGAATGGGTAACAGATTCGTCATATTTGTGAAGTAGTGTACAGTTTGTGTTACGGTGGACCACTTGTTCTTTGACATTTTTATGTGAACTTGTCAATAACAATATAGGCCTACTGTTGTATCAAATTAGTGTTTGGTTCCAAAGGTCATTGGTGGAATGGATTAGGCAGGCTGCTTGGAGGGCGATGTCCAATCACCCTGCTCTATCTGAAAGATTCATTAGAAATACATACACAGGCAAAAGTGTCCCATGTTTAGACAGGAAGCTGTGGAATATAGTATTACAATAAATATAGAAAAAATCTTCTGGGTAAAATGCAACTGCAGCTCTGTTGTGTACTCACTGTTCAGGGTATTTCAAGTGCTGGTATTAGTTTCATCAATCCACATACTACTACAATTTAAACCAACAAAAGTGAGGTTTTGAAATAAATAAATAACATGACCATATTAAGAAGTTCCTAAAATAGAATGTGTGCCCAGAACAGGTGGCAAGTGCTCTGACAACTCAGCTCTGCCTGTGAAAGCACTGAGCAGCGGGAAGTGGAGAATGAGTAGAGGCTTTGCACCCAGGCAGCAGACTAATTATATGCACATAAACAGGCCACAGTCAAGCTCTACCACCAGACTTCAGTTGATATGTTATAAGTTGTGAATCTGATTGACTATGTCATTTAGGGTTATTAAATAGATACAAATCAAGAGAAAACAGTTTTAATAATATTGGAAATGATGTTAAAGCTATTCTGTTGAAGTTTGGATTGACCTTGGCTTGAATGTTTTCCCCTTATACAGTAGTATAATAGTAGAAGTATATTAGTATACACTGAGTGGACAAAACATTAGGAACACATGCTCTTTCCATGACATAGACTGACCAGGTGAATTCAGGTGAAAGCTATGATCCCTTATTGATGTCACTTGTCAAATCCACTTCAATCAGTGTAGATGAAGGGGAGGAGACAGGTTAAGTACAGATTTTTAAGCCTTGAGACAATTGAGACATGGATTGTGTGTGTGTGTGTCATTCAGAGGGTGAATGGGGAAGACAAAATATTTAAGTGCCTTTGAACAGGGGTATGGTAGTAGGTGCCAGGCGCACGGATTTCAGTATGTCAAGAGCTGCAACGCTGCTGGGTTTTTCACGCTCAACAGTTTCCCGTGTGTATCGATAATGGTCCACCACCTAAAGGACATCCAGCCGACTTAACTCAAATGTGGGAAGCACTGGAGTCAACATGGGCCAGCATCCCTGTGGAACCCTTTCGACACCTTATAGAGTCCATGCCCAACTATTTAAGGCTGTTCTGAGGGCAAAAGGAGAGTGCAACTCAATATTCGGAAGGTGTTCCTAATGTTTTATACACTCAGCGTATTTGATTGCTTTAATTACCTGAGGAACCAATCGGGGGATTTGCATTGTGAGTGTGTGTAATAGCGCATAGTCTCTAGGTCTTGTCTCATTAATGACCATCCTTCATGGGAACATTGAACCAGAATATAACCACATTAGTTTTAGTCATTCTAATTATATGCTGTATCATTCTCTCTCGTTGCTAGCCTATCAGAATGGAGACTTGTCAGGTGAGTGGCCAGGGGGAGCCAGCCCAGGGTCAGGGTCAGGTGGACTTGACAGAGGACCTGAGCAAGCAGCTAGAGGACATCATCAGTACCTACCAGGAGGCCAGTGAGGAGCCCACGGAGCAGGAGGAGGTGGAAGAGGAGGCGCTAAAGGAGCAGGTCACTAAGAAGAGCTCCGCCAAGGACCAGAAACTGGAGAAGAAGATGCTGAAAAGCCTTGGTGGGTTCTTTTCTTCTTCTTCTTTGGTTCTGTTCCGTATCAACAGTTCTAGTGTATCAATAGTTCTAGTGTATCAATAGTTCTAGTGTATAAATAGTTCTAGTGTTACAGTGTATCAATAGTTTTTGTGTTATTAACTGTACTATAACATGATCTCTGTTCAGGTAAAGAGGCCATGCTATTGATGCAGAGTTTGAACAAGCTTGGCACTCCAGAGCAGAAACTGGAGGCCATCATCAAGAAACATGCTGAGCTGGTGAGCAGGACATGCTGATCCATGAGGCAGTGTTGATCCATGCTTCAGAGTTAGTACTGATTGAAAAAGTACCCAATTGTCATACTTGAGTAAAATTAAAGTTATCTTAATAGAAAATGACTCAAGTAAAAGTGAAAGTTACCCAGTAAAATACTACTTGAGTAAAAGTCTAAAAGTATTTGTTTTTAAATATACTTAAGTAGCAAAATTAAATGTAATTGCTAAAATATACTTGCGTATCAAAAGTAAAAGTATAAATAATTTCAAGTTCCTTGTATCAAGCAAACCAGACGGCATCATTTTCTTGTTGTTTTTTAATCTTGGAGCACCGATCCCTTTAGCGGGATCATTTTCATCAACATCCGGTGAATTGCAGAGCGCCAAATTCAAATTAAATAACTAAAAATATTACATTTTCATGAAATCACAAGTGCAATGTACCAAAACACAGCTTAGCTTGTTGTTAATCCATCTGGTGTGTCAGATTTCAAAAAAAGCTTTACGGTGAAAGCAAACCATGTGATTATGTGAGGACAGCTCTCAGCAGACAAAACACTACAAACAGCTAGCAGCAAAGTAGATTGGTCACGAAAGTCAGAAAAGCAATAAAAATAATTGCTTTCCTTTGATGATCTTCGTATGTTTGCACTCACGAGACTCCCAGTCACACAATAAATGTTTGTTTTGTTCCATAAAGATTGTCTTTATATCCAAAAAGCCTGAAACTATGTCTAAAGACTGTTCACACCCTGTGTGAAGAGGTGTGGCTGTTTGAGAGAGAGGGAGAGAGAGAGATATGATCCTTCCCACAGGGTACGTCATGACAGCGGAGATAAATGTTTGTAGGTTTTAGTGTGATATCTGAGTGAGACTGACTAATAAAATCAATCCAGGCCCCCCGGGTGGTAATTCAACTGGGATTACCAAATTAAGATAGCTTGCCGCTAGACTAAAGTACTGATCTAAAAAACATTAGCTGATATGGGCTAATTGAGTGACTATCAGTGACTGACATAACAAGAGAGAACTGTTGATGCACAACAACATTTTGAAATTGCACCTTGTTTATTCTACTATTATATTTCGCAACATTAAACAGAGACCCCGACTGATTCCAAATAAATATAACCTTTAATCCGAGGGTTTTCAAAAGGTGGGCCATCTCTGGTCTAGACGTACAGGGGATTCAGAAAGTATTCAGACCACTTTACTTTTTCCAAATTTTGTTACGTTACAGACTTATTGTAAAATGGATTAAATTGTTTTCCCCCCTCATCAATCTACACACAATACACCATAAATGACAAAGTGACAGGTTTTTAGAAATTTTTGCATAAAAATAAACAAAATATCACATTTACATGAGTATTCAGTCCCTTTACTCAGTACTTTGTTGAAGCACCTTTGGCAGCGATTACAACCTTGAGTCTTCTTGGGTATGAAGCTACAAGCGCAGCACACCTGTATTTGGGGAGTTTCTGCCATTCTTCTCTGTAGATCCTCTAAAGCTCTGTCAGGTTGGATGGGGAGCGTCACTGTACAGCTATTTTCTGAGATGTTAGATTGGATTCAAGTCCGGAATCTGTCTGGGCCACTCAAGGACATTCAGAGACTTGAAGTCACTCCTCCTGTGTTGTCTTGGCTGTGTGCTTAGGGTTGTTGTCCCGTTGGAAGCTGAACCTTCGCCCCAGTCTGAGATCCTGAGCGCTCTGGAGAAGGTTTTCATCAAGGATCTCTTTGCTCCATTCATCCTTCCCTCAATCCTGACTAGTCTCCCAGTCCCTGCCTCTGAAAAACATCTCCACAGCATGGTGTTGCTACCACCATGCTTCACTGTAGGGATGATGCCAGGTTTCCTCAAGACATGACGCTTGGCACTCAAGCCGAAGAGTTCAATCTTGGTTTCATCAGACCAGAGAATCTTGTTTCTCATGGTCTGAGAGTCCTTTAGGTACCTTTTGGCAAACTCCAAGCAGGCTATTGTGTGTATTTTACTGAGGAGTGGTTTCCATCTGGCCACTCTACCCTAAATGCCTGATTGGTGGAGTGCTGCAGAGATGGTTGTCCTTCTGGAAGGTTCTCCCATCTCCACAGAGGAACTCTAGAGCTCTGACAGAGTGACGGTCAGGCTCTTCGTCACCTCATTGACCAAGATTGCTCAGTTTGGCCAGCTCTAGGAAGAGTCTTGGTGGTTCCAAACTTCTTCCATTTAAGAATGATGGAGGCCACTGTGTTTTTGGGGACCTTCAATGCTGCAGAAATGTTTTGATACCCTTCCCCAGATCTGTGCCTTGACACAATCCTGACTCGGAGCTCTACGGACAATTAATTCGACCTCATGGCTTGGTTTTTGCTCTGACATGCATTTTCAACTGTGGGATATTATATAGACAGATGTGTGCCTTTCCAAATCATCTTTCCAAATCATGTCCAATCAATTGAATTTGCCAAAGGTGGATTCTAAACAAGTTGCAGAAACATCTCAAGGATGACCAATGGAAACAGGATTCACCTGAGCTCAATTTAGATTTTTTTTAGCAAAGGGTCTGAATACTGATGTAAAGAATGGATTTGTTTTTTATTTGCAAAAAATTCATTTTTTTTCTTGCTTTGTCATTATGGGGAATTGTGTAGATTGATGAGAAAAAAAGGCTGTAACGTAACAAAATGTGGAAAAAGTTAAGGGGTCTGAATACTTTCTGAATGCACTTTATACTACATAGATTTGTTTTGTTTGTGAAGAGGAAAAATTATGTATGTGTGTGGGTCTGTTTTTCTGTGTCTTTATTTATTTGTGTGTGTGTGTGTGTGTGTGTGTGTGTGTGTGTGTGTGTAGCTGGATGAGCACCGGGGTGACCAGAAGCAGCTGAAGTTTCTGCAGAAGAAGCTTCTCCAGGTGATGAAAGAGAAGGACCAGCTCCAGAGTGAACACAGCAGGGCTGTTCTGGCCCGCAGCAAGTTGGAGTCCCTGTGTAGGGAGCTGCAGAGACACAACAAGACCCTCAAGGTGAGTCTCTCATTGTAGCATGATTTACACTACATGACACTACACTACAAAGGTATGTGGACACCTGCTCATCGAACATCTCATTCCAAAATCATGGGCATTAAAATGGAGTTGGTCCTCCCTTTGCTGCCATAACAGCCTCCACTCTTCTGGGAAGGCTTTCCACTAGATGTTGGAACTGACGCCGAAGTTGGCTCCTCTCCTTGTTCGTTTGGCGGTCGATGTCACCGGCTTTCTAGCCATCGCCGCTCCATTGTTCATTTATCCATTTGTTTTGTCTTGTTTTGCACACCTGGTTTACATTCCCTAATCGCACTGCATGTATTTATTCCTCTGTCCCCCCCATGTCTTTGTGTGAAATTGTTTGTGTGTTAAGTGTTTTGTAACGCGCCAGGTTGGCGTTTGTTATTTTCGTGTAATTTCACAAAGCTTGTTTGAATTGTTAAACATTTACGATTTGTGACTGTTTTTGCTCGCTTTACACTTTGCCTAGTTGGCTGGAGGTTTTTGAAGCAGCTGCGCCGGTCTGTAATCTTTCTCCTGCCGAAATAAAGTGTGCGCCTGTTCACAATTCTCTGCTCTCCTGCACCTGACTTCACCACAAGTACGCACACGCCTGACAGGAACATTGCTGCTGGGACTTGCTTCCATTCAGCCACAAGAAAATGAGTGAGGTTGGGCACTGATGTTGGGCGATAAGGCCTGGCTCACAGTTCCAATTCATCCCACATTTGTTTGATAAGGTTGAGGTTAGGGCTCTGTGCAGGCCAGTCAAGTTCTTCCACACCGATCTCGACAAACCATTTCTGTATGGACCTCGCTTTGTGCACGGGGTCATTGTTATGCTGAAACAGGAAAGGGCCATCTCCAAACTGTTGCCACAAAGTTACAAGCACAGAATCGTCTAGAATGTCATTGTATGCTGTAGTGTTAAGATTTCCCATCACTGGAACTAAGGGGCCTACCCCAAAACATGAAAAAACAGCCCCAGACCATTATTCTCCTGGCATCTGCCAAGCCCAGATTCGTCCGTCGGACTGCCAGATTGTGAAGCGTGATTCATCAATCTAGAAAACCCGTTTCCACTGCTCCAGAGTCCAATGTCGGTGAGCTTTACACCACTCCAGCCGATGCTTGGCATTGCACGGTAATCTTAGGCTTGTGTGTGGCTGCTCGGCAATGGAGACCCAATTCATGAAGCTCCCGACAAACAGTTCTTGTGTTGATGTTGCTTCCAGAGGCAGTTTGGAATACGGTCGGGAGTGTTGCAATCGAGGACAGACGATTTTGATGTGATACGTGCTTCAGTACTCGCCGGTCCCATTCTGTGAGCTTGTGTGGCCTACCAAGTCGCGGCTTAGCCGTTGTTGCTCCTACACGTTTCCACGTCACAATAACAGGACTTACAGTTGACTGGGACAGCTCTAGCAGGGCATAAATTTGACTGACTGACTTGATGGAAAGTTGTAATCCTATGACAGTGCTACGTTGAAAGTCATTAAGTAAGGCCATTCTACTGCCAATGTTTGTCTATGGAGATCGCATGGCTGTGTGCTTGATTTTATACACCTGTGTCAACAACAGGTGTGGCTGAAATAGCCAAATCCACTAATTTGAACGGGTGTCCACATAATTTTGTATATACAGTGTGCCTCAGTACCCATAACACTCTGTGTAACATGTCCAAGGTGAAGCTCTCCTCGCACTGACTAGTACCGCCAACCAGAATTGTATCAAATACTACTTTGAAATACCTGAACTGCTATTGATTTACTTTGCCCTTTAAAATGGAACCAATGGATTAGCCTTGAATGTTGAAACATCAAGCTAAATCAAAGTGCATCTCAAATACTTTTACATATTTATTTGATCCGGGTCTGATGCAACAACCAGTGGCCCTCACTAGGTTAAAATTATATGGCAGGTGTATGGTTAGTATGTAAATACACTGTCTGTGTATTCCCTCCTTACATGAGTTTGTCTGGGAGTCCAACTGGCATACTTTTCCCTATGTAATGCACTACTTTTGACCAGAGTCTGGTCAAAAGTAGTGCAATACATAGGGAATAAAGTGCCATTGGGGACAAACCCTAATGGTGCATCATCCTGTATTCTGTGATTGTTCAGGAGGAGACCCTCCAGAGGTGTAGGGAGGACGACCTGAAGAGGAAGGACATCACCACTCACTTCCAGAGCACGCTGACGGACATCCAGGTCCAGATCGAGGAGCACAGTACCCGCAACACCAAGCTGTGTCAGGAGAACAGTGACCTGGCAGAGAAACTCAAGAGCCTCATCTCCCAGTACGACGCAAGAGAGGCGGTACGGAGCCCTGTTACAAACGTTCTGGATATTGTAGTGCAGTTTAAACTGAATGTGTTTACTTACAGTACCAGTAAGATGTTTGCACACAGCTACTCATTCAATTTTATACATAGTAGAATAATGGTGAAGACATCAAAACTATGAAATAACACATATGGAATCATATAGTAACCAAAAAAAGTGTTAAACAAATCCAAATATATTTTATATTTGAGATTCTTCAAAGTAGCCATCCTTTGCCTTAAAAACAGCTTTGCACATTCTTGGCGTTCTCTCAACCAGCTTCATGAGGAATGCATTTCAACCATCTTGAAGGAGTTCCCACATATGCTGAGCACTTGTTGGCTGCTTTTCCTTCATTCTGTGGTCCAACTCATCCCAAACCATCTCAATTGGGTTGAGGTTGCATGATTGTGGAGGCCAGATCATCTGATGCAGCGCTCCATCACTCTCCTTGGTCAAATAGCCCTTACACAGCCTGGAAGTGGGTTTTGGGTCATTGTCCTGTTGAAAAACAAATGATAGACCCACTAAGCGCAAACCAGATGGAATGGTGTATTGCTGCAGAATGCTGTGGTAGCCATGCTGGTTAAGTGTGCCTTGAATTCTAAATAAATCACTGACAGTGTCACCAGCAAAGCACCCCCACACATCACACCTCCCCCTCCATGCTTCACAGTGGGAACCACACATGCAGAGATAATCCGTTCATCTACTCTGCATCTCACAAAGACACTGCGGTTGGAACCAAAAATCTCAAATTTGGACTCATCAGACCAAAGGACAGATTTCCACCTGTCTAATGTCCATTGTTTGTGTTTCTTGGCCCAAGCAAGTATCTTCTTCTTATTGGTGTCCTTTAGTAGTTGTTTCCTTTGCAGCAATTGAACCATGAAGGCCTGATTCAAGCAGGCTTCTCTGAACAGTTGATGTTGAGATGTGTCTGTTACTTGAACTCTGAAGCATTTATTTGGGCTGCAATCAGAGATGCAGTTAACTCTAATGAAATTATCCTCTGCAGCAGAGGTAACTCTGGGTCTTCTATTCCTGTGGCGGTCCTCATTAGAGCCAGTTTCATCATAGCGCTTGATGATTTTTGCGACTGCACTTGAAGAAACTTTCAAAGTTCTTTACATTTTCTGCATTGACTGACATTCATGTCTTCAAGTAATGATGGACTGTCGTTTCTCTTTGCTTTTACCAAATAGGGCTATCTTCTGTATATCACCCCTACCTTGTCACAACACAACTGATTGGCTCAATGCATTAGGAAGGAAAGAAATTCCACAAATTAACTTAAAAAGGCACACCTGTTAATTGAAATGTATTCCAGGTGACTACCTCATGAAGCTGGTTGAGAGAATGCCAAGAGTGTGCAAAGCTTTCATCAAGACAAATGGTGGCTACTTTGAGGAATGTCATATTATTCTACAATGTAGAAAAATTGTTTAAAAAAACCACACAAAAAACCTTGAATGAGTAAGTGTCTCCAAACTTTTGAATGGTACTGTCTATTAACATGCAATCACACATGTATTTTAAATAGTTTTTCTTTACAATGATAATCTCAAAAGATGCTTTAAAATAAAACAAATGTTACAATGTTAGTATTAAATTGTACACAACATGTGTATTTTTCTAACATCCATCACACACCATTTCACATCACACACATTTCACACACTTATAATCAATCCAATACTCAACTGAGATAGAAACCCATCATGATTGAACACAACAGGCCCATGCAACAATAGGGGTCACTGTGTGACAATATGAGCTTGCTCCTCCTTGAGTCAAGGCCATGCTCAGTGGTTCATTTGTCTCATTTCTCATTATCGTTAGTGTCTGATGAGCTTGGCTCGGGTTATGGGATGTCAAAGTTCACATTTCAAGCAAAAATATTACGCTCGGTTATGGGATGTCAAAGTTCACGTTTCAAGCAAAAATATTACCACTAGGAATACACCAATGATACAAACCAGCCCTTGCCACTCTTTAACTGTGGAAACGTTGTGTAAAACGTGTAGTGTTTGTCTCAGTGAAAGTGACCCAATCTACCTCTTGTTACCTCACAGAACCTGGAAAAGGTGTTTAAACATAGAGACCTGCAGCAGAAGCTGTTGGAAACTAAACTTGAACAGGCAAACATGATCATTGCAGAGGGAGAGGAGAAGCACAAGCGAGAGAAAGACCACGTAAGTTAGCATCTTGCAGCACTTGACTGACTTAATAGATTTTACACAATTTAAAAACATTTTATTTTCAGGTCATATTGACTATGAGAAGAGTTTCATCACCTACAGTGTATTCACATGCTGTCTATTATTGAAGATCAGTGCATGGAATAAGCTACACACATGAAAAAACATAATGGTAACATGTTATTCAGTGACAAGGCAAAGAATTCACAACTGATATATTTTCATTTGACATTTTTTGAAGTTGATAAATAAGGCTGCACGGTCGCAGGTGAAGGTGCAGATTCTGAAAGAACAAGAGGAAGGGATGCAGGCCCAGGTAAATGGAGACTGTTTCTTTATCTCTCTCTCTCTCCCCTCTTTCTCTCTCTGTCTGTCTCCCCTACCCCCTCTCTCTCTCTCTCTTTTACATACTGCTGCACACACTTAACTTTCTCATCTCTCCCTCCAGATTTCCATGTACTCCGAAAAGTTTGATGAAATCCAGGGGACGGTGTCAAAGAGCAATGGAGTGTACGCCAGCTTCAGACAGGACATGGAGAAGGTAGCCAAAGGCTTACTCTCATTATATCTCCTATAGTGATGACATTATGTACAATCTTATGACACTAATGGTGTTGCCATGGCACAAATACATTCCATTTATTTATACCATGGCATTGTTGAATACTAATATCTGATTGGCTCTAAGGGCTTTCTAGAGCTTGCATTATTGAAGTGACAATGTCCGAGAAGCTGGTGTTTGGAGGATATTGGCATGGGTGTTGTTAGAGCAAAACGTACCAATATATCTTCCAAACATTGGCTTTGAGGGCATTATCACTTTCATACAACGGGTTACCAACATTTCAAATAACAATTGACATATTTTCAATAAAAACTTTATTTTTATGAATTTATTCATACTATTTCATCCAAAAGATATAGTTCCGACTCAAATGTACGGTTGTTACCAAAGCCGGCTGGTCGTTCGTTCTATTGGTACGGTTGCCAGAGACACGACCCAGTCGTTCAGTCTTTTTGTTCTGTATCTCTGGACGGGACCCAGTCGTTGGTTCTAGATGTTACATACTGGCTGGCAACGTTCTCATCCCTTGCCTTGCTAACTACTTACAGTCACGTAAAAAAGTACTGCCAGAAAAAACCTAAGTAGCTGCATTTGCATTTGTTTAAGCTGTTTTCTAGTGACATTTATTTGGGTACATCCACAACAATGAGATAATGAAGCGTGATTTCGTCTGGCATAGAAAATCTGCACACTTGTCTTGTTCAGGGGAGCTAGCCAACAACACAGCTAACACAATCACTTCGAACTGAAGGTGGAAAGACTGCAAACGAGCTGCACTTGGTTTTGTTGAACCTTTTTCAATTAACATTTCTTTGTTTATATCCATAAATGATGCTAGCTGATTCATGATTTTGACTGGCTGAGAAACACTGCCTGCCTGTGTTTCTCATCCAGACACGTTCATTACTATTGGACAGCTGGAGATCAAATTTGAATATTGAAACAATGTTGCAAAAGTCGGAGAGACAGAAAGCAAGGTTTATACAAATTTCGCTGTTGAAAACTAAATGTTAGTCTAAAAGAAATGTGAGATAATGTCTCGATGCTTTTTATAGTGGAGATCAAGTTTCCCTGGCTGGGCTGATGAGACAGTGGATTGTAAATAGACATTTAGACGTCATAGATTTAGCCGGTGGTAACTTGTGGAATAGACACCGGCTGGAATGTGTTTTCTTAATTAAAAAAATATCCATTTGGTAGTTACAGTCTTGTGCCATCTCTGCAACTCCCCTACGGACTCAGGAGAGGCAAAGGTCGAGAGCCACGAGAGCCTCCGAAACGTGACCCTGCCAAGCCGCACTGCTTCTTGACACACTGCTAAACCCGGAAGCCAGCCTGCACCAATGTGTTGGAGGAAACACCGTACAACTGTTGTTGACCGAAGTCAGTATGCATGCACCAGGCTCACCATAAGGAGTCACTAGAGCGCAATGGGACAAGGACGTCCTGGCAGGTCAAACCCTCCCCTAAGCCGGATGACGCTGGGCCGAGTGTGCGCCGCCCCATGGGTCTCCCGGTCACAGCTGGCTGCGACACAGCCTGGGGTCGAATCTGGGTCTGTATATGTCAGATCCATAGGCTGGAAAGCAGCGTGGTATATCAGACAGTATACCACGGGTATGACAAAGCATTTATTTTTTTCTTCTCTAAATGGGTTGGTAACCAGTTTATAATAGCAATAAGACACCTCATGGCTTTGTGGTATGTGGTCAATATACCCCCACCCCCCCCTTAATAAAGCAGGGTAGATGCACGGTAGGTGGCTATAGTTCATTCTTACATGTTCTTTGTTTGAGCTGCTTTTGAAAGCAAAAGTCGAATTGAAAACATTATTGGCATTGTCGAATTCAATATTCATAATAGCAAGCTAGGACAGATGGTTTGGTTAGCTAAACTAGCAAGTCTGTTTGTTCGGTAACCAAGGCAGCTGACAGTTACTGTCGTATCTAGTAAACTTGCGAGCTATTTCAGTTGATGTTTAACAGATTTCTACCTGCAAATGAACACATTTCTAGCGGAAAATGTGTTCAATTATAGCCATTGTATAACAGGGATAATCAACTCTGGGCTCTATGCGTTCTCTGGAAAATAATGCAACTCTGCGGAAGTTTGGTTGAACTCTGCAAGCGTGTCGTGGAACATACCTTCCACGTCGTTCATTATTTTCCATAGAGCGCATAGCCCCTTGTTGATTATCCCTTACTTTTCAATTGAACTGTCATTTTTTTTTTGTCTTGTAGATGTCCAAGAAGATGAGGAAGCTGGAGAAGGAGTCTATCCAATGGAAAAGCCGTTTCGAGGGCTGCAACAAAGCTCTTATCGATATGCTCACAGACGTAAGATACCATACACGTTTCATCCATTACCCAGTGCGCTTTTATGTTCCCCCTCTATCAAAGACATCAAAGACAAACAAGCAACAAAGACTTAAATATGACTGTAGATCTTCTTTGACTCATGGTGGAGATAGTGTTTGCGTACCAAATGGCACCCTATTCCCTCGTGCAGTGCACTACTCTTGACCATAGCCCTATTGGCTATAGACACCACATAGGGAATAGAAGGACATTTGGGTTGATGGCTGTGATTTATCTTGACGAATCTCACCCTATATCTTTTTACCCCATTCAGAAAACCTTGAAGGAGAAGGAGTTTGAGCTGTTCACCTTGAAGACTCAGAAGCTGGAGAAACTGTGCCGGGCACTGCAGGAGGAGAGGAACAGTCTCTCTCATAAGCTCCAGGAAGCCAATCCAGCGGCTGCCACCAGTGTAGTGGAGACAAACAAGAAGGAGAATCCAGGGGTACCTGCTACTGAAAAGCCCAGTGAGACACCCTCTGATAAACCCAGGGCTACTGAACCCCTTGCTCCTGAAACCCCTGTTCCTATAGAGACCCCCGCAGTCGTAACTCCTGTTCCTATAGAGACCCCCGCAGTCGTAACTCCTGTTCCAATAGAGACCCCCGCAGTCGTAACTCCTGTTCCTATAGAGACCCCCGCAGTCGTAACTCCTGTTCCTATAGAGACCCCCGCAGTCGTAACTCCTGCTACTGAAAATCCCGCTCCTGCAACCCCCCTGACCAGAGAGCTGGCTGACCTGAAGGCCCAGAAGGCCCGTCTACAGGAGATTCAAATGTCCTTCACCCTTTCCAACGTTGTGCCGCCTGAATTCTTTGACAACGAGGAAGAGGAGACCACCACAGAGCCACATGGACACACTGAGGCCCCAGAGGTCAGTAACGAGGCAACCAAGGCCCCAGAGGAGAATCACATAGAGGGGTGTAACGGAGACAAGAAGACAGAGGAAACCACCAGCCCATCTTCTTCTTCTGCCACAGCAGCTGAAGAATATGAAGCCCAGGAGCAGAGAGATAGGGATATGGAGTCAGTTGACTAGACTAGGGTCGGTGTAGTTATAGTAAGTTACAGAGATGGAGACCATGTGATCATAACTTGTTTGAATGGAATTTTTAACAATAAACAATAAAAACGTGTTCTTGTCCATTCATAAATCATTTATATTCACTTGTGCGCTGATACTAAATTAAAGCCCAGTCTTTCAGGCACTGATGATGCAGCTTCTAGCCTACATAGATTAAATGATTATTATTGTAGGTGATTACCAAATATGTTTACAAACAATAAAAATACATTGATTATTATTCACCACCAGACATGACGGTTTCTCTGTGAACAAGAAAAAGGAAGCTGAGGAACTATGGCTGAGACACTACCAGTAAGACGTCAAGCATAGCTACCTTTCCTAATGAGAACCATTGACTTTGAATGTAAACACCTTTGTGAGATCAGCTTTATCTCATTCATCACATTATATTAACCTTTGAACAGCACACACAGAAGTTACACAGATGATCTACTGTTATTGCTCTCTATCTCTCTCTACATGTAAGGAAATGCAGAATGCTGTTGAGGACTTTATACAGCTGGGAGTAGGCTGATATACAGTACCAGTCAGACGTTTGGACACACCTACTCATTCAAGTGTTTTTCTTTATTATTTTTCTTTACAATGTTCTACATTGTAGAATAATAGCAAAGACATCAAAACTATGAAACAACATGGAATCATGTAGTAATAACCAAAAAAGTGTTAAATAAAAATATATTTTATATTTGAGATTCTTCAAAGTAGCCACCCTTTGCCTTGATGACAGCTTTGCACACTCTTGGCATTCTCTCAATCAGCATCACCTGGAATGCTTTTCCAACCGTCTTGAAGGAGTTCCCACATATGCTGAGCACTTGTTGGCTGCTTTTCCTTCATTCTGCGGTCCAACTCATCCCAAACCATCTCAATTGGGTTGAGGTCGGGTGATTGTGGAGGCCAGGTCATCTGATGCAGCACTCCATCACTCTTCTTGGTCAAATAGCCCTTACAAAGCCTGGAGGTGTGTTGGGTCATTGTTCTGTTGAAAAACAAATGATAGACCCACTAAGCGAAAACCAGATGGGATGGCATATCGTTGCAGCATGCTGTGGTAGCCATGCTGGTTAAGTGTGCCTTGCATTCTAAATAAATCACCATCACACCTCCTTCTCCACATTTCACAGTGGGAACCACACATGCAGAGATCATCCATTCCACTACTTTGCCTCTCACACAGAGCACAGCGGTTGGAACCAAAAATCTCAAATTTGGACTCATCAGACCAAAGGACAGATTTCCACCAGTCTAATGTCCATTGCTCGTGTTTCTTGGCCCAAGCAAGTATCTTCTTCTTATTGATTTATTTTCAGCAATTTGACCATGAAGGCCTGATTCACGCAGTCTCCTCTTAACAGTTGATGTTGAGATGTGTCTGTTACTTGAACTTATTTGGGCTGCAATTTCTGAGGCTGGTAACTCTAATGAACTTATCCTCTGCAGCAGAGGTAACTCTGGGTCTTCCTTTCCTGTGGCGGTCCTCATGAGAGCCAGTTTCATCATAACATTCAGTTCTTGAAATTTTCCATATTGACTGACCTTCATGTCTTAAAGTAATGATGGACTGTCATTTCTCTTTGCTTATTTGAGCTTTTCTTGCCATAACATGGACTTGGTCTGTTACCAAATAGGGCTATCTTCTCTATACCACCCATACCTTGTCACAACACAAATGATTGGCTCAAACGCTTTAAGAAGGAAAGAAATTCCACAAATTAACTTTTAAGAAGGCACACTTGTTAATTGAAATGCTTTCCAGATGATTACCTCATGAAACTGGGTGAGAGAATGCCAAGACTGTGCAAAACTGACATCAAGGCAAATGGTGGCTACTTTGAAGAATCTCAAATATAAAATAAGTTTTGATTTGTTCAACACTTTTTTGGTTACTACATGATTCCACATGTGTTATTTCATAGTATTGATGACTTCACTATTATTATACAATGTAGAAAATAGTAAAAGTAAAGAAAAACCCTTGAATGAGTAGGTGTGTGCAAAACTTGCTGTATACATCATACTAACAGCCCTATAAACAAACCTGCAGTACATACTGACAGTCCTATAGGCAGACCTGCAGTACATACTGACAGTCCTATAGACAGACCTGGAGTAGTGGACGTACTGCCCTAAAGACAGACCTGCAGTACATACTGACAGTCCTATAGGCAGACCTGCAGTACATACTGACAGTCCTATAGGCAGACCTGCAGTACATACTGACAGTCCTATAGACAGACCTGCAGTACATACTGACAGCCCTATAGACAGACCTGCAGTACATACTGACAGTCCTATAGATAGACCTGCAGTACATACTGACAGTCCTATAGACAGACCTGCTGTTGAGAAACTGACAGCCCTATAGACAGACCTGCAGTACATACTGACAGTCCTATAGACAGACCTGCAGTACATACTGACAGTCCTATAGACAGACCTGCAGTACATACTGACAGTCCTATAGGCAGACCTGCAGTACATACTGACAGTCCTATAGACAGACCTGCAGTACATACTGACAGCCCTATAGACAGACCTGCAGTACATACTGACAGTCCTATAGATAGACCTGCAGTACATACTGACAGTCCTATAGACAGACCTGCTGTTGAGAAACTGACAGCCCTATAGACAGACCTGCAGTACATACTGACAGTCCTATAGACAGACCTGCAGTACATACTGACAGTCCTATAGACAGACCTGCAGTACATACGGACAGTCCTATAGACAGACCTGCAGTACATACTGACAGTCCTATAGGCAGACCTGCAGTACATAATGACAGCCATATAGACAGACCTGCAGTACATACTGACAGCCCTATAGACAGACCTGCAGTACATACTGACAGTCCTATAGACAGACCTGCTGTAGAGAAACTGACAGCCCTAGACAGACCTGCAGTACATACTGACAGTCCTATAGACAGACCTGCAGTACATACTGACAGCCCTATAGACAGACCTGCAGTACATACTGACAGCCCTATAGACAGACCTGCAGTACATACTGACAGCCCTATAGACAGACCTGCAGTACATACTGACAGCCCTATAGACAGACCTGCAGTACATACGGACAGTCCTATAGACAGACTTGCAGTACATACTGACAGCCCTATAGGCAGACCTGCAGTACATACTAACAGCCCTATAGACAGACCTGCAGTACATACTGACAGCCCTATAGACAGACCTGCAGTACATACTGACAGCCCTATAGACAGACCTGCAGTACATACGGACAGTCCTATAGACAGACTTGCAGTACATACTGACAGTCCTATAGACAGACCTGGAGTAGTGGACGTACTGCCCTAAAGACAGACCTGCTGTAGAGGACATACGGACGGTCCTATAGACAGACCTGCTGTAGAGGACGTACTGACAGTCCTATAGACAGACCTGCAGTACACACTGACAGTCCTATAGACAGACCTGCAGTACATACTGACAGTCCTATAGACAGACCTGGAGTAGTGGACGTACTGCCCTATAGACAGACCTGCTGTAGAGGACATTTGGACAGCCCTATAGACAGACCTGCTGTAGAGAACATTTGGACAGCCCTATAGACAGACCTGCTGTAGAGAAACTGACAGTCCTATAGACAGACCTGCAGTACATACTGACAGTCCTATAGACAGACCTGCTGTAGAGAAACTGACAGCCCTATAGACAGACCTGCAGTACAAACTGACAGCCCTATAGACAGACCTGCAGTACATACTGACAGCCCTATAGACAGACCTGCAGTACATACGGACAGTCCTATAGACAGACCTGCAGTACACACTGATAGCCCTATAGACAGACTTGCAGTACGTACTGACAGCCCTATAGGCAGACCTGCAGTACATACTGACAGTCCTATAGACAGACCTGCAGTACATACTGACAGCCCTATAGACAGACCTGCTGTAGAGAAACTGACAGCCCTATAGACAGACCTGCAGTACATACTGACAGTCCTATAGACAGACCTGCAGTACATACTGACAGTCCTATAGACAGACCTGCAGTACATACTGACAGTCCTATAGACAGACCTGCAGTACATACTGACAGTCCTACAGACAGACCTGCAGTACACACTGACAGTCCTATAGACAGACCTGGAGTAGTGGACGTACTGCCCTATAGACAGACCTGCTGTAGAGGACATTTGGACAGTCTTTTAGACAGACCTGCTGTACATACTGATGTATGTATAATTTTAAATCGTCCCCTCGCCCATACCCGGGCGCGAACCAGGGACCTTCTGCACACATCAACAACAGTCACCTCGAAGCATCGTTACCCATCGCTCCACAAAAGCCGCGGCCCTTGCAGAGCAAGGGGAACTACTACTTCAAGGTCTCAGAGCAAGTGACGTCACTGATTGAGACGCTATTTAGCGCACACCGCTAACTAAGCTAGCCGTTTCACATCTGTTACACTGACAGCCCTAGAGACAGACCTGCTGTAGAGGACATATGGACAGTCCTATAGACAGACCTGCTGTAGAGGACGTACTGACAGTCCTATAGACAGACCTGCTGTACATACTGACAGCCCTATAGACAGACCTGCAGTACATACTCCCGGGTGGAGCAGCGGTCTAAGGCACTGCATCTTTGCATCTCAGTGGTAGAGGTGTCACTACAGACCCTGGTTTGATTCCAGGCTCTATCACAACCGGCTGTGATTGGGAGTCCCATAGGGTGGCGCACAATTGGCCCAGCTTCGTTAGGGTTTGGCCGTGGTAGGCCATCATTGTAAATAAAAATGTGTTCTTAACTGACTTGTCTAGATTTTTTAAAGTATGCTGTTGGGATACTGTATATTATTCTGTTTTAATCTTACTCCTGAATCGATAAGATAAATTTAATAGTTTTCCTTCCGTGTATTTTTTAACAAAGATGATAGTTACATTGGAGTGCAAAGTGTAGGGATAAGCCTACAGATGAAATCAGTCTTCAGTACAAACAAGGTGGTATAGCAAGGAGATTAGAATGCCATGAACGAAGAGGATGTGAGTTCAAATACCAGTTGAGAACATGTTGAATAATCATTACTTTATGAATAATCATACACAATGTAGTCAAAGTTGGTCATATTTGTAAATTGAAAACACTATGTTAAAAGCACTGTGTGTGTTGCCCAAAGACAAAGAGATGTGATTGGATCAGTGGTTCACCATTCAGGGCCTTGTTGTCCTTGGCAACAGTAACAAGGGGTGATATGTAATGAAACTAGGGTGCACGTGTCCTGGGTCAGTACTTTTTGGGTGGGGAGAATATTTTTTGCGACAATCAGGTGACGTCCCCGGAACAAACCGGGAACTAGACAAAAAACCTCCAGAGGACCATGACACAAGGTCCCAAGAATGTTCAAGGGGCCTTTAGGGGACCATGACATAACTTCCCAAGAACGTCCTAAAAACGTTCACGGGACAAACCGGGATCTAGACAAAACCTCTAGGGGACCATGACACAATGTCCTGACGACTTGTTAAGGCAAACATTTTGTGACGTCCCAAGGACATTGAAGCCAGTTCACTGCTTTTTTAAATTCTTCTCCTCGAATGAGGGACTGATTTAGACCTGAGACACCAGGTGGGTGCAATTAATTATCGAGGTAGAACAGCAGTACTTGTAGAGTAAGATTTGAATACCCCTGGACCATAGTCTCCAGTGCCAGAGAAGAACAGCAGCTGTTAGGAGACTACAGTACCTAGCTAAACTCATTTCAGAAGCAAGAACCAAATCTCACATGGTCTTAACAGTCTTTTACAGTGCCTACAGACAGAATTTATACCCATTGACTTTTTCATCATTTTTATGTGTTGCAACCGGAATTTAAAATGGATAAAATGTTTGTCACGGGCCTAACACAATACCTCATAATGTCAAAGTGGAATTATGTTTTTTTTTAAATGTTCTACAATTAATAAACCATGAAAAGTTTAAATGTCTTGAGTCACAGATTCAACCACTAACAGCAAGGACATTTTCCAATGGCTCACAAAGAAGGGCACCTATTGGTAGATGGTTTAAAAAACAAAAAAAGCTGACATTGAATATCCCTTGGAGAATAGTGAAGTTAATAATAACACTTTGGATGGTGTATCAATACACCCAGTCACTACAAGATACAGGTGTCCTTCCTAACTCAGTTGCCAGAGAGGAAAGAAACCATTCAAGGATTTCACCATGAGGCCAAAGGGGACTTTGGCCCCCCTTAAATGATTTAGATGCACTATTGTAAAGTGGCTGTTCCACTGGATGTCAGAAGGTGAATTCACCAATTTGTAAGTCGCTCTGGATAAGAGCGTCTGCTAAATGACTTAAATGTAAAAATGTAAATGTAAAATAGTTTCAGAGTTTAATGGCTGTGATAGGGCATAATTGAGGATGGATCAAAAACATTCTAGTTACTCCACAACACTAACCTAATTGACAGTGAATAGAAGGTAGCCTGTACAGAATACAAATATTACAAAAAATGCATCCTGTTTGCAACAAGGTACTAAAGTAATACTGCAAAAAATGTCGCAAAGCAATATATTTTTTTTTGTCCTGAATACAACATTTGATGTTTGGGGCAAATTCAATACATTACATTACGTTACGTGTCACGGCCGTCGTTGGAAGGAGACCAAGGTGCAGCGTGGTGAGCGTACATTTTACTTTTATTAAAATGTTGCCAACAAAACAAGAAATGAAAAACAACCGTGACGCTTACAGGGCTATAGTGCCACTAACCAAAGATAACTACCCACCCTGAAAGGAGGGAAAAAGGGCTACCTAAGTATGATTCCCAATCAGAGACAATGATAGACAGCTGTCCCTGTTTGAGAACCATACCCGGCCAAAACATAGAAATAAAGAAACATAGAAAACAAAACATAGAATGCCCACCCCACATCACACCGTGACCTAACCAAATAGATAAATAAAACGTCTCTCTAAGGTCAGGGCGTGACATTACGGAGTACCACTCTCCATATTTTCAAGCATAGTGGTGGCTGCATTATGTTATGGGTATGCTTGTAATCAATAAGTACTGGGGAGTTTTTTTAGGATAAAAGTTCAACGGAATGGAGCTAGGCACAGGCAAAACCTTGTTCAGTGTGCTTTCCACCAGACACTGGGAGATTAATTCACCTTTCAGCAGGACAATAACCTAAAACACAAGGCCAAATCTACACTGGAGTTGCTTACCTAGAAGACAGTAAATGTTCCTGAGTGGCCGAGTTACAGTTTTGACTTAAATCTGCTTGAAAATCTATGGCAAGACTTGAAAAGGGCTGTCTAGCAATGATCAACAACCAACTTGACAGATTTGAAGAATTTTCTAAAGAATAATGGGCAAATATTGTACAATCTAGGTGTGCAAAGCTCCGAAGACCTACCCATAAAGACTCACAGCTGTAATCACTGCTAAAGGTGACTAACAAGTTTTGACTCAGTGAAGACTTATGTAAATTTGATATTTCTGTATTTTATTTTCAATACATTTGAGGTATTGTGTGTATAATGGGTGAGAAAAAAAGTCTGTAACACAAAAAAAAGGTGGAATAAGTCAAAGGGTATGAATCGTTTCTGAAGGCACTGAATAAGACACTATCAAGACCCATTACAAAACAAACATGTTCTGTAGTAGCTGATCAGTCCAGAGATAAATTATATGATATTCCCTCATTTCTTATCAGATACCCTTGTGAATTTTTTGTATTGCTTACAGATTTTAACATGCATTTGAATAAATATAATTTGAATGTCACAGCTTTGCTTTGACTTATAACCCCCCAAAAGAAATAGATTAAAGTCTTGGTAAATTGCATTTGTTAATCATTAATTTCTTGCTGTTGTATACCTTTTTGAAAGTGTTTTGGATGCCGTAGATGTCAGTCATGTACCCATGGTCTAATTTTGAGCTTGGTTCTTCTACTGTACCTACTATGGTCATAAAGGTGCAGACATGCAGCACAGTTTTGATTGTTGTTTAGATCATGATTACAGATAACCTGGTTCAATTATTTCTAGGTAGTTCTTTAGTATATTTTTGAGTCTAGTGATCATTATGTATAAAACACTAATAAAACATTGTATTATGAAGAGCAGTATAACTGGGCATGTTATATTGACACGCTATTCTTTACGATATATTCAAGACAGCTGTATCTTAGAGAATGTGAATTCAGTGAATCTGAAATATGTCAAAGCACACAACTTTCAAAATGAGCCCTCAGATATTTTATTGCCTGTAATGTAAAGAAGATCTAGACGTCATAAAACTTAGACTTTAATAACAGTTGTGACCATTAAAGCCAGATGTAGTAAAAGGGCAACTCTGCTGAAGAGCAGTGACCCATGTATGGTCTGTCATGCAAAATGAAGTGTCCTGTTTATTACATCCAGATGGGTAACACATAGCTTCATATGAGGACAAGGTCTCCTTTGAACGTCCATGTTATCTACAGGGGCTGTCTCAAATGTCACACTATTCCCTATAGCCTAGTGCACTAGTTTTGACCAGGCACCTTATCACCTATTTAATGTGGGAATAGGGTGTCATTTGTAAACATGCAGGGTTTGTCCTTGTCGAATAAAGAAATGTAATATAGTCCTGGAATATTGTTCCTTGTTTTGTTTCGGTACCATGACAACGCAGTGTGTAGGAAAGACAAAAAGGAAATGAACTTCAAGGGGATTTTTTTGGGGCATTTATTTGTATTCAATCTCACATTCTGTACAAATCCTCAAAACAGTTATGTATTGACTTGTGGTTGTCTTATTCTTATGTCCTGTGCCCCGGTACTCAAGTCCAAGTTAGGAAAATAAACAAGCTGTCTGTATCTCTCTTGAAATGTTGCACAACTGGACAGACGAGATAGATTTTATTTTTTTAATATGTTTTTTTATTTAACCTTTATTTAACTAGCCAAGTCAGTTAAAGAACAAATTCTTATTTACAGTGATGGCCTAAAGGCCTCCTGCGTGGAAGGGGGATTAAAAAATAGTAAAGATTACCTATTGAAACAGGCTTTGGATGCTTCGAATGGACTCTTGTGAGTTATCTTGTCATGCTTTATATATTGAATAAAAGAAAGTTGTGACATTTAGTCAGTTGTTCTATAAAATTATTTTATGAAATAAATAAGTCTGAGGGGATATTGTAGTCTGCATTATTTTTAGACTCTGAATATGTTTACTTTCATTTGATGTTCAACTCATTATTGTATAATTTCTGTCAAATATATTGTAAAATGTTCATGTTCCTGTCACGAATATTACCGAAGGTGACTCCCCTTCTTGTTCGGGTGGCGCTCGGCGGTCGTCGTCGCCGGTCTACTAGCTATCACCGATCCGTTGTTCTGTGTTCCTTTGGTTTTGTCTATTGGTATCACCTGTTTCTTGTTTGGTTGTTAGGGTAGGGTTATATATAGTTTGTTCAGCCCGCTTCTGTTTCGTGCGGGCTTGTTCGTCTGTTCTATGTTTGAGTGTATTTTGTTTGTATTTTGGGTTTCGCGCTGTCCGTTTATATTTCTGATAATTTGTTTTCCTACTTTTGTTCATGTCATTTTTCCGGGACATTAAAGCGTGTTTTTTCCCACATTTTTTGCTCTCTGCGCCTGACTCCACACCTCCTCACTCATTTTCTGTAACAGAAGCCCGCACCACAATATGGAGTCAGCAGGAGCAGCGACCACTCCTCTTCCCACTATGGAGGAGAGAGTCCTTCATCACACGTCCATCCTCCATCGCCTAGGATCAGCGATGGATCAAATGATGGAGAGGATGGATCGTTGGGAGAGGAATGGTCTCCCTACTACCCCAAAGACCCTCCCACCAGCAACTCTACCATCTCCCCCATCTGGATCCGGTTCCAGCGCTCTGCGCATTACGCCTCCGAGGGAGTATGATGGAGCAGCGACGGGGTGCCAGGGATTCCTCTACCTGGCCACCGTTCTGCCGGCTCCCTCGGACGAGGAGAGAGTGTGGGTCCTCATCACATGCCTTACGGGTAGAGCCCTGGAGTGGGCTAATGCGGTCTGGAACGGGCCCGACTCAGCGAAGGACAATTACCCGGAGTTCACCCGCCGTTTCAGGGCCGTGTTCGATCACCCTCCAGAAGGTCGAGCAGCGGGTGAGAGACTGTTCCATCTCAGACAGGGGACGAGGAGCGTGCAGGACTTCGCGCTGGAGTTCCGGACCTTGGCCGCTGTTCCAGACCAGGTTTCCAACGTGCGCATTCCAGCTGAGTATGACGATTTGGCTATCGTTTTCAGTAAAAAGAAGGCGACCCAATTACCACCCCATAGGCAGGGGGATTGCGTGATAAACCTCCAGGGTAACGCTGCACTCCCCAGGAGTCATGTGTATCCTTTGTCCCAGGAGGAGACGGTGGCTATGGAGACTTATATCACCGAGGCTCTGGGACAGGGGTACATTCGGCCCTCCATGTCACCTGTCTCTTCGAGTTTCTTTTTTGTGAAGAAAAAAGATGGTGGTTTGCGTCCGTGTATTGATTATAGAGGTCTAAATTCCATCATGGTGGGTTTTTGTTACCCAGTACCTCTCATTGCTACGGCAGTGGAATCATTTCACGGAGCGCAGTTCTTCACTAAACTGGATCTCAGGAGTGCTTATAATCTGGTGCGTATTCGGGATGGAGATGAGTGGAAAACTGCATTTAACACTACTTCTGGCCATTATGAGTACCTCGTCATGCCATATGGTTTAAAGAATGCTCCAGCTATATTTCAAACCTTCGTGGATGAGATTCTCAGAGACCTGCACGGACAGGGTGTAGTGGTGTATATTGACAATATTTTGATCTACTCCGCTACACGCACTGCGCATGTATCTCTGGTGCGCAAGGTTCTTAGACGACTGCTGGAGCATGACCTGTATGTGAAGGCGGAGAAATGTGAGTTTTCCAAACGATCAGTTTCCTTCCTGGGTTATCGCATTTCCAGCTCTGGGTTGGTAATGGAGGGTGACCGCGTAAAGGCTGTGCGTAATTGGCCGACTCCGACCACGGTAAAGGAGGTGCAGTGGTTCTTGGGGTTTGCCAATTACTACCAGAGGTTTATCCAGGGTTTTGGTCAGGTAGCTGCCCCTATTACCTCACTGCTGAAGGGGGGGCCGGTGCGTTTACAGTGGTCAGCAGAGGCGGACGGAGCTTTTTATAAGTTGAAGGCGATGTTCACTGAGGCGCCAGTGTTGGCGCATCCCGACCCTTCTTTGGCGTTTATAGTAGAGGTGGACGCATCCGAGGCTGGGGTTGGAGCGGTGCTCTCACAGCGTTCGGGTGCACCACCGAAGCTCCGCCCCTGTGCCTTTTTTTCGAAGAAACTCGGGCCAGCGGAGTGGAATTATGATGTGGGGGATAGGGAGTTGTTGGCTATGGTT